>NC_086451.1:28060998-28392467 GCF_028390025.1 Pseudophryne corroboree
CCACCACCACAAGGACAACAGCTTCAGGGTTTAGGGCCTCAGCCTTCGCAGCATCCAGCAAATCTACCCAGCCCTGGGGCACAACAAAGGCAAATTGCCCCTCAGCAGCAGCCTTCGCCCCAGCAGATTAGGTCCCAACAAGCTTCACCCCGCCAATCTCAGTCCCCTCAAAGGCAGCCAAGCCCTCAAGGCTCACAGTCTCCCCAACGCCAGCAGCAGGCACCTCCCATGCCAGCAGGTCCCAAGCCAATGGGTGTCCAACCCCCTCAGCCTCGGCCACCTGGCCCTGTTAGGCAACCAGTTCCTACAGGGCCCCAGCAGAAGCCACCACCACCAGTCCATCAACAACAGCACGGCATCCGTCAACCAGGACAGCAACCACCACTGCAGCAACGGCAGTCGGCTCCCGGCGGTCCCCAGCAACAGCCGCCCCAGCAGCAGCAGCACCAACCGCCACAGCGACCCATGACCCAGCAGCCCAGGCCTAACCCTCAAGCACCTGGGCAGGGTCCATCACGTCCCGGTGGGCCCCAAAAGCCTCAGCTGGCTCAGAAGCCGGGCCCAGAGCTGCCCCCACCCCAGCCGCAGCTGAAGTAAGCGCCCCCGAGGTTCTGGGTGGGCCACACAGGTTTCCGCTTCATATACTACCTTTTTGCATCCCTTTGTTGCATGCTGCTTAAGTGGAGGTAGACACAGCTTTGTCAGAGATGGAGCCACCTTGTGCTCATATTTATTTATGGTTCTGTGCGCTCTTGTAGCTTGGACCCCGAGGGTTCTCAGTGGCAGCTCGCAGGTTACACCAGACACCTAGAACAGTCATGTTTTTAAATGTAAGATACCAGGTTTATTTAGCGCCCTTCAATGGGTTCCTGAAGTCGATCGTGTTTTAGGATTTATCGACACTCTTGATTTGAAGGATAAGAATATAGGTGTCCGAGACTTGTGGAGATTTTAGTGTGAATGATTAACAATTGCATGACTTTAACTGATCATTATCTCTCTCTCCCTCCCCCTTCAACATACTCCTCCTCTACCTCCTCCTGATACTACCAACATGTATGACACCCCCCACCCCCGTATTGTACCCCACCTTATACCTTGTGTTCTCTGAATTCTTTTGCCATTATATATCTTCTCACCAACATTCCTGCTCTCTTTGATCTATCCCTCTCCTCCTCCCCCTTTCTCTCTGGTCTCCACATTTTATAAACAACCTCTCCTTTCAATATTTAAACCTCCGTCCTCCTCACATCCCACCACCATTTGTCCCCATCATCGGCCATCACCTCACATTGTTCTCCAGTAAGTCCCAATCCCTCACCAACTCCTTCACCCTTGCAGACTCGCCAGCTCCACGTTCCAGTCTTAGTCACGATGAGGTGAAAGCTGAAACCATCCGCAACCTGAGGAAGTCCTTCGCCAGTCTCTTCTCAGACTGAAGGGATCTTTCGGGAGTCATTTTAATCCCTCCGACACCACGTCACACCTCTCCCAACCCAACATTGCGGCTTTGTGTCTAAAATCCCGCTCCCTTCACCTGTTTGCACGGCTTAATCTTCTCCTGAAAAAAAAAGGCCAATGAAGAGGTAGATATGGAGAGAAGACAAATCATAAAATCATGGGAGGAAGAGAGAACTCTAGAGGCTATATACCATATATAAATAATTTATACATATATATTCTGGGATACCAGAGCGGAGAGCTCTGATGGCGGTAGTATCCTTAAGGCCTTTTTAGATAGTCAAGGACAAAAAAAAGCAAATGGCAGGAGGACAACCACGCAGGGGAACCCGTCCTATCGGGGATCCTCGTTAGGACCTGTGACCACAAGTCCTACGTGTGGCAGTCTTCTGCATGTGTGTGTATATATATATGTATACAAATATATATTCATGGATATTAATATATTAGACCCTGCAACAGTAAAGTTAAGTTAATTTTGTACGTTTGTCTGATCTCTCGACCGTCACTTCTGCGCTTCTCCTCCCAGCCTGCTCTCACTATCTATCCCTCCTGGTTCCCATCTTCCGCTACGCTCCTGTGCTGTGTGTTGCGCTGTTCCCCGGCTGTGATACAGTTCCCAGATATTTTGTTGACATCCGAATGTAAAGCCACAGCTTTTGTCTCCAATTCTGTCTTTATTTCCACCCCCCACTCCCCTTCATGAGCCTGGCTGATCCCGCTCCTAACCCTGCTTTCTCCCGCTTTGTGTTTCCACTCATTCCAGGTCTTATTTTGTGTGACAGTAACACTATTGTAACGTGTGTAACTTAAGCTTGCTGTGGGTACTGTCGTGATATGATTGTTAGTGAGCAAAAAACCATGATCTTAGTATTCAGAGTAATATATTATGATTATATTAAAGAACTTATTCTATTTACCTGCACAGAGCAGGCGCCATCAGAAGTGTGCGTAACGTTTGTCAGCGTTTGTGTGAAAATGTGAACCCCAAAGGGGGGCAAGAAAATGTGATGTGTCCTAATTAAACAATTCTGAAAGCAAGATGGTGGCACAGCGTCATGTTTGGGAGCGGTGGAGACGGATCGCGCTGCGTCTGTAGGTGTCAATCTGGAGAGAACCTGAACCTTTTTCTGACAAATTTACAGACCATTTAGAGAAATAAGACAGGAAACAGGTTGGAAAAAATGCAAATTGCAGGAACCTTGTCTACTAAGTGACAGACACTCTCTATATGGCAGTGGGCACTGATAAACCATGCAGTAAGTTATAAAGCTGTTTGGCAACAGGGAAAGGCAAGAAAGTAAAATCCACCCCTCACAGCAGCATAAAAATATTTTACTTTTACCTCCCACCTTAGAGAAGTCTCCCATCGCTTCACACTGACCAGGAACCCGGATTTTTCTTTTTCCATAACCCGATTGTCCCCACTATAGCGGGATGTTGGCTGATAATGTGAGCAGATGGTGTATGAACAGGGCAGAGGAATGACAAGCTGGGAGGATTGTAACCGCAGAGCAAGTCTTCATCACACATATGGAACAAGTGCAGTAGAGGGTACAGTTCGCTAAGACAGGGGTTGTGACCCCAAAACTTGTACAGATATGTCCACTGACACCTATCCTCTTAGCACATTAAACAGCCCTTCTGGTCACACCGTGGTGCGACTCAATAGTGCCAAACATCTTTTCATGTGACTTTTTCCATTTAATTTACATACCGATGTGAATAGGACGCACAAGCAGCTTCTGCTGATTAAAATGATAGGCGGCATATATTTGTGTGCGACCGTGGCTGTATCTGCATACGGAATGCTACACTACAGTAATTTCCTAGGAAAAACTGTCTAGTACCACTTTGTATGCAGATACAGGTGCGGTCGCACACAGAATATAGACATGCCACATATTTTTATCAGCAGGGTCTGCTTGTGCATCAATGCAAATAAGACGCATTTTGGGGAAGGAGGGGGGGGGGGGGGGTAAGGCACCTGACACCAGCATCTCCCTCTACGTGGTATATTGAGGCAAGATGGATGAGGTCACATCTGTAGTTACAGTTTGCAGCGCGCGATGTTGGGATGCAAAACCCACACATAAACCTTACACATCAGCAAATCTGAATATTTTGTTGCCGAGGTGTATTGCAAATCCCTACAACTCATCCATGTCACAGGGGTGGGCAATAAGTGACCCTCCAGCCGTAAAATTCATCCTTGTCTATAGTCTAGATACAGGGGTGGGAAATAAGTGACCCTCCAGCTCTAAAACTCATCCTTGTCTATAGTCTAGATACAGGGGTGGGAAATAAGTGACCCGCCAGCCCTAAAACTCATCCATGTGTATAGTCTAGATAGAGGGGTGGGAAATAAGTGACCCTCCAGCCCTAAAACTCATCCAGGTCTATAGTCTAGATACAGGGGTGGGCAATAAGTGACCCTCCAGCCCTAAAACTCATCCATGTCTATAGTCTAGATACAGGGGTGGGCAATAAGTGACCCTTCAGCCCTAAAATTCATCCAGGTCTATAGATACAGGGGTGGGCAATAAGTGACCCTCCAGCCCTAAAACTCATCCAGGTCTATAGTCTAGATACAGGGGTGGGCAATAAGTGACCCTTCAGCCCTAAAATTCATCCAGGTCTATAGTCTAGGTACAGGAGTGGGCAACAAGTGACCCTCCAGCCTTAAAACTCATTGTGGCAGCCTCATTAAGACCGTTAGTCAGATGTACTTTGAGCCCTCCTGGTGATTTTGGATTCTTGTAAGGAAAGATGTACCAGTCTTCAAACATTTTCGGGAGACATCCGGGAGCATACGCATAGGCTCTTCCTTCCCAATACATTTGGCCGTTTGGCGCTCCCTAATTTCCAAATACCACACTGCCTCTACATTGGATGAAATTTGCATGTCACTAAAGGCACTAGAATTTGGCTGATTATGGAACAGAAGGCTGTACAAGTTGTCTACTTAACCAGATTTACTTTGGCTCCCCCAGCAGGCAAGGGCATTCATCCAAGTGGAAACTGTTGTGGACATGGAGACACCAAAAATATATAAGGGCCTACGTCTGGGCCATCGATTACTTGGTCCCTAGATCCCAGTGTCCTTGGCTTGAGGGCAGAACAAAGATATTTCTTTAGGCGAGTGGAGCCAGGCTCGGCCATGAACAAGGTTTTCTGGAAGGAGGAATTTTGGATGGGATGGTCGCTGACTTGTTGTTGGGAAATGATCACTGACAGCAACTTTGTTAACCTGGTTAGGAGGAGTCTAACCTGACACATAGACCGACTTGGGGGGAGGTGGACCAGCTGAATTCAGGGTTACAGTGGAGACAAACATCCATATCTAGCCTGTGCAGCCAACCAGCTGCATACCCCGACAATGGGAGACCCTCTACCGGCATCATAGGTAAAAAGTTTATTGTCATTGCATGTAGTAGATAGCCTCTGAGCAACCGAATGGCAGTAGCATTGGTATACACTGATGCAGGACATACAGCCCAGGCTTTGATTTATGTTTTAATCTGGATAGGATCGCCTCAGGTGATCACGCAAACATTACAGGAAAGGCCTGAGGGTTCCTTTCCCTTCATACCAACCTGAGATATGGACTACATGAGCGATTCCATTCCATATGCTTCACTTCTATACCGGTAAAGAAGACAGGCAGATGGACAGAAAAGGGTCGACATCAGATGGTCAACAGGGACATTAGGTCGACATGTTTAAAAGATTGACAATCAAATGGTTGCCACATTAAAAAACATGAACCATGAAAAACTCTTAGGGTTAGGCTCAAATATATATAAAAAATAAAAAAAGTAAATCTTTTTGTGTCAACCATTTGAAGGTTGACCTTTTAACCCTGTCAACCTAAGTCACTGTTGAGCAATCACCTGTCGACCTAATGTCTCTGTCTACTTTGGATATATCAATCCACACCTAGCTCCTCTTCTCCTACTGAGAGATTCCACAGGCTTCTCCCCATCAAGCTGCTATGGAGAGAAGAACAGAGAACCATTGGACCTAGTGTAGGAGAGTAAAATGTGTAAATCCAGCAACCGCTAATCTAAGGGAGGCATTCTGGAGATTAAGGGAGGTAACTCCAACCCCTGGGTATAGCAGGTAAGGCAGAACAGGGGCAATGACACCACTGCTGGGGCACATATGGGGGAAAAAATGCTAGTACCTACCTGTAAAAATAAGCTACAAATGTCTTAGGATGGGCCTCACATGGTCGTTCGGCGGCGCAGAGGCAGACAATGCAATAGGGTTCAACATGACCTAGGACCTACTATATAAACCAAGTAATAGCATACCTTGCACATGAAGTAAGGGCTACAGCAATCTGTTGATTTCCAATGGAGGCTCTTGACGCATATTCCTTTGGCCAATCTGCAGGACAAATTGAAAGCTAGGGCTACAGCCAGTGCAGATAGGACTACAGCAAAATCAGGCAACTGGGGGCACAGCGATCCCAGTTCACTAGCCCACTAGGGCACTTCCACTTTTTGGCCTGTCATGTTGACAGCTAGGTGGCCAGGTCCATTGGTATCTACCATATAATACCCCTTTCTGCTGCGGGGTACACTGGGCTCCACAAGGATTAACATTGGGGTGTAGAGTAGGATCTTGATCCAAGGCACCAACAGGCTCAAAGCTTTGACTGCTCCCAAGATGCACAGCGCCGCCTCCTCTATAACCCCGCCTCCGTGCACAGGAGCCCGGTTTGTAAGTTGGTGCCATGCAGTAAGCAGGCAATCAACAGGGGGACTGCCTTTTGCAGCCCATTTATAGCTTTATTTGAAGAAAAGAAGAAATACTTTTAAGACTTCAAGGGCTGCAGCGTTTGATGTCAGAAAGACATTCTTTGCTGCAGCTCCATCACCCCCAGCGGCGCTGTATACTCCCGCGCCCTGGTTGCCGGGTAACTACAGCGGAGGCTCCGGTGTCGTTCTCGTTAGTCACACACACCCGCCGCTGCCCTCCAGGATCGCGTGGCCGCACATTCAAGGGGAGGTAAGGGGTCTCTTTGGCCGCTGTTACCACGATCCAGCTTGGCCGTGGCGAGGACACTATTACTGGGCAGCCGCTCCACTAGCCACCAGGGACACTGGGCACAGGTGGGGGTTTTTACCTCTGAAAAACCCCGTTTTTTTTTATGGCCCGCAAGCGCCCGGTGGGGATGCCAGCAGGGGGAGCAGGCCTAACCTGTAGCCCCTCCCCCAGCCCCAGGGCACACTTTCTGTGAATGCTCCCGCCCTGGAGCTGCTTATCTCTCCCTCACTCCCTGTCAGCCGCCATCACACACGGAGCTGAGCTGTTCCTGGGACTGCTGGGGCAAATCCTCCTCTGTAGAACCGCCTGCCTGCCAGTGCTGTGCTTCCTACAGGACACTTGAGTATTCTACCTGTTACTGGGACAGTGTTAGATAAGAAAGAATGCGTACATTCAGGATTGTGTGGGTACAAACACCCTGTGATATACATCCAGTGTTCACTGTGCTTTGTTATATCTATTGATGACACATATAGCTATACTGAGTATTACTTTGTATTGCTAGTCCAGTGCAGTTTTATGGTGCATAATTTCTGCATGTTGCGCGCGCGCGCGTGTGTGTGTGTGTGTGTGTGTGTGTGTGTGTGTGTGTGTGTGTGTGTGTGTGTGTGTGTGTATATATATATATATATATATATATATAGCTGCTGCGTGGCTGCCTTATTGGGTATTTCACTCAGCGCGCTACTCCTAGATTCCATAACCTGTGGGGGCTAAGTGTATCGGGTTTTCTGTATAATATAGGATTTTTTTCACAAGATATACTTGCTGTGTGTTTTTACTTGTGATTTATAGTCACCCCATATATATCTCTTGGACTCCCGGTAATTGTGCTGCCACAGTCACACTTCACGGGGGGTTCTTGCTAGGTATATCGCTGCTAGGAATTGTACCTGGTTGCCCAATATTGTGCTTTCTATTATGTCAGCTACAAGAGGTAACGGAGCCGGGGCTTCTCCCATACTGTGTGGTGGTGATGCTGCAGACATTTTGGAGGAAAATATGGCAGCAGAGAGTTCAGGTTCAAGGGGTTCCTTACCCCCGAGTTGGTCCGTAGCACCGGGGGCAACAAATGACCCACCTTGGACTACCTTTTCCACGCTCTTAAACACGCTTGTAACTAAATTGGCGCCCCCTGTGGGACCACCTGTGCCATTGCAGCAGTTTATGGTCCTTGCTATTAATCCGCCATGGGCAGATCAAATCTGTACTCAGTAACAGCATTTGAACCGGTCACTGACTAAATCTAAGTGTCACTCTCGCCCGCCTAAGACTAAGTCATCTTCTAAACGGGCCATTACTTCCTCCCAATCCACTGTTATCCCGGACACGTCCTCTGAGGAGGATGTTGCATATACTGATCCCACAGACACTGACTCAGATGTTTCTGATGGGGAAAAGAAGTCATTGGTGGATGTCCCTGATCTGAGTGAGGCTATTAGGCTCATTCTTCAGGAGTCTGATGATCCTGAGGCTGAGGCTGTCTCTAAAAAGCCGGATAGGTTTAAACGTAAGAAGATGGTAAAACAAGTTTTACCTCATTCTGAACACCTGGTTGACATACGTCAGGAATCCTGGGAAAATCCGGGGACACGATTCACACCAAATAAGGGAAAGTTGGCAAGCTATCCTCTCTCTGCGGACAGATGTAGGAATTGGGAAACTCCTCCGCCTGTAGATTCTCATTTGACGCGCATGGTACTTTCCTCTGCTCTGCCAGTAACTACGTCACCTCTCTGAAAGAACCGACGGATAGACGTGTGGAGGGTTGTTTGAAAGCGATTTACACCCTAATGGGGGCTGTGCATAGGCCAACCATTGCAGCAACATGGGCTGCTGAAGCTGTTGAGGCGTGGGCTCAGGAGCTTGAGGCGGAGCTGCCTTCCAACGCATCTGAGCATGCTCGACAATGTCTCTCGTATATTACCACGGCTTCTCTGTACCTTAAGGATGCGGCCTCCGATGCCGGGGTGCTGGAGGCTAAAGCTGCTACTACGTCCATCTTGGCCAGACGTATCCTTTGGTTGAGATCATGGTCGGTGGATATGGATTTCAAGAAAACCCTGGAGGTGCTTCCTTTCAAGGGAGACATTCTCTTTGCAGAAGACCTCAATAAGATTGTGGCTGATCTGGCTACTGCTAAAACAGCTTGCCTACCTAGTACGGCTCCTTACGCACAGAAGGCTAAAAGTACTTTCCCTCTGCCCTTTCATCCTCCAGGTAAAGCAAAAGGTCAGGCGTACCCAAAGCAAGCTCGTGCTTCCAGACCTGCCAAGCCCAGACCGAAATGAGCCTGGGCTGCCCATCAGCCTGCTTCCAAAACTGACAAGCCTGCCGCATGATGGGGCAGGCCTCCCTCTGGGGGATCTAAGGGTGGGGGGCCGACTTCTAGGTTTTGCCCAGGAATGATTGAAGACCACTTCCGATGCCTGGGTAAGGGAAGTTGTCACTCGAGGTTACGCCGTACCTGTCAAGAATAGTCCCCCTCATCGATTTTGCCCGACAGATGTTCCTCTGAACTGGACAAAGGCAAACAATCTGAATTCGGTGGTACATTCCCTCCTGACCACAGGAGTGGTAGTACAGGTGCCTCTGATTCTCGGTTTGTACTGTTTGGTTTTCACAAACGTGGCTGGCCAGCTTCCAAGCAGACCCTGGCCAGATGGATTAGAATGGTGATTGCACATGCTTATGTACAGGCTGGTCGTCCAGCTCCTGCTACCATCGAAGCCCATTCTACTTGGTTGGTTGGACCTTCTTGGTGCGACCCTTGAACAATTGTGCAAGGCGGCTACGTGTTCCTCAGGGAACACATTTATAAGGTTCTATGCCTTTGATACTTCCGCCTCCCAGGATGCTTCCTTTGGACGCCGGGTTCTTGTGCCCACTACAGTGCGTCCCCCCTCCCATAAGGAACTGCTTTAGGACATCCCCAATGTTAATCCTTGTGGAGCCCAGTGTACCGCGCAGCAGAAAACTAGATTTATGGTAAGAACTTACCGTTGTTAAATCTCTTTCTGCGAGGTACACTGGGCTCCACAAGGTGCCCACCCTGACGCACTTAGCTTCTTTGGGTTGGTGTGGCATAGCCGCTGACACCCTCTCCTGTGGCGAGTGTGTGGTGTAATTATTGGCTACGAGCGATTGTCGTCTCTAGTACCTGCTACTGCATTGGGCTGGTTAACGAAACTGAGCTCCTGTGCACGGAGGCGGGGTTATAGAGGAGGCGACGCTGTGCATCTTGGGAACAGTCAAAGTTTTGAGCCTGTTGGTGCCTCGGATCAAGATCCTACTCTACACCCCAATGTTAATCCTTGTGGTGCCCAGTGTACCTCGCAGAAAGAGATTTAACAACGGTAAGTTCTTACCATAAATCTCGTTTTCACACTAGCACCCAATTTCCAGGTTCGGTCTGAACACAAACTTCCCGGACCCCGACCCTGCTCTTTACTTGGGTCAGGGCTGAGAGCTGGGAATTTGCAACTTTTAGACCAGGCAAATTCCTGGATCGAAGTCTGAAAAGGGTATTAGGTTGACCATCTTGTTGACTGCTAGGAGGCCAGAATTATTTGGTATCCAGCATATTAGGTGGACCCAAGTTGATCAAAATTATTGATTGCAGTTGACTAAATGAATGAGAGAGAATGTTAACTCCTGGAGCCTGATGGCAGCCAGCTATGTGCCAGCGCCAAACCACTGAGTTCTACTCAGACTATCATAGCTTAAATGAAGGTCTCTGTGACTGATGTCTGTTAGTACAGGTCATCTGCCATGCTTCTTTTCTGGCTAGTCTACAATGGACTTAAGGCTATTGGCAAATCCCGTAGACCAGGAAGGACTATCACCATCTGTTCATGCTCTCTGAGCTTAAGGAGATGCCCTTCAGGATGGACAGTGCTTCCACCACCTTCCATTGCATAGTGGACCATATCCTGGTGGGTTGCCAAGACTTAAGGTTAGATGTATCAAGCCTTCTAAAGAGTGGAGAAGTTGCCCATAGCAACCAACCAAGGTCTACCTATCATTTTATAGAATGTACTTGATAATAAGATTTTACTCACCGGTAAATCTATTTCTCGTAGTCCGTAGTGGATGCTGGGAACTCCGTAAGGACCATGGGGAATAGCGGCTCCGCAAGAGACTGGGCACAACTAAAAGAAAGCTTTTAGACTACCTGGTGTGCACTGGCTCCTCCCACTATGACCCTCCTCCAAGCCTCAGTTAGGATACTGTGCCCGGAAGAGCTGACACAATAAGGAAGGATTTTGAATCCCGGGTAAGACTCATACCAGCCACACCAATCACACCGTATAACTTGTGATACTATACCCAGTTAACAGTATGAAATATAACTGAGCCTCTCAACAGATGGCTCAACAATAACCCTTAGTTAGGCAATAACTACATACAAGTATTGCAGACAATCCGCACTTGGGATGGGCGCCCAGCATCCACTACGGACTACGAGAAATAGATTTACCGGTGAGTAAATTCTTATTTTCTCTGACGTCCTAGTGGATGCTGGGAACTCCGTAAGGACCATGGGGATTATACCAAAGCTCCCAAACGGGCGGGAGAGTGCGGATGACTCTGCAGCACCGAATGAGAGAACTCAAGGTCCTCCTCAGCCAGGGTATCAAATTTGTAGAATTTTGCAAACGTGTTTGCCCCTGACCAAGTTGCAGCTCGGCAAAGTTATAAAGCCGAGACCCCTCGGGCAGCCGCCCAAGATGAGCCCACTTTCCTCGTGGAATGGGCTTTTACTGATTTAGGATGCGGCAATCCAGCCGCAGAATGCTCCTGCTGAATTGTGCTACAAATTCAGCGAGCAATAGTCTGCTTAGAAGCAGGAGCACCTATTTTGTTGGGTGCCTACAGGATAAAAAGCGAGTCAGTTTTCCTGACTCCAGCCGTCCTGAAAATATAAATTTTTAAGGCCCTGACTACGTCCAGTAACTTCGAATCTTCCAAGTCCCTAGTAACCGCAGGCACTACAATAGGTTGGTTCAAGTGAAAAGCTGATACCACCTTAGGGAGAAACTGGGGACGAGTCCTCAATTCTGCCCTATCCATATGGAAAATCAGATAAGGGCTTTTACATGACAAAGCCGCCAATTCTGACACACGCCTGGCCGAAGCCAAGGCCAATAACATGACCACTTTCCACGTGAGATATTTCAAATCCACAGTTTTAAGTGGCTCAAACCAATGTGATTTTAGGAAACTCAACACCACGTTGAGATCCCAAGGTGCCACAGGAGGCACAAAAGGGGGCTGAATATGTAGCACTCCCTTTACAAATGTCTGAACTCCAGGCAGTGAAGCCAGTTCTTTCTGGAAGAAAATCGACAGAGCCGAAATCTGGACCTTAATGGAACCCAAGTTTAGGCCCATAGTCACTCCTGACTGTAGGAAGTGCAGAAAACGACCCAGCTGAAATTCCTCTGTTGGGGCCTTCCTGGCCTCACACCACGCAACATATTTTCGCCAAATACGGTGATAATGGTTTGCGGTTACTTCTTTCCTGGCTTTTATCAGTGTAGGAATGACTTCCTCCGGAATGCCCTTTTCTTTAGGATCCGGAATTCAACCGCCATGCCGTCAAACGCAGCCGCGGTAAGTCTTGGAACAGACAGGGCCCCTGCTGTAGCAGATCCTGTCTGAGCGGTAGAGGCCATGGGTCCTCTGATATCATTTCTTGAAGTTCTGGGTACCAAGCTCTTTTTGGCTCATCCGGAACCACGAGTATCGTTCTTACTCCTCGTTTTCTTATTATTCTCAGTACCTTCGGTATGAGAGGCAGAGGAGGGAATACATAAACCGACTGGTACACCCACGGTGTCACTAGAGCGTCCACAGCTATTGCCTGAGGGTCCCTTGACCTGGCGCAATATCTATGTTTAGGCGGGACGCCATCATGTCCACCTGTGGCCTTTCCCAACGGTTTACCAACAGTTGGAAGACTTCTGGATGAAGTCCCCACTCTCCCGGGTGTAGGTCGTGTCTGCTGAGGAAGTCTGCTTCCCAGTTATCCACTCCCAGAATGAACACTGCTGACAGTGCTAAGACGTGATTTTTCACCCATCGGAGAAGCCTTGTGGCTTCTGCCATCGCCATCCTGCTTCTTGTGCCGCCCTGTCAGTTTACATGGGCGACTGCCGTGATGTTGTCTGATTGGATCAGTACCGGCTGGTTTTGAAGCAGAGGCCTTGCCAGACTTAGGGCATTGTAAATGTCCCTCAGTTCCAGAATATTTATGTGTAGGGACGACTCCTGACTTGACCAAAGTCCTTGGAGATTTCTTTCCTGTGTGACTGCCCCCCAGCCTCGAAGGCTGGCATCCGTGGTTATCAGGAACCAGTCCTGTATGCCGAATCTGCGGCCCTCTTGAAGATGAGCACTCTGCAGCCACCACAGTAGAGATACCCTGGTCCTTGGAGACAGGGTTATCAGCCGATGCATCTGAAGATGCGATCCCGACCACTTGTCCAAGAGGTCCCACTGAAAGGTTCTTGCATGGAACCTGCCAAATGGAATTTTGCTTCGTAAGAAGCTACCATTTTTCCCAGGACTCGTGTGCAGTGATGCACCGATACCTGTTTTGGTTTCAGGAGGTCTCTGACTAGAGATGACAGCTCCTTGGCTTTCTCCTGTGGGAGAAACACTTTTTCCTGTTCTGTGTCCAGAACCATCCCCAGGAACAGTAGGCGTGTGGTAGGAACCAGCTGTGACTTTGGAATGTATAGAATCCATCCGTGCTGTTGTAGCACTTCCCGAGATAGTGCTACTCCGACCAACAACTGCTCCTTGGACCTCGCCTTTATAAGGAGATCGTCCAAGTACGGGATAATTAAAACTCCCTTTTTTCGAAGGAGTATCATCATTTCTGCCATTACCTTGGTAAAGACCCTCGGTGCCGTGGACAGTCCAAACGGCAGTGTTTGGAATTGGTAATGGCAATCCTGTACCACAAATCTGAGGTACTCCTGGTGAGGATGGTAAATGGGGACATGTAGGTAAGCATCCTTGATGTCCAGGGATACCATGTAATCCCCCTCCTCCAGGCTTGCAATAACCGCCCTGAGCGATTCCATCTTGAACTTGAATTTCTTTATGTACGTGTTCAAGGATTTCAAATTTAAAATAGGTCTCACCGAACCGTCCGGTTTCGGTACCACAAACAGTGTGGAATAGTAACCCCGTCCTTGTTGAAGTAGGGGCACCTTGACTATCACCTGCTGGGAATACAGCTTGTGAATTGCGTCTAGCACAGCCTCCCTGCCTGAGGGAGTTGTCGGCAAGGCAGATTTGAGGAAACGGCGGGGGGGAGACGCCTCGAATTCCAGCTTGTACCCCTGAGATACTACTTGAAGGATCCAGGGATCCACCTGTGAGCGAGCCCACTGATCGCTGAAATTTTTGAGGCGGCCCCCCCACCGTACCTGGCTACGCCTGTGGAGCCCCCGCTTCATGCGGTGGACTCAGAGGAAGCGGGGGAAGAATTTTGATTCTGGGAACTGGCTGACTGGTGCAGCTTTTTCCCTCTTCCCTCGTCTCTGTGCAGAAAAGAAGCGCCTTTGACCCGCTTGCTTTTCTGAAGCCGAAAGGACTGTACCTGATAATACAGTGCTTTCTTAGGCTGTGAGGAAACCTGAGGTAAAAAATTTTCTTCCCAGCTGTTGCTGTGGATACGAGGTCCCAGAGACCATCCCCAAACAATTCCTCATCCTTATAAGGCACTATGTGCCTTTTAAAGTCAGCATCACCTGTCCAGTGTCAAGTCTCTAATACCCTCCTGACAGAATGGACATTGCATTAATTCTGGATGCCAGACGGCCAAATATCCCTCTGTGCATCCCTCATATATAAGACGACGTCTTATGTTCGCAAATAGTATCCCTGTTTGACAGGGTTACAGACCACGCTGCAGCAGCACTATCTGCAGGTCTCAGTCTAGTACCTGAGTGTGTAAATACAGACTTCAGGATAGCCTCCGGCTTTTTATCAGCAGGTACCTTCAAAGTGGCCGTATCCTAAGACGGCAGTGCCACCTTTTTTGACAAACGTGTGAGCGCCTTATCCACCCTAGGGGATATCTCCCAGCGTAACTTATCCTCTGGCGGGAAAGGGTACGCCATCAGTAACTTTTTAAAAATTACCAGCTTCTTATCTGGGGAACCCACGCTTTTTCACACTTCATTCACTCATTTGATGGGGGAACAAAACACTGCCTGCTTTTTCTCCCCACACATAAAACCCTTTTTTAGTGGTACTTGGGTTAATGTCAGAAATGTGTAACACATTTTTTATTGCCGGGATCATGTAACGGATGTTCCTAGTGGATTGTGTATATGTCTCAAACTCGTCGACACTGGAGTCAGACTCCGTGTCGACATCTGTGTCTGCCATCTGAGGGAGCGGGCGTTTTTGAGCCCCTGATGGCCTTTGAGACGCCTGGGCAGGCGCGGGCTGAGAAGCCGGCTGTCCCATAGCTGTTACGTCATCCAGCCTTTTATGTAAGGAGTTGACACTGTCGGTTTATACCTTCCACCTATCCATCCACTCTGGTGTCGGCCCCACAGGGGGCGATATCACATTTATCGGCATCTGCTCTGCCATCACATAAGCCTCATTAAACGTGTCGACACAGCCGTACCGACACACCGCACACACACAGGGAATGCTCTGACTGAGGACAGGACCCCACACAGCCCTTTGGGGAGACAGAGAGAGAGTATGCCAGCACACACCAGAGCGCTATATAATTTAGGGATTAACACTATATTGAGTGAATTTTTCCCAATAGCTGCTTGTATATACAATATTGCGCCTAAATTTAGTGCCCCCCCTTCTCTTTTTAACCCTTTGAGCCTGCAAACTACAGGGGAGAGCCTGGGGAGCTGTCTTCCAGCTGCACTGTGAAGAGAAAATGGCGCCAGTGTGCTGAGGGAGATAGCTCCGCCCCTTTTTCGCGGACTTTTCTCCCGATTTTTTATGGATTCTGGCAGGGGTATTTATCACATATATAGCCTCTGGGGCTATATATTGTGATATATTTGCCAGCCAAGGTGTTTTTATTGCTGCTCAGGGCGCCCCCCCCAGCGCCCTGCACCCTCAGTGACCGGAGTGTGAAGTGTGCATGAGGAGCAATGGCGCACAGCTGCAGTGCTGTGCGCTACCTTGGTGAAGACTGATGTCTTCTGCCGCCGATTTTCCGGACCTCTTCTTGCTTCTGGCTCTGTAAGGGGGACGGCGGCGCGGCTCCGGGAACGAACACCAAGGCCAGTTCCATGCGGTCGATCCCTCTGGAGCTAATGGTGTCCAGTAGCCTAAGAAGCCCAAGCTAGCTGCAAGCAGGTAGGTTCGCTTCTTCTCCCCTTAGTCCCTCGATGCAGTGAGCCTGTTGCCAGCAGGTCTCACTGTAAAATAAAAAACCTAAAATAAACTTTCTTTCTAGGTGCTCAGGAGAGCCCCTAGTGTGCATCCAGCTCGGTCAGGCACAGAAATCTAACTGGGGCTTGGAGGAGGGTCATAGTGGGAGGAGTCAGTGCACACCAGGTAGTCTAAAAGCTTTCTTTTAGTTGTGCCCAGTCTCCTGCGGAGCTGCTATTCCCCATGGTCCTTACAGAGTTCCCAGCATCCACTAGGACGTCAGAGAAAAATTCAATATAGAGGCAGATTGGTTGATATTGGCAACTTCTTCACTATTTAGAAGGTTTGATACATCTCACACTGAGTGAGACCTGGGAGGAGCCTGCTCATATAATGATCAGAGTGGGGTACAAGCATGAGTGTCATCTGGGTAGAGAGATTGAATAGTGAACTGTTTATACATTATTAATGTATTTGTCAGGGTTTCAAAGCGTGCTAGGTCTACAGTACTGGGTCTGCTAAGGGATAAGTGTCCCCGTAAGTGCTGACTTTGTGCAGGAGCTATGACGTGTTAATTCCAGGTACCCCATTCAACAGTGAGTGCAGGTATGTAGCCCAGGCATGCCCCTTTACACGAGCTGGAACCACATACCAACGCTGAACACATAGAAATGCTGCTCAAACAATGCCATCCCTATACTTGGTTCATTCTACACTATGCCAAAGTGTTCCGTCCAGTCTCAAGCTAGGTAGGTGTAAACGCAAATGAGGGAACGACTTTCTACCTGTATTCTGCTTGTGCCCCAAAACAGAGCATGTATCGGAAGGAGGTGTCTACATGGATCACCACTGTTGCCGACACACTCCAAGCGCTCTTCCACAGATTATCCACTGTTGCTCCATGACAAATGCTTAGTAGGACCTATATTGCTCGTCATGAAAGTTATCACCCAAGCTTGCTGCACACAAGACCACCCAGACCAAGATCCAGGACGCTTGTCATGTGAAATCCCTCCAGTTTGAGATCAGCTCCACTAACAGAAGCATTACTGGGACAAATGGAGACAACTTCCAATTTACTAATCCATGAGTCACAGGTGCTGGAGGTTCTAACCCACTAGGAGGCCCGGCCAACCTGTTGCTCTCCAACTGTTGAGAAACTACGAGTCCCAGCATGCTCTACCAGCTGACCGGATGGGAGGGTATGCTGGGACTTGTAGTTTCAAAACAGCAGGAGAGCCACAGGTTGGCCAGGCCTACTGTAGAAGATCTGCTTTCACTACTGCAATGGTTGTGTATCTATGTTGCCACTGTTGCTAGTCGTCATCTTCACTCAATTCGTTTCGGGAATAGTCTTTAGTTCTAGATCAGGGATGGGGAACCTTCAGCCCTCCAGCTGTTGTTGAACTACACATACCAGCATGCCTTGCTACAGTTTTGCTATTTGGCCATGCTAAAACTGTTGCAGAGCATGCTGGGATGTACAGTTCAACCAGCTGGAGGGCCGAAGGTTCCCAATCCCTGTTCTAGATAGTTTTTAGAGAACCCGTCTACTTTGTGTAGGAGTCTTAAGAGGCAATTCAATTAGAGACGATAAAGGCGATAGAAAGCAAGTGTTTTTCTGCAAAATAAATGCTCTACTTACACTAGGGGTGCATAAAATTGGGTAAAAACCTATTTTCACCCTCAAAATGACATGTAATTATTGGGCAATTTAAGATCATTGAAACATTCTAAGTATAGGGAGGGTGTCCCAGTGGTTCAGAACCAAGTCCCGCCATAGGAATTTTCCCCGACTTTTCACCTGCTCAGAGGGGTGGTGAAAAAACATTTGTGTTAAATCCTATGGACAATTATCGCATGTTAACTTCACCTGCAACTGAATTGGCCGATAACGGGTTATCACCTGCAACTGAGCCTTAGCCTTAGTGAGCTATGCCCCTTACAGCCAGCAGAGCCCATCACATTCGTTGCGCCCGTGGTAGGGTCACATAGGTGTATTTGCCTCTCATGTGCTCCGCCATGTACAAAGAATGTGGTCCAAAACGGAAAAAACACTGATAATGGCTCTTCCATGTTCCCTTGTCATTGAATAATACATGTTACATTAACCTAATTTTACCAGCTCCTCCTAAAGAAGGGCAAGGCTGTAAAATAAATGGGAACGTTTTCGGCGTTAACCATTTGTAGAAAGATATGAAAAGTCCACTTTTTACTTTTTTTTTTTTTACACCAAAAACTTATTTTTTATTTAAAACTATATATATTACACATCCTTATGTTCAAATGCATTTAAGATCTGTGTGTATATTCCCACACCTTACAGTTTTATTCACGCCACAAGGTTTCTCAAGCATCACCAGGCTTAAATTAACCCTCTCGTCACTGCGAGGAGAAGGCAAGCACTTATTACAGTTGCACGAGAGACTGACGCTCAATAAATTTCCTTATATCGATTCGCAAAAGAAACCCCCCTCCCACCCCACCCCCATCAGTGAAAACTTTGCTGCAGATTTCCCCCGAGTGACGTAATCAGGCACATTTTAGTCTAGGCAATAAATATCTTCCATAAAGACGAATCATGGCTTGCGTGTGTCTGGGATTTTCAACGTTCCCCGACGTCAGTCTCTTAAAAATGAAATGCGGAATTGATTTTGCACCAGAAATAGGGGCTCTGGCCGTCGGATACAGCAATCATTTAAAAAGTAAAATGCATAGGGGTGGGGTCATATACACCGATTTGCTAATAAAAAATAATCTGTATTGTTTCACAGTGGACGAACCACTTTTTTTTTTTTTTTCCCCCACTGTGTGAATTTACAGAGTCACGGTTGGAGGAAGGCACAAAATGTCACAAGTCTTTCCTGAAATATGTTGCGACACGCACCGTCCACACATTACACCTGCCAGGGTATCACTACGAAACACTGGTCTTAGCATGCGTCACTTGACAAGCTGACCACACACAGTCACGGGATTAGAGGCACGTACGAGGGTCAAATATCTTCGGCAATCCTTTCTTATTCAATCACCCGAGTTGTGTCCTTTTTTGCCGGATAGGTCGGAAATCTAGGAAGAGGGCTCCAGACGGACAAATGCCCAGAGGAGCAGATTGGAGGAAATCTCAGGTAAGAAGACTGACTGTATGTAGTTAAGAGGCGCAGAAAGACAGAGCCAAAGAGGCCAAGCAACATTGAGTATGAAATTGTACCAAGGAGAGAGAGACCACACCGAAAGGACAGCTTATTAATTTCCTGTGTCGTATGTGAGACACCAAAACCAGAGATATACCGCCGCCGCCTCCTCGGGGGGGGGAGGTGATAAAACCGTGGACACCGCACTTCGTCCGGTCACTGGGGAACGAGGCGGAGCGTGTTAATTAGGAAAGGGTTGAGGTCCTCCGAATTGACCGCTCGATGCAATGATGGTTCCGATGCACTGCGCTCTATCTTAGGAAGCGCTCGCTGGAGTAGCTCAATGGAAGAGAGGATCTAAGAGGAAGAGATGAAAGAGAAGACTCAGGACGGAGCCATTCTATACATATACAATAATAAACTAGTAATAACACTGTTCCTATAGTAGGCGAGAGGCCCTCGCATAGCGTAGGAAAGCATTTTGTGGGCTGAATGACCGACATCAGAGAGAATAGTCAATTTAAGACCATTTTAGGGAAGCAATGTAATACCGGAAGCCACACGTTACTAGCAATAATAAATCTGAATTTTAAATATTACAGTAAGGGGCAGATTTACTAAAGTGTGGAGAGAGATAAAGTACCAAACAATCAGCTCCTAACTGCCATGTTACAGGCTGTGCTTGAAAAAATAAGATTTTACTTACCGGTAAATCTATTTCTCGTAGTCCGTAGTGGATGCTGGGGACTCCGTAAGGACCATGGGGAATAGACGGGCTCCGCAGGAGACATGGGCACTTTAAGAAAGAATTTAAATTCTGCTGTGCTCTGGCTCCTCCCTCTATGTCCCTCCTCCAGACCTCAGTTAGAGAAACTGCCCGGAAGAGCTGACAGTACAAGGAAAGGATTTTGGAAATCCAGGGCAAGACTCATACCAGCCACACCAATCACACCGTATAACTTGTGATAAACTTACCCAGTCAACAGTATGAACAACAACAGAGCATCAGTTCAACCCTGATGCAACAATAACATAGCCCTTATTGCAGCAATAACTATATACAAGTATTGCAGAAGAAGTCCGCACTTGGGACGGGCGCCCAGCATCCACTACGGACTACGAGAAATAGATTTACCGGTAAGTAAAATCTTATTTTCTCTAACGTCCTAGTGGATGCTGGGGACTCCGTAAGGACCATGGGGATTATACCAAAGCTCCCAAACGGGCGGGAGAGTGCGGATGACTCTGCAGCACCGAACGAGCAAACACAAGGTCCTCCTCAGCCAGGGTATCAAACTTGTAGAACTTTGCAAAAGTGTTTGAACCTGACCAAGTAGCCGCTCGGCACAGCTGTAATGCCGAGACCCTTTGGGCAGCCGCCCAAGAAGAGCCCACCTTCCTAGTGGAATGGGCCTTAACTGATTTTGGCAGCAGCAATCCAGCCGCAGAATGAGCCTGCTGAATCGTATTACAGATCCAGCGAGCAATAGTTTGCTTTGAAGCAGGAGCACCAAGCTTGTTGGAAGCATACAGGATAAACAAAGATTCTGTTTTCCTGACCCTAGCCGTTCTGGCTACATACACCTTCAAAGCCCTGACCACATCAAGTAACTCGGAATCCTCCAAGTCAGTAGTAGCCACAGGCACCACAATAGGTTGGTTTATATGAAAGGATGAAACCACTTTTGGCAGAAATTGTGGACGGGTCCGCAATTCTACTCTATCCGCATGGAAAACCAGATAGGGGCTTTTATGTGACAAAGCCGCTAATTCTGACACACGCCTAGCCGAAGCCAATGCTAGTAGCATGACCACCTTCCACGTGAGATATTTCAATTCCACCGTTTTGAGTGGTTCAAACCAGTGGGATTTCAGGAAACTCAACACCACGTTAAGATCCCAAGGTGACACCGGGTGCACAAAAGGCGGCTGAATACGCAGCACTTCCTTCACAAACGTCTGAACTTCAGGTAGAGAAGCCAGCTCTTTTTGAACGAAAATGGATAGGGCCGAAATCTGGACCTTAATGGAACCCAATTTTAGGCCCAAAGTCACTCTTGACTGTAGGAAGTGAAGGAAACGGCCCAGCTGGAATTCCTCCGTAGGGACATTCCTGGACTCACACCAAGCAACATATTTTCGCCATATACGGTGATAATGTTGAGCTGTCACGTCCTTCCTAGCCTTTATCAGCGTAGGAATGACCTCATCTGGAATGCCTTTTTCCGCTAGGATCCGGCGTTCAACCGCCATGCCGTCAAACGCAGCCGCGGTAATTCTTGGAACAGACAGGGCCCTTGTTGCAACAAGTCCTGTCTTAGAGGAAGAGGCCACGGGTCCTCTGTGAGCATTTCTTGCAGATCTGGATACCAAGTCCTTCTTGGCCAATCTGGAATAATGAGTATTGTTCTCACTCCTCTTTTTCTTATGGGTATGAGAGGAAGAGGAGAAAATACATAGACCGACTGGAACACCCACGGTGTCACCAGTGCGTCCACAGCTATCGCCTGAGGGTCTTATGACCTGGCGCAATACCTCTGTAGCTTTTTGTTGAGGCGGGATGCCATCATGTCCACCTGTGGCAGTTCCCACCGACTTGCAATCTGCGTGAAGACTTCTTGATGAAGTCCCCACTCTCCCGGGTGGAGGTCGTGCCTGCTGAGGAAGTCTGCTTCCCAGTTGTCCACTCCCGGGATGAACACTGCTGACAGTGCGCTTACGTGATTCTCCGCCCAGCGAAGAATTCTGGTGGCTTCTGACTGAATCAGAACCGGTTGGTCGCGAAGCAGGGTCTCCGCTTGACGAAGGGCGTTGTATACGGCCCTTAGTTACAGGATGTTGATGTGAAGGCAAGTCTCCTGACTTGACCACAGACCTTGGAAATTTCTTCCCTGTGTGACTGCTCCCCACCCTCGGAGGCTTGCATGTGTGGTCACCAGGACCCAGTCCTGAATGCCGAATCTGCGGCTCTCGAGAAGGTGAGCACTCTGCAGCCACCACAGGAGAGACACCCTGGCCTTGGGGGATAGGGTGATTAACCGATGCATCTGAAGATGTGATCCGGACCACTTGTCCAGTAAGTCCCATTGAAAGGTCCTCGCATGGAACCTGCCGAAGGGAATGGCCTCGTATGATGTCACCATCCTTCCCAGGACTCGAGGGCAGTGATGCACTGACACCTGTTTTGGTTTTAATAGGTTCCTGACCAGTGTCATGAGCTCCTGAGCTCTCTCTATCGGGAGATAAACCCTTTTCTGGTCTGTGTCTAGAATCATGCCTAGGAAAGGCAGATGAGCCGTAGGAATCAACTGCGTCTTTGGAATATTTAGAATCCAGCCGTGTTGCAGTTACACTTCCAGAGAAAGTGATACGCTGTTCACCAACTGCTCTCTTGATCTCGCTTTTATGAGGAGATCGTCCAAGTACGGGATAATTGTGACACCTTGCTTCCGCAGGAGCACCATCATTTCCGCCATTACCTTGGTGAAGATTCTCGGGGTCGTGGAGAGACCAAACGGCAACATCTGAAATTGGTAATGACAATCCTGTACCGCAAATCTGAGGTACGCCTGATGAGGTGGATAAATGGGGACATGAAGGTATGCATCCTTTATGTCCAGAGACACCATAAAATCTCCCCCTTTCAGGCTTGCGATGACCGCTCTTAGCGATTCCATCTTGAACTTGAACCTTTTCAGGTATATGTTCAGGGATTTTAAATTCAATATGGCTCTGACCGAACCGTCTGGTTTCGGGACTACAACATGGTCGAATAATAACCCCCTCCTTGTTGAAGGAGGGGAACCTTGACCACCACCTGTTGAAGATACAATTTGTGAATTGCAGTTAACACTATTTCCCTCTCGTGGGGGGAAGCCGGCAGGGCCGTCGGTGGGGGGGCATCTCCTCAAAGTCCAGCTTGTATCCCTGAGACACAATATCTATTGCCCAGGGATCCAACAGGGAGTGAACCCACTTGTGGCTGAAATTACGAAGACGTGCCCCCACCGGGCCTAGCTCCGCCTGTGGAGCCCCAGCGACATGCGGTGGATTTTGTAGAGGTCGGGGAGGACTTCTGTTCCTGGGAACTAGCTGTGTTGTGCAGCTTCTTTCCTCTGCCCCTGCCTCTGGCAAGAAAGGACGCACCTCGGACTTTCTTGTTTCTTTGTGATCGAAAGGCTGCATTTGATAATGTCGTGCTTTCCTAGGCTGTGCAGGAATATAAGGCAAAAGATCAGAATTACCAGCATAGCTGTGGAGACCAGGTCCGAGATCCCTTCTCCACACAATCCTCAGCCTTCCATATGCCTCTTAAGTCTGCATCACCTGTCCATTGCATATTCTACAGGACACGTCAAGCAGAAATCGACATAGCGTTGACTCTAGAACCCAGTAGACTAATGTCTCTTTGGGCATGTTTTATATACATATATCTTAAGACAGCATCTTTAATATTATATATATATATATATATATATATATATATATATATATATATATATATATATATATATATATCTATCTATCTATCTATCTATCTATCTATCTATCTATATCTATATCTATATCTATATCTATATCTATATCTATATATATATATATACACACATATACACAGGTTGAGTATCCCATATCCATATATTCCGAAATACGGAATATTCCGAAATACGGACTTTTTTGAGTGAGAGTGAAATAGTGAAACCTTTGTTTTTTGATGTCTCAATGTACACAAACTTTGTTTAATACACAAAGTTATTAAAAATATTGTATTAAATGACCTTCAGGCTGTGTGTATAAGGTGTATATGATACATAAATGAATTGTGTGAATGTAGACACACTTTGTTTAATGCACAAAGTTATAAAAAATATTGGCTAAAATTACCTTCAGGCTGTGTGTATAAGGTGTATATGTAACATAAATGCATTCTGTGCTTAGATTTAGGTCCCATCACCATGATATCTCATTATAGTATGCAATTATTCCAAAATACGGAAAAATCCCATATCCAAAGTACCTCTGGTCCCAAGCATTTTGGATAAGGGAGACTCAACCTGTATCTATCTATCTATCTATCTATATATATATATATATCTCTATATATATCTCTATATATATATATATATATATATATATATATATATATATATACATACATACATACATACTAGGGTCTCAATCTCTGCTGATAAGGTACCTGTCCACGCTGCTACAGCGCTATAAACAATCGCCGGTCTGAGTAGTGTACCAGAATGTGCACGCTATCTGCAGGATCCCTGAGGATAGCTGTTAAGTCAGGGCTACCTTTTGGGCAAACGTGACACCCTAGGGCAGTGGTTCCCAAACTTTTTTAAATCACGGCACCCTAGAGTATCATAATTTCTCTATCGTCCTAGTGGATGCTGGGGTTCCTGAAAGGACCATGGGGAATAGCGGCTCCGCAGGAGACAGGGCACAAAAGTAAAGCTTTCCGATCAGGTGGTGTGCACTGGCTCCTCCCCCTATGACCCTCCTCCAAGCCAGTTAGATTTTTGTGCCCGGCCGAGAAGGGTGCAATCTAGGTGGCTCTCCTAAAGAGCTGCTTAGAAAACGCCCGTTTACTTTAGTCGGTCGACACAGACACAGACAGGGACACTGAATCCAGTGTCGACGGTGAATAAACAAACGTATTCCTTATTAGGGCCACACGTTAAAGGCAATGAAGGAGGTGTTACATATTTCTGATACTACAAGTACCACAAAAGAGGGTATTATGTGGGATGTGAAAAAACTACCATAGTTTTTCCTGAATCAGATAAATTAAATAAAGTGTGTGATGATGCGTGGGTTCCCCCCGATAGAAAATTATGGGCGGTATACCCTTTCCCGCCAGAAGTTAGGGCGCGTTGGGAAACACCCCTTAGGGTGGATAAGGCGCTCACACGCTTATCAAAACAAGTGGCGGTACCGTCTATAGATAGGGCCGTCCTCAAGGACCAGCTGACAGGAGGCTGGAAAATATCATAAAAAGTATATACACACATACTGGTGTTATACTGCGACCAGCGATCGCCTCAGCCTGGATGTGCAGAGCTGGGGTGGCTTGGTCGGATTCCCTGACTAAAAATATTGATACCCTTGACAGGGACAGTATTTTATTGAATATAGAGCATTTAAAGGATGCATTTCTATATATGCGAGATGCACAGAGGGATATTTGCACTCTGGCATCAAGAGTAAATGCGATGTCCATAACTGGCAGAAGATGTTATGGACACGACAGTGGTCAGGTGATGCAGATTCCAAACGGCACAAAGGTGTATTGCCGTATAAAGGAAGAGGAGTTATTTGGGGTCGGTCCATCGGACCTGGTGGCCACGGCAACTGCTGGAAAATCCACCGTTTTTACCCTAAGTCACATCTCTGCAGAAAAAGACACCGTCTTTTCAGCCTCAGTCCTTTCGTCCCTATAAGATCATATCTGCCCAGGGATAGAGGAAAGGGAAGAAGACTGCAGCAGGCAGCCCATTCCCAGGAACAGAAGCGTTCCACCGCTTCTGACAAGTTCTCAGCATGGCGCTGAGACCGTACAGGACCCCTGGATCCTACAAGTAGTATCCCAGGGGTACAGATTGGAATGTCGAGACGTTTCCCCTTCGCAGGCTCCTGAAGTCTGCTTTACCAAGGTCTCCCTCCGACAAGGAGGCAGTATGGAAAAAATTCACAAGCTGTATTCCCAGCAGGTGATAATTAAATTACCCCTCCTACTACAAGAAAAGGGGTATTATTCCACACTATATTGTGGTACTGAAGCCAGAAGGCTAGGTGAGACTTATTCTAAAAAATTTTTTGAACACTTACAAAGGTTCAAATCAAGATGGAGTCACTCAGAGCAGTGATAACGAACCAGGAAGAAGGGGACTATATAGTGTCCCGGGACATCAGGGATGCTTACCTCTATGTCCCAAATTTGCCCTTCTCACTAAGGGTACCTCAGGTTCGTGGTGCAGAACTGTCACTATCAGTTTCAGACGCTGCCGTTTGGATTGTCCACGGCACCCCGGGTCTTTACCAAGGTAATGGCCGAAATGATGATTCTTCTTCGAAGAAAAGGCGTCTTAATTATCCCTTACTTGGACGATCTCCTGATAAGGGCATAGTCCAGGGAACAGTTGGAGGTCGGAGTAGCACTATCTCGGATACTGCTACAACAGCACGGGTGGATTCTAAATATTCCAAAATCGCAGCTGATCCCGACGACACGTCTGCTGTGCCTAGGGATGATTCTGGACACAGTCCAGAAAAAGGTGTTTCTCCCGGAAGAGAAAGCCAGGGAGTTATCCGAGCTAGTCAGGAACCTCCTAAAAACAGTGCATCATTGCACAAGGGTCCTGGTAAAAATGGTGGCTTTCTACGAAGCAATTCCATTCGGCAGATTTCACGCAAGAACTTTTCAGTGGGATCTGCTGGACAAATGGTCCGGATCGCATCTTCAGATGCATCAGCGGATAACCCTATATCCAAGGACAAGGGTGTCTCTCCTGTGGTGGTTATAGAGTGCTCATCTTCTAGAGGGCCGCAGATTCGGCATTCAGGATTGGATGCTGGTGACCACGGAGCCCAGCCCGAGAGGCTGGGGAGCAGTCACACAAGGAAAAAATTTCCAGGGAGTGTGATCAAGTCTGGAGACTTTTCTCCACATAAATATACTGGAGCTAAGGGTAAATTTATAATGCTCTAAGCTTAGCAAGACCTCTGCTTCAAGGTCAGCCGGTATTGATCCAGTGGGAAAAACATCACGGCAGTCGCTCACGTAAACAGACAGGGCGACACAAGAAGCAGGAGGGCAATGGCAAAAACTGCAAGGACTTTTCGCTGGGCGGAAAATCATGTGATAGCACTGTCAGCAGTGTTTCATCCCGGGAATGGAAACTGGGAAGCAGACTTCCTCAGCAGGCACGACCTCCACCCGGGAGAATGGAAACTTCATCGGGAAGTTTTTTCCACATGATTGTAAACCTTTGGGAAATACCAAAGGTGGACATGATGGCGTCCCGTCTGAACAAAAAACGGGACAGGTATTGCGCCAGGTCAAGAGACCCTCAGGCAATAGCTGTGGACGTTCTGGTAACACCGTGGGTGTACCAGTCGGTGTATGTGTTCCCTCCTCTGCTTCTCATACCTAAGGTGCTGAGAATTATAAGACGTAGAGGAGTAAGAACTATACTCATGGCTCCGGATTGGCCAAGAAGGACTTGGTACCCGGAACTTCAAGAGATGCTTACAGAGGTCTTATGGCCTCTGCCGCTAAGAAGGGACTTGCTTCAGCAAGTACCATGTCTGTTCCAAGACTTACCGCAGCTGCGTTTGTCAGCATGGCGGTGGAAAGCCGGATCCTAAGGGAAAAAGGCATTCCGGAAGAGGTCATTCCTACCCTGGTCAAAGCCAGAAAGGAGGTGACCGCACAACATTATCACCACATGTGGCGAAAATATGTTGCGTGGTGTGAGGCCAGGAAGGCCCCACAAAGAAATTTCAACTCGGTCGTTTCCTGCATTTCCTGCAAACAAGAGTGTCTATGGGCCTCAAATTGGGGTCCATTAAGGTTCAAATTTCGGCCCTGTCGATTTTCTTCCAGAAAGAATTGGCTTCAGTTCCTGAAGTCCAGAAGTTTGTCAAGGGAGTATTGCATATACAACCCCCTTTTGTGCCTCCAGTGGCACTGTGGGATCTCAACGTAGTTCTGGGATTCCTCAAATCACATTGGTTTAAAACCAGTCAAATCTGTGGATTTGAAGCATCTCACATAAAAAGTGACCATGCTCTTGGCCCTGGCCTGGACCAGGCAAGTGTCAAATTGGTGGTTTTTTCTCAAAAAAGCCCATATCTGTTTGTCCATTCGGACAGGGCAGAGCTGCGGACTCGTCCCCAGTTCTCTCCCTAAGGTGGTGTCAGTGTTTCACCTGAACCAGCTTATTGTGGTGCCTGGCACCTACTAGGGACTTGGAGGACTCCAAGTTGCTAGATGTTGTCAGGGCCCTGAAAATATGTTCCAGGACGGCTGGAGTCAGGAAAACTGACTTGCTGTTATCCTGTATGCACCCACCAAACTGGGTGCTCTTGCTTCTAAGCAGACTATTGCTAGTTGGATGTGTAATACAATTCAGCTTGCACATTCTGTGGCAGGCCTGCCACAGCCAAAATATGTAAATGCCCATTCCACAAGGAAGGTGGGCTCATCTTGGGCGGCTGGCCGAGGGGTCTCGGCTTTACAACTTTGCCGAGCAGCTACTTGGTCAGGGGCAAACACGTTTGCTAAATTCTACAAATTTGATACCCTGGCTAAGGAGGACCTGGAGTTCTCTCATTCGGTGCTGCAGAGTCATCCGCACTCTCCCGCCCGTTTGGGAGCTTTGGTATAATCCCCATGGTCCTTTCAGGAACCCCAGCATCCACTAGGACGATAGAGAAAATAAGAATTTACTTACCGATAATTCTATTTCTCGGAGTCCGTAGTGGATGCTGGGCGCCCATCCCAAGTGCGGATTATCTGCAATACTTGTACATAGTTACAAAAATCGGGTTATTATTGTTGTGAGCCATCTTTTCAGAGGCTCCGCTGTTATCATACTGTTAACTGGGTTTAGATCACAAGTTGTACGGTGTGATTGGTGTGGCTGGTATGAGTCTTACCCGGGATTCAAAATTCCTCCCTTATTGTGTACGCTCGTCCGGGCACAGTACCTAACTGGCTTGGAGGAGGGTCATAGGGGGAGGAGCCAGTGCACACCACCTGATCGGAAAGCTTTACTTTTGTGCCCTGTCTCCTGCGGAGCCGCTATTCCCCATGGTCCTTTCAGGAACCCCAGCATCCACTACGGACTCCGAGAAATAGAATTATCGGTAAGTAAATTCTTATTTTTTTTCATGGCACCCCTAAGCCAATACTTTTTTATTGAAAAATGTATAAAGAAATATTAAATTAAGTAAATTGTCTTTATAGGTCATCCTTAGGGTAACTTATGTGGTGAGGGACAAGATTTGCTTCTGATTGTCAATATATTTTATGATTGGCAGCCATTGACACTGGTTTTGCTTTTTACATTGACCATGCAGAATTTAAATTGGTTCTGGACCACCAACCCGAGGCACCCCTGCAAGTGTCCCGAGGCACCCCAGGGTGCCACGGCACACAGTTTGGGAACCACTGCCCTAGGGGAAGATTCCCATCGTATCCTGGCCCTAGTAGGGAAAGGATACTCCCTGAGAATTCTGTGTGGGAAACTGCAGACTCTTGTCTGGAAATTCCCGCTCTTTTTCATCATGAAAGGAGGGAAATTTACCTCAGCTTTCTTCCCCTTAAACATGTGTACCCTTGTGTCAGGGACAGATGAGTCATCAGTGATATGCAAATCATCTTTTATTACAATAATCATATATTGAATACTTTCCTGCCATTTTGGCTGTAACTTTGCATTATCGTAGTCGACACTGGAGTCAGACTCTGTGTCGATATCAGTGTCTATTATTTTGGATAGTGAGCATTGAGAGACTCTGAAGGTCTCTGCGACATAGGGACAGACATGGGTAGATTTCCTGTCTGTTCTCTAATCTTTTGTGCAATAAATTCACCTTAGCACTTAATTACACATATCCAAACAGGTGTCGGCGTTGTTGACGGAGACACCCCTCACACACACATTTGCTCCATCTCCTCCTTAGGGGAGCCTTTTACCTCAGACATGTCGACACACACGTACCGGCACACCACACACTCAGGGAATGCTCATCTGAAGACAATTCCCCCACAAGGCCCTTTGGAGAGACAGAGAGAGAGTATGCCAGCACACACCCCAGCGCTATTAACCCAGGAATAACACAGTAACTTAATGTTAACCCAGTAGCTGCTGTTCATATTGATTTTTGCGCCTAATTATGTGCCCCCCCTCTCTTTTTACCCTCTTCTACCGTGTATCTGCAGGGGAGAGGCTGGGGAGCTTCCTCTCAGCAGTGCTGTGGAGAAAAAACATGGCGCTGGTGAGTGCTGAGGAAGAAGCCCCGCCCCCTCGACGGCGGGCTTCTGTCCCGCTTAAATATACATTTTCATGGCGGGGGCTCATACATATATACAGTGCCCAACTGTATATATGTGTACTTTTGCCAAAAGAGGTCCATATGCTGCCCAGGGCGCCCCCCCCTGCGCCCTGCACCCTTACAGTGACCGGAGTATGTGAGGTGTGTTTGGAGCAATGGCGCACAGCTGCAGTGCTGTGCGTTACCTCATGTGAAGAACGGAGTCTTCTGCCGACGATTTCGAAGTCTTCTTGCTTCTCATACTCACCGGCTTCTGTCTTCCGGCTCTGCGAGGGGGACGGCGGCGCGGCTCTGGGATCGGACAACGAGGGTGAGATCCTGTGTACGATCCCTCTGGAGCTAATGGTGTCCAGTAGCCTAAGAAGCAGGACCTAGCTTCAGAGAGTAGGTCTGCTTCTCTCCCCTCAGTCCCACGATGCAGGGAGTCTGTTGCCAGCAGAGCTCCCTGAAAATAAAAAACCTAACAAAATACTTTCTTACAGCAAGCTCAGGAGAGCTCACTGAACAGCACCCAGCTCGTCCGGGCACAGATTCAAACTGAGGTCTGGAGGAGGGACATAGAGGGAGGAGCCAGAGCACACCAGAATCTAAATTCTTTCTTAAAGTGCCCATGTCTCCTGCGGAGCCCGTCTATTCCCCATGGTCCTTACGGAGTCCCCAGCATCCATTAGGACGTTAGAGAAAAATGACAATTCGGAGCTGATTGGTCAGTGCTTTATCTTCTCCTACATGTCTATACCTTCTCCCTGGGTTGCACAGCTGACACCCAGACTAATGAATGTATACGAATATAACGCTGCAGCCCCCAAAAAAGGTTAGAAAGTCATCTTCCCTACAGACCCTGTGTTCCTGTCGCTGTCCCATAGTACCCCTATCTACTGGTGTGTTCACTCACATCTAGCCTCCTGGCACGTTAAGCAGTGGCATCAGTCGGTAGGGCCATTCATCTTTTTGTGCGACCTTGTCCAATAAAAATGAGTCTTATTCGCAAAATGATGCAAATAGGATGCACGAGCAGCTTACGCTGATTAAAATATTTGTCATGCCTATATTCTATGTACGTCTGCATCTGCATAAGAAATGGTACGTGCTTGTGCGTCCCTTTTTCTGCAAAAATGATGCCTGACGCTAATGGAGTTGCACGGGATCTGTCAGCTCACTCACGCCAGACAGCTCACGCTGCATGGCGTATTGAGGCTAGATGTGTGAGGACACAGCTGTACTACCAAAACCGTACTGATGACTCTCCACGTGTCACAAGACGTGTGGGCTTTTGTCCAGTACTTACAAGGCTTTATCAATGAACGTGTTTGTGATTGGCTAGCCATTAATGTGCCTTATGCAGGTTATAAGCGAGCACACTATCCAAATTATTCTACACTGGACCATTGACTTCTATGTGCTCGTGGTCTGCGCCTGGAGCTCACCTGGGTGAATAGCGGGCGCTCCTCCCTCTTGAATTTCAGGCAGTTCACTAGGAGTCTTTTCATTGCTTTAGGACAGTTATTGGACACTTTGCTGAGGTCAGGACTGAGGTACCCGCGGCCAACCATGAAAATGATCTGTGGATAGAAAGACAGCGGGATAAAATGATTATTAATGATTTCACAATGTGTCCACGTGGCATAGAGGTATCCTGGGAGCGGGCATAGAGCAGGGCATAGGGAGGGTGGCACAGAGCTGTCCTGGGAGCGGCAGCGTGGCACAGAGCTGTCCCGGGAGCGGCAGCGTGGCACAGAGCTGTCCCAGGAGCGGCAGCGTGGCACAGAGCTGTCCCGGGAGCGGCAGCGTGGCACAGAGCTGTCCCGGGAGCGGCAGCGTGGCACAGAGCTGTCCCGGGAGCGGCAGCGTGGCACAGAGCTGTCCCGGGAGCGGGCATAGAGCTGTCCTGGGAGCTGCAGCATGGCACAGAGCTGTCCCGGGAGTGGGAGCGGGCACAGAGCTGTCCCGGGAGCGGCAGCGTGGCACAGAGCTGTCCCGGGAGCGGCAGCGTGGCACAGAGCTGTCCCGGGAGCGGCAGCGTGGCACAGAGCTGTCCCGGGAGCGGCAGCGTGGCACAGAGCTGTCCCGGGAGCAGCAGCGTGGCACAGAGCTGTCCCGTGAGCGGCAGCGTGGCACAGAGCTGTCCCGGGAGCGGGCATAGAGCGCGTGGCATAGAGCTGTCCCGGGAGCTGCAGCATGGCACAGAGCTGTCTCGGGAGCGTGGCACAGAGCTGTCCCGGGAGTGGCAGCGTGGCACAGAGCTGTCCCGGGAACGGGCATAGAGCTGTCCCGGGAGCTGCAGCATGGCACAGAGCTGTCCCGGGAGTGGGCACAGAGCTGTCCTGAGAGCTGCAGCATGGCACAGAACTGTCCCGGGAGCGGGAATAGAGCTGTCCTGGGAGTGGTAGCGCAGCACAGAGCTGTCCCGGGAGTGGGCACAGAGCTGTCCTGGGAGCTGCAGCATGGCACAGAACTGTCCCGGGAGCGGGCATAGAGCTGTCCTGGGAGTGGTAGCGCAGCACAGAGCTGTCCTGGGAGTGGTAGCGCAGCACAGAGCTGTCCTGGGAGTGGTAGCGCAGCACAGAGCTGTCCTGGGAGTGGTAGCGCAGCACAGAGATGTCCTAGGAGTGGTAGCGCAGCACAGAGCTGTCCTGGGAGTGGTAGCGCAGCACAGAGCTGTCCTGGGAGTGGTAGCGCAGCACAGAGCTGTCCTGGGAGTGGTAGCGCAGCACAGAGCTGTCCTGGGAGCGGGCATAGGGCGCGGGCACAGAGCAGCCCTGGGCGCGGGCACAGAGCAGCCCTGGGCGCGGGCACAGTGCTTTCTTGTGGCAGAGAGCTGTCCAGAGGGGGCGGTTGCGGCACAGAGCTGTCCGGGGGGTGGGGTGGGGGGGCGGTTGTGGCACAGAGCTGTCCGGGGGGGGGCGGTTGTGGCACAGAGCTGTCCGGGGGGGGGCGGTTGTGGCACAGAGCTGTCCGGGGGGGCGGTTGTGGCACAGAGCTGTCCGGGGAGAAGGGGGCGGTTGTGGCACAGAGCTGTCCGGGGAGGGGGGCACAGAGCTGGGGAGGGGGGGGGGGCACAGAGCTGTCCGGGGGGGGGGGGGGGGTTGCGGCACAGAGCTTCCCGGGGGGGGGGGGGGTTGCGGCACAGAGGAATAATGACTGCATGCACACCTGACACTACATCCACCCCATAATGACAGAAAGTTTTTGATGATTTGGAGTCTTATCAATGCAATTTGTGGAACCAGATGGCATTTCTTTTGTAGCATATTGGCGTGAATAACTTAATTTTAATTGTAACATAGAAAGGGATGGGAGGGGGGAGAATTGAAGACATTTTGTGTTTCAGACTGACCTCACTGCACCATGGTTGGGCGCAGAGTGGTTGGATCTACGAGTCAGAAGCAAATAAATAAAAGGAGCAGATGACACTTCGGCAGAACCACGCTGGACTAGAGACGGACAGCGGAAGCCCAGCATGGAATGGTTGCTAGCCTTCTAACATAAAATCCAGCAATGATGGATACTGGCCAACGATGGAATAAACCCACAATTTCATAGGAAAAATAAGATTTTACTTACCGGTAAATCTATTTCTCGTAGTCCGTAGTGGATGCTGGGGACTCCGTAAGGACCATGGGGAATAGACGGGCTCCGCAGGAGACATGGGCACTTTAAGAAAGAATTTGGATTCTGGTGTGCTCTGGCTCCTCCCTCTATGCCCTTCCTCCAGACCTCAGTTAGAGAAACTGTGCCCGGAAGAGCTGACAGTACAAGGAAAGGATTTTGGAATCCAGGGTAAGACTCATACCAGCCACACCAATCACACCGTATAACTTGTGATAACTTTACCCAGTTAACAGTATGAACAATCACAGAGCATCAGATAAACTCTGATACAACTATAACATAACCCTTATATAAGCAATAACTATATACAAGCATTGCAGAAGTAGTCCGCACTTGGGACGGGCGCCCAGCATCCACTACGGACTACGAGAAATAGATTTACCGGTAAGTAAAATCTTATTTTCTCTAACGTCCTAGTGGATGCTGGGGACTCCGTAAGGACCATGGGGATTATACCAAAGCTCCCAAAAGGGCGGGAGAGTGCGGATGACTCTGCAGCACCGAATGAGCAAACACAAGGTCCTCCTCAGCCAGGGTATCAAACTTGTAGAACTTTGCAAAGGTGTTTGAACCCGACCAAGTAGCCGCTCGGCAAAGCTGTAATGCCGAGACCCCTCGGGCAGCCGCCCAAGATGAGCCCACCTTCCTTGTGAAATGGGCCTTAACTGATTTAGGCAGCGGCAACCCAGCCGCAGAATGAGCCTGCTGAATCGTGTTACAGATCCAGCGAGCAATAGTTTGCTTTAAAGCAGGCGCCCCAAGCTTGTTGGAAGCATACAGGATAAACAAAGATTCTGTTTTCCTGACGTTAGCCGTTCTGGCTACATAAACCTTCAAAGCCCTGACCACATCCAGTGACTCGGAATCCTCCAAGTCAGTAGTAGCCACAGGCACCACGATAGGTTGGTTTATATGAAAGGATGAAACCACTTTCTGCATAAATTGTGGGCGGGTCCGCAATTCTGCTCTATCCGCATGGAAAACCAGATAAGGGCTTTTATGTGACAAAGCCGCCAATTCTGACACACGCCTAGCCGAAGCCAAGGCTAATAGCATGACCACCTTCCACGTGAGATATTTCAATTCCACCGTTTTGAGTGGTTCAAACCAGTGCGATTACAGGAAACTCAACACCACGTTAAGATCCCAAGGTGCCACTGGAGGCACAAAAGGGGCTGAATATGCAGCACTCCCTTTACAAACGTCTGAACTTCAGGCAGAGAAGCCAGTTCTTTTTGAAAGAAAATGGATAGGGCCGAAATCTGAACCTTAATGGAACCCAATTTAAGGCCCAAAGTCACTCCCGCCTGTAGGAAGTGAAGGAAACGGCCCAGCTGGAATTCCTCCGTAGGGGCATTCCTGGCCTCACACCAAGCCACATATTTTCGCCATATACGGTGATAATGTTGAGCCGTCACATCCTTCCTAGCCTTTATCAGCGTAGGAATAACTTCATCCGGAATGCCTTTTTCTGCTAGGATCCGGCGTTCAACCGCCATGCCGTCAAACGCAGCCGCGGTAAGTCTTGGAACAGACAGGGCCCCTGTTGCAACAAGTCCTGTCTTAGAGGCAGAGGCCACGGGTCCTCTGTGAGCATTTCTTGCAGATCTGGATACCAAGTCCTACTTGGCCAATCCGGAACAATGAGTATTGTTCTCACTCCTCTTTCTTATGATTCTCAGCACCTTTGGTATGAGAGGAAGAGGAGGAAACACACAGACCGACTGGAACACCCACGGTGTCACCAGTGCGTCCACAGCTATCGCCTGAGGGACCCTTGACCTGGCGCAATATTTCTGTAGCTTTTTGTTGAGGCGGTATGCCATCATGTCCACCTGTGGCAGTTCCCACCGACTTTCAATCTGCGTGAAGACTTCTTGATGAAGTCCCCACTCTCCCGGGTGGAGGTCGTGCCTGCTGAGAAAGTCTGCTTCCCAGCTGTCCACTCCCGGAATGAACACTGCTGACAGTGCGCTTACGTGATTCTCCGCCCAGCGAAGAATTCTGGTGGCTTCTACCATCGCCACCCTGCTCCTTGTGCCGCCTTGGCGGTTTACATGAGCCACTGCGGTGATGTTGTCTGACTGAATCAGAACCGGTTGGTCGCGAAGCAGGGACTCCGCTTGACGTAGGGCGTTGTATATGGCCCTTAGTTCCAGGATGTTGTTGGAAATTCCTTCCCTGTGTGACTGCCCCCCACCCTCGGAGGCTTGCATCCGTGGTCACCAGGACCCAGTCCTGAATGCCGAATCTGCGACCTTCGAGAAGGTGAGCACTCTGCAGCCACCACAGGAGAGACACCCTGGCCCTGGGGGATAGGGTGATTAACCGATGCATCTGAAGATGTGATCCGGACCACTTGTCCAGTAAGTCCCATTGGAAGGTCCTCGCAAGGAACCTGCCGAAGGGAATGGCCTCGTATGAAGCCACCATCCTTCCCAGGACTCGAGTGCAGTGATGCACTGACACCTGTTTTGGTTTTAATAGATTCCTGACCAGTGTCATGAGCTCCTGAGCTCTCTCTATCGGGAGATAAACCCTTTTCTGGTCTGTGTCTAGGACCATGCCTAGGAGAGGCAGATGAGCTGTAGGAACCAACTGCGACTTTGGAATATATAGAATCCAGCCGTGTTGCCGTTACACTTCCAGAGAAAGTGATACGCTGTTCAGCAACTGCTCTCTTGATCTCGCTTTTATGAGGAGATCGTCCAAGTACGTGATAATAGTGACACCTTGCTTCCGCAGGAGCACCATCATTTCCGCCATTAACTTGGTGAATATTCTCGGGGCCGTGGAGAGACCAAACGGCAACGTCTGAAATTGGTAATGACAATCCCGTACCGCAATTCTGAGGTACACCTGATGAGGTGGATAAATGGGGACATGAAGGTATGCATCCTTTATGTCCAGAGTCACCATAAAATCTCCCCCTTTCAGGCCTGCAATGACCACTCTTAGCGATTCCATCTTGAACTTGAACCTTTTCAGGTATATGTTCAGGGATTTTAAATTCAATATGGGTCTGACCGAACCGTCTGGTTTCGGGACTACAACATGGTCGAATAATAACCCCCTCCTTGTTGAAGGAGGGGAACCTTGACCACCACCTGTTGAAGATACAATTTGTGAATTGCAGTTAACACTGTTTTCCTCTCGTGGGGGGAAGCCGGCAGGGCCGTCGGTGAGGGGGCATCTCCTCAAAGTCCAGCTTGTATCCCTGAGACACAATATCTATTGCTCACGGATCTAACAGGGAGTGAACCCACTTGTGGCTGAACTTACGAAGGCGTGCCCCCACCGGGCCTAGCTCCGCCTGTGGAGCCCCAGCGACATGCAGTAGATTTTGTAGAGGCCGGGGAGGACTTCTGTTCCTGGGAACTAGCTGTGTTGTGCAGCTTCTTTCCTCTGCCCCCACCTCTGGCAAGAAAGGACGCACCTCTGACTTTTTTGTTTGTTTCTTTGTTCGAAAGGCTGCATTTGATAATGTCGTGCTTTCCTAGGCTGTGCAGGAATATAAGGCAAAATATCAGAATTACCAGCTATAGCTGTGGAGACCAGGTCCGAGAACCCTTCTCCACACAATCCTCAGCCTTCCATATGCCTCTTAAGTCGGCATCATCTGTCCATTGCATATTCTACAGGACACGTCAAGCAGAAATCGACATAGCTTTGACTCTAGGACCCAGTAGACTCATGTCTCTTTGGGCATGTTTTATATATATATATATATATATATATATAAAAATCTCTTAAGACAGCATCTTTAATATATATATATATATACACACACATATACATACTAGGGTCTCAATCTCTGCTGATAAGGTACCTGTCCACGCTGCCACAGCGCTATAAACCCATGCCGACACAAATCGCCGGTCTGAGTAGTGTACCAGAATGTGCACGCTATCTGCAGGATCCCTGAGAACAGCTGTTACGTCAGGGCTATCTTTTGGGCAAACGTGACACCCTAGGGGAAGATTCCCATCATATCCTGGCCCTAGTGGGGAAAGGATACTCCCTGAGAATTCTTTGTGGGAAACTGCAGACTCTTGTCTGGAGATTCCCGCTCTTTTTCATCATGAGAGGAGGGAAATTTACCTCAGCTTTCTTCCCCTTAAACATGTGTACCCTTGTGTCAGGGACAGATGAGTCATCAGTGATATGCAAATCATCTTTTATTACAATAATCATATATTGAATACCTTTCTGCCATTTTGGCTGTAACTTTGCATTATCGTAGTCGACACTGGAGTCAGACTCCGTGTCGATATCAGTGTCTATTATTTTGGATAGTGATCATTGAGAGACTCTGAAGGTCTCTGCGACATAGGGACAGACATGGGTAGATTCCCTGTCTGTTCTCTAATCTTTTGTGCAATAAATTCACCTTAGCACTTAATTACACATATCCAAACAGGTGTCGGCGTTGTCGACGGAGACACCCTCTCACACACATTTGCTCCATCTCCTCCTTAGGGGAGCCTTTTACCTCAGACATGTCGACACACACGTACCGACACACCACACACTCTGGGAATGCTCATCTGAAGACAATTCCCCCACAAGGCCCTTTGGAGAGACAGAGAGAGAGTATGCCAGCACACACCCCAGCGCTATAAACCCAGGAATAACACAGTAACTTAATGTTAACCCAGTAGCTGCTGTTTATATTGATTTTTGCGACTAATTATGTGCCCCCCCTCTCTTTTTACCCTCTTCTACCGTGTAACTGCAGGGGAGAGGCTGGGGAGCTTCCTCTCAGCGGTGCTGTGGAGAAAAAACATTGCGCTGGTGAGGGCTGAGGAAGAAGCCCCGCCCCCTCGACGGCAGGCTTCTGTCCCACTTTCATGTACAATTTTGGCGGGGGCTCATACATATATACAGTGCCCAACTGTATATATGCAAACTTTTGCCAAAGAGGTCTCTAATTGCTGCCCAGGGCGCCCCCCCCCCCCCTGCACCCTTACAGTGACCGGAGTATGTGTGTGTAGTGTGGGAGCAATGGCGCACAGCTGCAGTGCTGTGCGCTACCTCATGTGAAGACTGGAGTCTTCTGCCGCCGATTTCGAAGTCTTCTTGCTTCTGTCACCGGCTTCTGTCTTCCGGCTCTGCGAGGGGGACGGCGGCGCGGCTCCGGGATCGGACGACAAAGGGTGAGATCCTGTGTACGATCCCTCTGGAGCTAATGGTGTCCAGTAGCCTAAGAAGCAGGACCTATCTGCAGAGAGTAGGGCTGCTTCTCTCCCCTCTGTCCCACGATGCAGGGAGTCTGTTGCCAGCAGAGCTCCCTGAAAATAAAAAAAAAACCTAACAAAATACTTTCTTATAGCAAGCTCAGGAGAGCTCACGAAACAGCACCCAGCTCGTCCGGGCACAGATTCAAACTGAGGTCTGGAGGAGGGACATAGAGGGAGGAGCCAGAGCACACCAGAATCCAAATTCTTTCTTAAAGTGCCCATGTCTCCTGCGGAGCCCGTCTATTCCCCATGGTCCTTACGGAGTCCCCAGCATCCACTAGGACGTTAGAGAAAGTACTTCCATAAACTTGGAAACATTGATGGTTGCTAACTACCGGCTTCCGATGTTCATCCCTACATTGCATGACAGGTTTTCCCCACATGTACAAAAATAAATGCATTTGCCCCCCCCTTCCTTCCCCCTCGCATTGCAAAATGGTTTGTTCCAGGAGGAATCTCTATCACAACCTCACACTAGCCGGCACCAAGCCAGTGCAGTGTGGTAATAAGCTACTACCGTGATTTCTGGTCACACGATCGCCTGTGATTAAGGGAACGTGGATTCCGACAGCCACAGATTGTAGTTACTCTACAGCCGCAATCTGACTGCACCTTCGCCCGGCCGGTGTATGAGCGCCACCTTGTGGTCTAATCCGGATTATATCCGCCTCTCACCTGGTCTCTGTTGTTGATATGTGCATAGGGTAATAGTCCGGCCATCAGTTCGTACAGAACCACCCCGTAGGCGTAGACGTCGGACTGGAAGCTGTACGGGCTGTTTTCCTGCATTCTGATCACCTCTGGGGCCTGTCAGAGATAAACAGCAGACGAATAAGAAAAGGTCAACTATAAACAATCACACGCAACAGACCTGATAGAGCCACGGACCTGCGCAGGAGAACCTACCATCCATAGGATAGAACCACTAAGCTGCTCCACCTGCTGTGATCCGCTCCACCGCGTCTTCACCGTGGCCAAGCCAAAATCGCCGATCTTCACGGTGAGCCCCTCGTGCAGGAAGATATCTTTTAGGTAGGGATAAGGAGGAGACAACGGTAACTGTGCCAACAAATCAATGTAACAGACCAACGCAGCACCTGCTTTCTGACTATGGACACATTAATGATGCAGCAGTGAAATTACAGAGAGGCTCTAGGATATATATTTATTTATTTTTTATATTTTTTTTTTTTTTTTTAAGTGTCCAGTAACCCTGATCTGCTTTTGAAGTCGGATTAGTAATCGTTCAGCCTCCAGAGGCTCCCTAACATGTAGACAGACCCCACAACGTTTTACAGCAACACAGACTGTTCTATAGTACACTGAAGGATACTGTTGGATTTCAGGTCTCTGTGTATGATATTCTTGGCATGGAGGTAACTAGAGATAAAAGGACAGTACATGTAAGTGAGATACAACTGTGGCAACTTTGTGCGTTTACTGTACATGGAGCGAAACGCACTTAGGTCAATACAATACAGAGGTACAAAATGCATCCATGCCAAAATAAGAATTTACTTACCGATAATTCTATTTCTCGTAGTCCGTAGTGGATGCTGGGAACTCCGTAAGGACCATGGGGAATAGCGGCTCCGCAGGAGACTGGGCACAAAAGTAAAGCTTTAGGACTACCTGGTGTGCACTGGCTCCTCCCCCTATGACCCTCCTCGAAGCCTCAGTTAGGATACTGTGCCCGGACGAGCGTACACAATAAGGAAGGATTTTGAATACCGGGTAAGACTCATACCAGCCACACCAATCACACCGTACAACCTGTGATCTGAACCCAGTTAACAGCATGATAACAGAGGAGCCTCTGGAAAGATGGCTCACAACAACAATAACCCGATTTAGTTAACAATAACTATGTACAAGTATTGCAGACAATCCGCACTTGGGATGGGCGCCCAGCATCCACTACGGACTACGAGAAATAGAATTATCGGTAAGTAAATTCTTATTTTCTCTGACGTCCTAGTGGATGCTGGGAACTCCGTAAGGACCATGGGGATTATACCAAAGCTCCCAAACGGGCGGGAGTGCGGATGACTCTGCAGCACCGAATGAGAGAACTCCAGGTCCTCCTCAGCCAGGGCATCAATTTTGTAGAATTTAGCAAACGTGTTTTCCCCTGACCAAGTAGCTGCTCGGCAAAGTTGTAAAGCCGAGACCCCTCGGGCAGCCGCCCAAGATGAGCCCACCTTCCTTGTGGAATGGGCTTTTACAGATTTTGGCTGTGGCAGGCCTGCCACAGAATGTGCAAGCTGAATTGTACTACAAATCCAACGAGCAATAGTCTGCTTAGAAGCAGGAGCACCCAGCTTGTTGGGTGCATACAGGATAAACAGCGAGTCAGATTTTCTGACTCCAGCCGTCCTGGAAACATATATTTTCAGGGCCTTGACTACGTCCAGCAACTTGGAGTCCTCCAAGTCCCTAGTAGCCGCAGGCACCACAATAGGCTGGTTCAGGTGAAACGCTGACACCACCTTAGGGAGAAACTGAGGACGAGTCCTCAATTCCGCCCTGTCCGAATGGAAAATCAGATAAGGGCTTTTACAGGATAAAGCCGCCAATTCTGACACGCGCCTGGCCGAAGCCAGGGCCAACACATGACCACTTTCCACGTGAGATTTCAAATCCACAGATTTAAGTGGTTCAAACCAATGTGATTTTAGGAACCCCAAAACTACATTGAGATCCCAAGGTGCCACTGGAGGCACAAAAGGAGGCTGTATATGCAGCACCCCCTTGACAAACGTCTGAACTTCAGGAACTGAAGCCAGTTCTTTCTGGAAGAAAATCGACAGGGCCGAAATCTGAACCTTAATGGATCCTAATTTTAGGCCCATAGACACTCCTGTTTGCAGGAAATGCAGGAATCGACCTAGTTGAAATTCCTCCATTGGGGCCTTACTGGCCTCGCACCGCGTAACATATTTTCGCCAAATGCGGTGATAATGCTTTGCGGTTACATCCTTCCTGGCTTTGATCAGGGTAGGGATGACTTCATCCGGAATGCCTTTTTCCTTCAGGATCCGGCGTTCAACCGCCCTGCCGTCAAACGCAGCCGCGGTAAGTCTTGGAATAGACAGGGTCCTTGCTGGAGCAGGTCCCTTCTTAGAGGTAGAGGCCACGGGTCCTCCGTGAGCATCTCTTGAAATTCCGGGTACCAAGTCCTTCTTGGCCAATCCGGAGCCACGAGTATAGTTCTTACTCCCCTCCGTCTTATAATTCTCAGTACTTTTGGTATGAGAGGAAGAGGAGGGAACACATACACTGACTGGTACACCCACGGTGTTACCAGAGCGTCCACAGCTATTGCCTGAGGGTCCCTTGACCTTGCGCAATACCTGTCCAATTTTTTGTTTAGGCGGGACGCCATCATGTCCACCTTCGGTTTTTCCCAACGGTTTACAATCATGTGGAAGACTTCTGGGTGAAGTCACCACTCTCCCGGGTGGAGGTCGTGCCTGCTGAGGAAGTCTGCTTCCCAGTTGTCCACTCCCGGAATGAACACTGCTGACAGTGCTATCACATGATTTTCCGCCCAGCGAAAAATCCTTGCAGCTTCTGCCATTGCCCTCCTGCTTCTTGTGCCGCCCTGTCTGTTTACGTGGGCGACTGCCGTGATGTTGTCCGACTGGATCAGCACCGGCTGACCTTGAAGCAGAGGTCTTGCTTGGCTTAGGGCATTGTAAATGGCCCTTAGCTCCATTTATGTGAAGTGATGTCTCCAGGCTTGACCACAAGCCCTGGAAATTTCTTCCCTGTGTGATTGCTCCCCCGCCTCGCAGGCTGGCATCCGTGGTCACCAGGACCCAGGCCTGAATGCCGAATCTGCGGCCCTCTAGAAGATGAGCACTCTGCAACCACCACAGGAGAGACACCCTTGTCTTTGGTGACAGGGTTATCCGCTGATGCATCTGAAGATGCGATCCGGACCATTTGTCCAGCAGGTCCCACTGGAAAGTTCTTGCGTGGAATCTGCCGAATGGAATTGCTTCGTAGGAAGCTACCATTTTTCCCAGGACCCTTGTGCACTGATGCACTGACACTTGGCCTGGTTTTAGGAGGTTTCTGACTAGTTCGGATAACTCCCTGGCTTTCTCCTCCGGGAGAAACCCCTTTTTCTGGACTGTGTCCAGGATCATCCCTAGGAATAGAAGACGTGTCGTCGTGATCAGCTGCGATTTTGGAATAATGAGAATCCAACCGTGCTACCGCAACACTACTTGAGATAGTGCTACCCCGACTACCAACTGTTCCCTGGATCTTGCCCTTATCAGGAGATCGTCCAAGTAAGGGATAACTAAAACTCCCTTCCTTCGAAGGAGTATCATCATTTCGGCCATTACTTTGGTAAAGACCCAGGGTGCCGTGGACAAACCAAACGGCAGCGTCTGAAACTGATAGTGACAGTTCTGTACCACAAAGCTGAGGTACCCTTGGTGTGAAGGGTAAATTGGGACATGTAGGTAAGCATCCTTGATGTCCAGAGACACCATATAGTCCCCTTCTTCCAGGTTTGCAATCACTGCTCTGAGTGACTCCATCTTGAATTTGAACCTCTGTATGTAAGTGTTCAAGGATTTTAGATTTTAAATAGGTCTCACCGAGCCGTCCGGCTTCGGTACCACCAATAGCGTGGAATAATACTCCGTTCCCTGTTGTAGGAGGGGTACCTTGATTATCACCTGCTGGGAATACAGCTTGTGAATGGCTTCCAATACCGCCTCCCTGTCGGAGGGAGACGTCGGTAAAGCAGACTTTAGGAAACGGCGAAGGGGAGACGTCTCGAATTCCAATTTGTACCCCTGAGATACCACCTGAAGGATCCAGGGGTCCACCTGTGAGTGAGCCCACTGCACGCTGAAATTTTTGAGACGGGCCCCCACCGTGCCTGAGTCCGCTTGTAAAGCCCCAGCGTCATGCTGAGGACTTGGCAGAAACGGGAGAGGGCTTCTGTTCCTGGGAACTGGCTGTTTGCTGCAGCCTTTTTCCTCTCCCTCTGCCACGGGGCAGAAATGAGGAGCCTTTTGCCCGCTTGCCCTTATGGGGCCGAAAGGACTTATGTTGAGAGGCTACCTGGGGTAAAAATGTGGATTTCCCAGCCGTTGCCGTGGCCACCAGGTCTGTTAGACCTACCCCAAATAACTCCTTTTTGTAATCAGCATCACCTGACCACTGTCTTGTCCATAACCCTCTTCTGGCAGAAATGGACAGCGCACTTACTCTTGATGCCAGTCGGCAAATATCCCTCTGTGCATCACGCATATATAGAAATGCATCTTTTAAATGCTCTATAGTCAGTAATATACTGTCCCTATCTAGGGTATCAATATTGTCAGTCAGGGAATCCGACCAAGCCACCCCAGCACTGCACATCCAGGCTGAGGCGATTGCTGGTCGCAGTATCACACCCGTGTGAGTGTATATACATTTTAGGATATTTTCCTGCTTTCTGTCAGCAGGTTCCTTAAGGGCGGCCGTATCCGGGGACGGTAGTGCCACCTGTTTAGACAAGCGTGTGAGCGCTTTATCCACCCTAAGGGGTGTTTCCCAACGTGCCCTATCCTCTGGCGGGAAGGGGTATGATGCTAATAACTTTTTAGGAATTAACAGTATTTATCGGGGGAAACCCACGCATCATCACACACTTCATTTAATTCCTCAGATGCAGGAAAAACTACAGGCAGTTTTTTCTCACCCAACATAATACCCTTTTTAGTGGTACTGGTATTATCAGAAATATGTAAAACATTTTCCATAGCCTCAATCATGTAACGTGTGGCCCTACTGGAAGTCACATTCGTCTCTTAATCGTCGACACTGGAGTCAGTATCCGTGTCGGCGTCTGTATCTGCCATCTGAGGTAACGGGCGTTTTAGAGCCCCTGATGGCTTTTGAGACACCTGGACAGGCACAGGCTGAGTAGCCGGCTGTCTCATGTCATCAATCTTTTGTAAAGAGCTGACACTGTCACATAATTCCTTCCATAAGCTCAGCCACTCAGGTGTCGACTCCCTAGGGGGTGACATCTCCATTACAGGCAATTGCTCCGCCTCCACACCATTTTCCTCCTCATACATGTCGACACAATCGTACCGACACACAGCACACACACAGGGAATGGTCTGATAGAGGACAGGACCCCACTAGCCCTTTGGGGAGACAGAGGGAGAGTATGCCAGCACACACCAGAGCGCTATATATATATATACAGGAATACCACTATAAAATGTGCTTTTCCCTTATAGCTGCTGTTATTATTAGAAACTGCGCCAAATTAGTGCCCCCCTCTCTTTTTTACCCTTTTCTGTAGTGCAGGACTGCAGGGGAGAGTCAGGGAGACGTCCTTCCAGCGGAGCTGTGATGGAAAATGGCGCCCGTGTGCTGAGGAGATAGGCTCCGCCCCCTTCTCGGCGGCCTTTTCTCCCGCTTTTTGGTGAGTTCTGGCAGGGGTTAAAATACATCCATATAGCCCTGGGGGTTATATGTGGTGTATTTTTGCCAGCCAAGGTGTTTACATTGCTGCTCAGGGCGCCCCCCCCTAGCGCCCTGCACCCTCAGTGACCGAAGTGTGAAGTGTGCCTGAGTAACAATGGCGCACAGCTGCAGTGCTGTGCGCTACCTTGTTGAAGACTGATGTCTTCTGCCGCCGATTTTTCCGGACCTCTTCTTGCTTCTGGCTCTGTAAGGGGGCCGGAGGCGCGGCTCTGGGACCGAGCTCCGAGGCTGGGCCTGTGTTCGGTCCCTCTGGAGCTAATGGTGTCCAGTAGCCTAAGAAGCCCAAGCTGGCTGCAAGCAGGCAGGTTCGCTTCTTCTCCCCTTAGTCCCTCGATGCAGTGAGCCTGTTGCCAGCAGGTCTCACTGAAAATAAAAAACCTAAAACTAAACTTTCACTAAGAAGCTCAGGAGAGCCCCTAGTGTGCACCCTTCTCGGCCGGGCACAAAAATCTAACTGAGGCTTGGAGGAGGGTCATAGGGGGAGGAGCCAGTGCACACCAGGTAGTCCTAAAGCTTTACTTTTGTGCCCAGTCTCCTGCGGAGCCGCTATTCCCCATGGTCCTTACGGAGTTCCCAGCATCCACTAGGACGTCAGAGAAAATATGTTTAAGCCTGCAATGTAAAAGGACAATGCTTTTAAAGGCAGAACAAGGGGTGTTTTGCTATTAAAAGCATTGTCCGTATAAAGTTCAGGCTTAAACAGCAGCTTGCTTAGTAAATACACCGCCCAGTCCTAAGCTAGTGCTAAATTCAAGTCCCCTAGTGGAGGAAGTGGTAATGGCTGTACTTCCTTCCACATAGGAAAGAGCACCCAACCTCTGCCCTCTCCCAAACCCAGGCACCCTGGCAGAAATCTATGTGCAGGGCCCCAAGGGTATGGGTCATTAGGTCAAGTAAAAAAAAAAAATGAAAATAAATGTGAAAAACTCATGTCGACCTTTTTCCATGTCGACCAATAGTGGGCAACCTAAGTCTTGTCGACCTAAATTACCGTAAGCCGGCCCCAAATAGGTTTCACCATTTTGCACATCTAAACGTTCCGCTCAAGGCTACCTCATACTGACAACGTTAAAAAATGCAGACATCGGAACTCCGAAAACACCAACAAAAACACTGTAAATAAATAATAAAAAATAAGATTTTACTTACCGATAAATCTATTTCTCGGAGTCCGTAGTGGATGCTGGGGTTCCTGAAAGGACCATGGGGGATAGCGGCTCCGCAGGAGACAGGGCACAAAAAGTAAAGCTTTTCCGATCAGGTGGTGTGCACTGGCTCCTCCCCCTATGACCCTCCTCCAGACTCCAGTTAGGTACTGTGCCCGGACGAGCGTACACAATAAGGGAGGATTTTGAATCCCGGGTAAGACTCATACCAGCCACACCAATCACACCGTACAACTTGTGATCTAAACCCAGTTAACAGTATGATAACAGCGGAGCCTCTGAAAGATGGCTTCCTTTAACAATAACCCGAATTAGTTAACAATAACTATGTACAACTTATGCAGATAATCCGCACTTGGGATGGGCGCCCAGCATCCACTACGGACTCCGAGAAATAGATTTATCGGTAAGTAAAATCTTATTTTCTCTATCGTCCTAGTGGATGCTGGGGTTCCTGAAAGGACCATGGGGATTATACCAAAGCTCCCAAACGGGCGGGAGAGTGCGGATGACTCTGCAGCACCGAATGAGAGAACTCCAGGTCCTCCTTAGCCAGAGTATCAAATTTGTAAAATTTTACAAACGTGTTCTCCCCTGACCACGTAGCTGCTCGGCAAAGTTGTAATGCCGAGACCCCTCGGGCAGCCGCCCAAGATGAGCCCACCTTCCTTGTGGAGTGGGCCTTTACAGATTTAGGCTGTGGCAAGCCTGCCACAGAATGTGCAAGTTGGATTGTGCTACAGATCCAACGAGCAATCGTCTGCTTAGACGCAGGAGCACCCATCTTGTTGGGTGCATACAATATAAACAACGAGTCAGATTTTCTGACTCCAGCTGTCCTTGCAATATATATTTTTAATGCTCTGACAACGTCCAGTAACTTGGAGTCCTCCAAGTCACTTGTAGCCGCAGGCACTACAATAGGCTGGTTCAGATGAAATGCTGACACCACCTTAGGGAGAAAATGCGGACGAGTCCGCAGTTCTGCCCTGTCCGAATGGAAAATCAGATATGGGCTTTTGTAAGATAAAGCTGCCAATTCTGACACTCTCCTGGCAGAAGCCAGGGCTAGAAGCATGGTCACTTTCCATGTGAGATATTTCAAATCCACCTTTTTTAGTGGTTCAAACCAATGAGATTTTAGGAAGTCCAAAACCACATTTAGATCCCACGGTGCCACTGGAGGCACCACAGGAGGCTGAATATGCAGCACTCCCTTAACAAAGGTCTGGACTTCAGGGACTGAAGCCAATTCTTTTTGAAAGAAAATCGACAGGGCCGAAATTTGAACCTTAATAGATCCCAATTTGAGACCCATTGACAATCCTGATTGCAGGAAATGTAGGAATCGACCCAGTTGAAATTCCTCCGTCGGAGCACTCCGATCTTCGCACCACGCAACATATTTTCGCCAAATTCGGTGATAATGTTGCACGGTTACTTCCTTCCTTGCTTTAATCAAAGTAGGAATGACTTCTTCCGGCATGCCTCTTTCCTTTAGGATCCGGCGTTCAACCGCCATGCCGTCAAACGCAGCCGCGGTAAGTCTTGAAACAGACAGGGACCCTGCTGAAGCAAGTCCCTCCTTAGAGGTAGAGGCCACGGATCTTCCGTGATCATCTCTTGAAGTTCCGGGTACCAAGTCCTCCTTGGCCAATCCGGAACCACTAGTATCGTTCTTACGCCTCTTTGCCGTATAATTCTCAATACTTTTGGTATGAGAGGCAGAGGAGGAAACACATACACCGACTGGTACACCCAAGGCGTTACCAGCGCGTCCACAGCTATTGCCTGCGGATCTCTTGACCTGGCGCAATACCTGTCCAGTTTTTTGTTGAGGCGAGACGCCATCATGTCCACCATTGGTCTTTCCCAACGGGTTACCAGCATGTGGAAGACTTCTGGATGAAGTCCCCACTCTCCCGGGTGAAGATCGTGTCTGCTGAGGAAGTCTGCTTCCCAGTTGTCCACTCCCGGGATGAACACTGCTGACAGTGCTATCACATGATTCTCTGCCCAGCGAAGAATCCTTGCAGCTTCTGCCATTGCCCTCCTGCTTCTTGTGCCGCCCTGTCTGTTCACATGGGCGACTGCCGTGATGTTGTCCGACTGGATCAATACCGGTTTTCCCTGAAGCAGAGGTTCTGCCTGGTTTAGAGCATTGTATATTGCTCTTAGTTCCAGAATGTTTATGTGAAGAGACGTTTCCAGGCTCGTCCATACTCCCTGGAAGTTTCTTCCTTGTGTGACTGCTCCCCAGCCTCTCAGGCTGGCGTCCGTGGTCACCAGGATCCAATCCTGTATTCCGAATCTGCGGCCCTCCAATAGATGAGCACTCTGCAACCACCACAGAAGAGACACCCTTGTCCTTGGAGACAGGGTTATCCGTAGGTGCATCTGAAGATGCGACCCTGACCATTTGTCCAACAGATCCCTTTGGAAAATTCTTGCGTGGAATCTGCCGAATGGAATCGCTTCGTAAGAAGCCACCATTTTTCCCAGGACTCTTGTGCATTGATGTACAGACACCTTTCCTGGTTTTAGGAGGTTCCTGACAAGCTCGGATAACTCCTTGGCTTTTTCCTCCGGGAGAAAAACCTTTTTCTGAACCGTGTCCAGAATCATCCCTAGGAACAGCAGACGAGTTGTCGGCATTAACTGGGATTTTGGAATATTCAGAATCCACCCGTGCTGTTTTAGCACTTCTTGAGACAGTGCTAATCCCATCTCTAGCTGTTCTCTGGACCTCGCCCTTATTAGGAGATCGTCCAAGTATGGGATAATTAATACGCCTTTTCTTCGAAGAAGAATCATCATCTCGGCCATTACCTTTGTAAAGATCCGAGGTGCCGTGGACAATCCGAACGGCAGCGTCTGAAACTGATAGTGACAGTTTTGTACAACGAACCTGAGGTACCCCTGGTGTGAGGGGTAAATTGGAACGTGGAGATACGCATCCTTGATGTCCAAGGATACCATAAAGTCCCCCTCTTCCAGGTTCGCTATCACTGCTCTGAGTGACTCCATTTTGAACTTGAACTTCTTTATGTACAGGTTCAAGGACTTCAGATTTAGAATAGGCCTTACCGAGCCATCCGGCTTCGGTACCACAAAAAGAGTGGAATAATACCCCTTCCCTTGTTGCAGAAGAGGTACCTTGACTATCACCTGCTGAGAGTACAGCTTGTGAATGGCTTCCAACACCGTCTCCCTTTCGGAGGGGGACGTTGGTAAAGCAGACCTCAGGAAACGGCGAGGTGGATCTGTCTCTAATTCCAACCTGTATCCCTGAGATATTATCTGCAGGATCCAGGGATCTACTTGCGAGTGAGCCCACTGCGCGCTGTAATTTTTGAGACGACCGCCCACCGTCCCCGAGTCCGCTTGAGAAGCCCCAGCGTCATGCTGAGGCTTTTGTAGAAGCCGGGGAGGGCTTCTGATCCTGGGAAGGAGCTGCGTGTTGCTGTCTCTTCCCTCGACCTTTGCCTCGTGGCAAATATGAATAGCCCTTTGCTCTCTTATTTTTAAAGGAACGAAAGGGCTGCGGTTGAAAAGTCGGTGCCTTTTTCTGTTGGGGAGTGACTTGAGGTAGAAAGGTGGATTTCCCGGCTGTAGCCGTGGCCACCAAATCTGATAGACCGACTCCAAATAACTCCTCCCCCTTATACGGCAAAACTTCCATATGCCGTTTTGAATCCGCATCGCCTGTCCACTGTCGCGTCCATAAAGCTCTTCTGGCCGAAATGGACATAGCACTTACCCGTGATGCCAGTGTGCATATATCCCTCTGTGCATCACGCATATAAAGAAATGCATCCTTTATTTGTTCTAACGACAGTAAAATATTGTCCCTGTCCAGGGTATCAATATTTTCAATCAGGGATTCTGACCAAACTACCCCCGCACTGCCCATCCAGGCAGTTGCTACAGCTGGTCGTAGTATAACACCTGCATGTGTGTATATACTTTTTTGGATATTTTCCATCCTCCTATCTGATGGATCTTTAAGTGCGGCCGTCTCAGGAGAGGGTAACGCCACTTGTTTAGATAAGCGTGTTAGCGCCTTGTCCACCCTAGGAGGTGTTTCCCAGCGCTCCCTAACCTCTGGCGGGAAAGGGTATAATGCCAATAATTTCTTTGAAATTATCAGCTTTTTATCAGGGGCAACCCACGCTTCATTACACACGTCATTTAGTTCTTCTGATTCAGGAAAAACTATAGGTAGTTTTTTCATACCCCACATAATACCCTGTTTAGTGGTACCTGTAGTATCAGCTAAATGTAACGCCTCCTTCATTGCCAAAATCATATAACGTGTGGCCCTACTGGAAAATACGGTTGATTCGTCACCGTCACCACTGGAGTCATCGCCTGTGTCTGGGTCTGTGTCGACCGACTGAGGCAAAGGGCGTTTCACAGCCCCTGACGGTGTTTGAGTCGCCTGGACAGGCACTAATTGATTGTCCGGCCGTCTCATGTCGTCAAACGACTGCTTTAGCGTGTTGACACTATCCCGTAGTTCCATAAATAAAGGCATCCATTCTGGTGTCGACCCCCTAGGAGGTGACATCCCCATATTTGGCAATTGCTCCGCCTCCACACCAATATCGTCCTCATACATGTCGACACACACGTACCGACACACAGCAGACACACAGGGAATGCTCCTAATGAAGACAGGACCCACTAGCCCTTTGGGGAGACAGAGGGAGAGTTTGCCAGCACACACCAAAAGCGCTATATATATATCAGGGATAGCCTTATAATAAGTGCTCCCCTATAGCTGCTTTGTTATATAAAAATATCGCCATAAATTTGCCCCCCCTCTCTGTTTTACCCTGTTTCTGTAGTGCAGTGCAGGGGAGAGACCTGGGAGCCGTCCTGACCAGCGGAGCTGTGAGAGGAAATGGCGCCGTGTGCTGAGGAGATAGGCCCCGCCCCTTTTCCGGCGGGCTCGTCTCCCGCTATTTTGAGAAATCAGGCAGGGGTTAAATATCTCCATATAGCCTCTAGGGCTATATGTGAGGTATTTTTAGCCTTTATAGGTACTATTTTGCCTCCCAGGGCGCCCCCCTCCCAGCGCCCTGCACCCTCAGTGACTGCCGTGTGAAGTGTGCTGAGAGGAAAATGGCGCACAGCTGCAGTGCTGTGCGCTACCTTTAGAAGACTGCAGGAGTCTTCAGCCGCCGATTCTGGACCTCTTCTGTCTTCAGCATCTGCAAGGGGGCCGGCGGCGCGGCTCCGGTGACCATCCAGGCTGTACCTGTGATCGTCCCTCTGGAGCTTGATGTCCAGTAGCCAAGAAGCCAATCCATCCTGCACGCAGGTGAGTTGACTCCTTCTCCCCTCAGTCCCTCGCTGCAGTGATCCTGTTGCCAGCAGGAATCACTGTAACATAAAAAACCTAGCTAAACTTTCTCTAAGCAGCTCTTTAGGAGAGCCACCTAGATTGCACCCTTCTCGGCCGGGCACAAAAATCTAACTGGAGTCTGGAGGAGGGTCATAGGGGGAGGAGCCAGTGCACACCACCTGATCGGAAAAGCTTTACTTTTTGTGCCCTGTCTCCTGCGGAGCCGCTATCCCCCATGGTCCTTTCAGGAACCCCAGCATCCACTAGGACGATAGAGAAATGTATTGAGCTTTAACATAATATTACTCGGCAGTATCATATTTGAAATCTGCATTAACACGAGCCAGCCACCAGGTGGCGATGTAAGTACGGACGTCATGCAGGTTATTGCACAGGCAGATGTAGAAGATAAACACACAGAATGAGACAGACTATGGGGGAAGTTGGGACATACTGAGAGGTCTAAATGCAGCCAGAAGCAGAGTGCACACAACACAGAATGAGGGAGGGGGGGGGGGGAGGCAATCACTCACTCCATGCCTTGCGCTGTCTGGCGTGCAATGTCGATCAGCTGGAAAATGTCGAACCGCGTCTCGATCACGTGCAGATGACGGTAGAGGCTGCTTCCCTCGCACCACTGAGTGATTATTGCAAAGTTTGGCCTGGTCATGAATCCCATGAAGAGAAGGATGTTGACATGACGCGTTTTCCTGGTAACGGCAAAACGCGCCATTAGAATCAGACGCAAAACACTGTGGGTACGGCAGTCTCCAGGGCCCCTTTCTCTTCTCTCACCTGAGAACCTGCATTTCGTTCTTGAAGGCCTGGATTTGTTCTGCTGTGGGATTGGTCACTTTCAGTATCTTAACTGCCACGTCGCCGTGCCACTTGCCGCGGTACACGGTGCCGAAGGAGCCCGTGCCGATGCGTTTCAGCACCACCACTTCGCTGGAATTCACTTCCCAGTAGTAACTAGAATCCCGGTAACCCAACTGTTTCTGTAATGGGAATAATAAATAACAACAATTAAAACTTTATTTACATTGGCCTGGAATACAGCCAGGTGCGGGAATGAATTTCGTTATCTAGTGTATTACGCTATAAGCCTGTAAGCGCTAACAACTCACCACTTTCTTCTTCTCCTCTGAGGCAGAGGACTTTCGTTCTCTTGTCGGCTCCACGGGCGACTTAGCCGGCGGAGATTTACTCCCAAGAGGAACGCCACCTTTGGGGGTTCCGTCCCTAGCTGAAACCACAGGATACAACAATCGACATGAATATGATTTAGGAGGGGTGGTACTCGCGGGACAGGCGTCACAGCGAGCTGACGTCAAGCTAACAGGTGGAGCAGGATGTATATATTAGCAGGAGGGTGCATACTTGCGGATTAGGGTGCGTGTTAGGGGGGGGGGGTATGAAGACAAGCTGCGTAACTAGGGTACAGTGGCTGGGGGAAGAGACAGGAGGTTATGGAAAAAGCTCATAGTTGGAGGGGGCATGAAGAGCATAGTGGGGGGGGCTAGAAGGGGGGCAGCTGGAGCAGCACAGTGGGTGGGGGGGGGGGGACACAATGTACAGGAGGAGTATACAGACAAGTCGGGTTCTTAGATGGTTTTACTCACGGGTGATAGCGGCGCTCCTTAGTGCCTCCTGACAGAACGTAAAAAAGAGAACAGAGCATGTAAATACAATGAAATGATCAGCTCGTTATCGTCTGGGGGTGACCTCTATTTGATTCAGTTTCAGTCTATACAGAGAGACAATGTGTTGCTGCAGGGGACGGAACGTCAGGTGTGACGGGAGAGGAGGTGATGGCAGGTTATAGCCCTATACCGCACCCTTACCTACACGGTCACTAGATGTCCTCATGTTAAGAACTCGCTGTGACAGGTTACATGTTCCCAGCGCTACATATAATTCATCCCCTAAAAAAATCATCTTCTGCCAGTTTATCCGGTTATAATACAGTACTCCCTGGTCAATGAAATGTGGGTACTCCTATTATTGGCTGGGGCTGAAGAATCATTTATATCTTACACTGTAATACGTACAGTAAGTGGTGCTAACCTACGTAATAAACATCTATGAATACGACATATATACGCAGTGACTTCTGAGGTCATCTATACGATCTGTGCGTTCTATTATCACCACCCCAGTGTTTACTATGAGTGTATTACAAGGAGCAACTCACCGAACTATTCTAAAGATCACTGATATTATAAGTCACCTTGGATTGCTTAGGCTATTATAGGGGCACTTGCGCTACAGTCACAAAAACTCCTCGGTGACTTCCAATATCCCCATAATCACAGGAAGGCCTGCATTATCCATATAAAGAAGTAGCAATAACCGAACATCCAGAATCTGGGGGGGAATAAATGAGAATGTTCCGGGACTCTTCCTCGGGAAATACATGGAGCACGATGAGGGAAAAGATAGAAGTGGTGATTATGGCTATATAAGGCCGCGTTACTGTAGAATTTTCCTCCAGGCACCACATACAGAAAGTGTATGATCTACCAAGCCTCAGCCACCAGGAGCTCCACAACTATATACTGTACAGGCAACACAAACATACTGAAATGAGAAATTAGGAGACCGAAGTGATCCGTATGTTGTTCAGGCAATAAAATCCCTGTTGGTCCCACACCGGGTCATACCAAACTCAAACACACCCCTGCTAGCCTCACACCAGGCCATACCAAACTCACACACCCACCTGCTAGCCTCATACCAGGTCATACCAAACTCACACACACCCACCTGCTAGCCTTATACCGTGTCATACCAAACTCACTACCCCCCTGTTAGCTTCACACCGGGTCATACCAAACTCACACACACCCCTGCTAGCCCCACACCACATCCTACCAAACTCACACATCCCACCTGCTAGCCTCATACCAGGTCATACTAATCTCACACACACCCCTGCTAGCCTCACACCACGTCCTACCAAACTCACACATCCCCCTGCTTGCCCCACTCCAGATCCTACCAAACTCACACACCTCTCTGCTAGCCTCATAGCAGCTTATAACAAACTCACACATCCCCCTGCTAGCCTCACACTGGGTCATACCAAACTCACATACACACCTCTGCTAGCCCCACACAGAGTCCTACCAAACTCACACATCCCACCATCTAGCCTCACACCAGGTCATACCAAAATCACACATCTCACCAGCTAGCCCCACACCGGGTCCTACCAAACTCACACATCCCACCATCTAGCCTCACACCAGGTCATACCAAAATCACACATCTCACCAGCTAGCCCCACACCGGGTCATACCAAACTCACACATGTCACCTGCTAGCCTCATACAGGTCATACCAAACTCGCACATCCTACCTGCTAGCCCCACACCGGGTCATACCAAACTCACACATCCCACCTGCTAGCCTCATAACGGGTCATACCAAACTTGCACATCCTACCTGTCAGCCTCAAACCGTGTCATACCAAACTCACACATCCCCCAGCTAGCCTCATACCGGGTCCTACCAAACACACACACACCTTTGCTAGCCCCACACCGAGTCCTACCAAACTCACACACACCCCTGCTAGCCTCACACCAAGTCCTACTAAACTCACACATCCCACCTGCTAGCCTCACACCAGGTCATACCAAACTCACACATCCCACCTGCTAGCCTCACACCAGGTCATACCAAACTCACACATCCAACCTGCTAGCCTCACACGGGGTCATACCAAACGCACAAATCCCACCTGCTAGCCCCAACACTGAGTCATACCAAACTCGCACATCGCACCTGCTAGGCCCACACCGGGTCCTGCCAAACTCACACACCTCCCTACTAGCCTCATACCGAGTCATATCAAACTCACACATCCCCCTGCTAGCCTCACACCAGGTCATACCAAACACAAACCCCACCCGCTAGCCTCATACCGGGTCATACCAAACTCGCACATCTCACCTGCTAGCCCCACACCGGGTCCTACCAAACTCACACATCCCACCTGCTAGCCTCATACCCAGGTCATACAAAACTCACACATCCCACCTGCTAAGCCTCACACCAAGTCATACCAAACTCACACATTTCACCTGCAAGCCTCATACCCGGGTCATACCAAACTCACACATCCCACCATCTAGCCTCACACCAGGTCATACCAAACTCTCACACACCCCTGCTAGCCCCCCACCACATCCTACCAAACTCACACATCCCACCTGCTAGCCTCATACCAGGTCATACTAATCTCACACACACCCCTGCTAGCCTCACACCACGTCCTACCAAACTCACACATCCCCCTGCTTGCCCCACTCCGGATCCTACCAAACTCACACACCTCTCTACTAGCCTCATAGCAGCTTATAACAAACTCTCACCCCCCCCTGCTAGCCTCACACTGGGTCATACCAAACTCACATACACACCTCTGCTAGCCCCACACCGAGTCCTACCAAACTCACACACCCCTGCTAGCCTCACACCAAGTCCTACCAAACTCACACATCCCACCATCTAGCCTCACACCAGGTCATACCAAAATCACACATCTCACCAGCTAGCCCCACACCGGGTCATACCAAACTCACACATGTCACCTGCTAGCCTCATACGGGTCATACCAAACTCGCACATCCTACCTGCTAGCCCCACACCGGGTCATACCAAACTCACACATCCCACCTGCTAGCCTCATAACGGGTCATACCAAACTCACACATTTCACCTGCAAGCCTCATATCCGGGTCATACCAAACTCACACATCTCACCTGCTAGCCCCACACTGGGTCATACCAAACTCACAAATCCCACCTGCTAGCCCCAACACCGAGTCATACCAAACTCACACATCCCACCTGCTAGCCTCATAACGGGTCATACCAAACTTGCACATCCTACCTGTCGGCCTCAAACCGTGTCATACCAAACTCACACATCCCACCTGCTAGCCTCATAACGGGTCATACCAAACTTGCACATCCTACCTGTCAGCCTCAAACCGTGTCATACCAAACTCATACATCCCACATGTTAGCCTCATAACGGGTCATACCAAACTTGCACATCCTACCTGTCAGCCTCAAACCGTGTCATACCAAACTCACACATCCCACCTGCTAGCCTCATAACGGGTCATACCAAACTTGCACATCCTACCTGTCAGCCTCATACCGGGTCATGCCAAACTCACACACACAGACACCTCTGCTAGTCCCACACCGAGTCTTACCAAACTCACAAACACCCCTGCTAGCCTCACACCAAGTCCTACTAAACTCACACATCCCACCTGCTAGCCTCACACCGGGTCATACCAAACTCACACATCCCCCTGCTAGCCTCACACCAAGTCCTACTAAACTCACACATCCCACCTGCTAGCCTCATACCGGGTCATATCAAACTCACACATCCCCCTGCTAGCCTCATACCGGGTCATACCAGTCACCTCCAGTCATACCAGTCACCACCATTCCCCCTCCAGTGCCACACTGAACGGACCATACCAAACACAGACAGCAGACGTCTTTCCACCCATCCCTCAGCCTCTGCATGACAGGCCCCCGGGCTGGTTTGCCAGTTTTGGTGGTCACCTATGTTCTATTCTCCATGCAGACTGAAACAGTCTACAGACAAACAGGATGTCACACACACAATCTGTCTCCGCTGCGCTGGTCTTCCTGCTCCTAGAACAGCCGCAGAGACCAGCTCCCTCCCTGACAGGGTACCTCAATAATGGAGTTATCCACGGGGCCCGTGGTGCTGTCAATATGAACGTTGGGGGTGGAGGTGGAGCGATGCCGTTGCAGGGGTTGCCCCTCGCCAGGGAATGAAAAGGAAGCAGCTCCTGGGTGTTGTGTCCGGGGGCTGCGGGAGGGAGAGATGGAATGGGGTGGGAACCAGGCAGAGAAATGAAGAGGAGAAGAGTGTGACTGTACAGACAATGAACAGATGGGGCCTCATTACCTGGACGGCTGCGGGGTGTAAGGTTCATGGATGATGCCGTGGGAATAATCCATGTACAAGCAGAAATCTTGATAATTGCCTATTGGCCTGGATAAACGACAGACAAACAAGAAGCATTAGGACAATAAGTTGCGGTGACACAGGATGAGATCTGACTGGAGAGCGTGATGGAGAGAGAAGTGCGGCTCGCCCATCCTGCTCACCCAATTATTGCTTGGTGGCAAACTCACACTATCACTGACCAACGATGGGGGCTGCCCTGATCACACGGCTGAGGTGATCAGAGTAGATGGACGGGGAAGGGGCGCATGCAGACTGAGAGGATAGATCTGATGGCCACTTACTTGGGCAGTTTAGCCATGTCCACACACGCCGTGGGCACTTTACTACTGCAGTGCTGGTGAAACTTGTAGCCACACGTCTGGCAGCGGAAACCGTGAAAGAGAAATTTGAGGCAGAAATCGCAGAACGCCAGGTTGAAATGTGTCTTCCTGACCTGGAGCAAGGAATTGTGGGAGAGGGAAGTGTTACTTGGAGGCAGCAGCAGCTGCTGCTGAGAAATAAAACATAAAAAGCAAAATACAGCGGGTAAAAAAAAAAAAAACAGGGGTGCATTACTCACAAAGTTGTGCATGGACAGGGGGACATCAGCCAGAACTTCCACCATCAGTTCCTCTCCCACCAGTGGAGTAATGTCCGTCTCCCAGTCTGTGAGGGTCTTACGCCTGCAGCAGGAATATATGGGGGGGGGTTAGGTTGGGAGCATAAGTCTGAGAAACGGCCGCAATTACGCAAAGGAAAAACATAACATTTTATTACTGACTTAGGTGGGAATTCAATTGTTTTTTTGCACTCCTAATTATTGGGCGCCCGACAGAGCAATACAATTGTTGCTCCGATCGGTCACGAATGCCGCAGGCAACCATCGTTTCTGTGTTGGCAAGCAGAAAGTGCATAAAGTCAGGCTTTTGCCCACCCAAACTGCATGTGGGTGCAACATGCCCAATAAGTAATGGGCACACAAAAACAATTGGATAGCTTCGCTGGACAGCCGTTACTTACCAGTGCACAAGAAAGCCCATCTGAATAGCACCCACCCCCTAAAAACACAGAAGTTTATTCAAAAGGCCCTAAAGTGCAGGTCTGCAAAGGTGGAGCCCATAACAACCAATCAGATTCTTCTTAACATTTATCTAGCACGTTCCAGAAGATAATAGCTGGAATCTGACTGGTTGCTATGGGCAACATCTTCACGTCAGAAAAGCCCACATTTCAGTAAATACTGTTGTGGCCTGACCAATGAGCATGGCAGTGCCATCTGTCACTTTATGAGCCACCAGTGACATCTACGGAGACCGAGCACCTGACTGGAAGGCTGCACCCTCAGGGACTCAATCTCCAAAATGGCTGCCTCATGTACACAGCCTGTAAGAACGCACCAGAACATTCCTGTCAGTGATCAGTCCAATGCAAGACCGACTAAACAGAGCATCTGTAGCAGCCTGGCGTTACCTAATCCAACGTACGCCCATCTCTGAGTTGTGTTACACAGCGGTGATGCCAGTTTCCAACTAAGCAGAGAAATCAGCTTCTTGGTGCCGACTGACAGAAGCCCATATGCCTGACTGAATATTTATAGAAATTTAAATAAAAACCCAAAAATAGAGAATATTTACCTCATGAAGTACAAAACGCCTCGACACTGATCCTTTATATTGATAGCTTTGTTTTATGTCATCATGTATCATACATAAAAACACATAGTCATACACAAAAACATTGTTCTGTACCCGTGTAGAAGGCGATAGACAGCGCAGCACTGCTGGTTCAGACCGCGCACTTTCAGGGCCTTATCCAGCGAGTCGTAGACAGTCATCCCAGGTCGGACGTTGACCTGACGGCAGACAGAATAACGTGAGACGAGAGAAAATGGCTGTAAACACAATGATATACCCTCTCGCTCTGGGACTCTATTCCGTGACAGGAATATTTGTTCCTGGTCACTGTATACAGCAAAACTGATAGCAGATCACCTGGAGGTCTAGCAAACGTGTTCGCACTGCTGGTACTTATTGGATAAACCGCACATTGGCACTCGAGTGCCTCCAATTCAACCCAAGCCTCTCATCTAGTTAGATTGTAAGCTCTGCAACAAGTCCCTCTTCCCATGCCATAGGTCATCTAACCACAATGTCGTCATTTTTGTGTGCCCTCTAATTCTTGTACATCAGACAAGATTATATATACATACATACATACATACATACACACACACGGTCTAGTCTTAAATATAAAGAGACAGTGAAACCAAGAATAAAAAGACTCACCACCGTCCTCTGCTGGTTCGGTAGATAAACTTTGACAGTACCCCCAGATTTGCCCTCCGGCGGCGGACCTTCGCTCTGCGACCCCCCTCTGGAACCATCGTGCTGGACAGATACCCGCGTCGTGCCAGGGCTGGGCAGCTCCAGGACGGCCGCCGACAACATGACGGCGCTGCCCTTGCCAAGCTCCTGTGATAGAGACCGCAAGGCACCATTGGCAATGTTCGCCGGAGGGGTGTGGGATCGCTTCATTGGTACACTGAAAACAAAACCGGCAAAAATGGCAGGGAGAGACAGACGCAGGTTTTCTGCTTTCCACCCAGAGAAGAAGGACGCCTTCCGTCTGCCTTCCCCGCGCTCACCCACTGCCCTGCGTCTGTAACCAAGCTGCATGTTTCACATAGGAAAGCTTGTTTATGCCATTTGGTGGAACAATACTGCGGCAGATGGGAAAGAGAAAAGACTCATAGGACAGGGAATAGTGGGAGGGGGAGAAATAGACTGCAAGCAGAAGCAGCAGCGAGGCTGGGAGACTGCTTGAGTGTCATAGAGACGGAGAGGGACAGCAGCACAGGAAGCGACAGGCCACAGCTGACAATACGCACAGCGCTGACTGCGGGTGCGAGGGTTGGCACGCAGCGGTGCCGTGCATTATACTGCAGGGCACCTCTCTGCTCAGAATCTTATTGGTCAAGCTGACAGTGCCTGGCATTAGGCCACTATGCACTTATGCGACAGTCGTGAGAAGACCTTATATCCCGGTGGTCAGCAGGGCACGTCGAGCTGCCAGTGAATTTGCAGTGGCGGACTCTGGCACACCCAGAAAATGGTCCCGATTACCTGTCACTCACTTTGCAAATAAATCCTCTGTGCGTGCGCCATAGCTAATCAATTGCTGTGTGCGTCAGTGCGGCTATGGAGCATGTAGTAGGTAACTGCTCCGCTGCGTACAATACTGAAATTGCATACATCTCTGAATCAGGCCGGCAGAACCTGCGCTGACTGCAGTAGGTTAAATTACAGCGCTCTCACCTGGCTGCACCTGGTCTTCAGACACCTTTCCTCAGGCTCCGCAATCTCCACTACCTGCAGAAGAAAGAGGGGTCATGTCAGCATCACCATAAATCACCTCTGTATAATAGCAGGACCTCTGACAGGCCAGTCTGGAGCAGTCAGGTCTGTGTTACCACCTCTATATAATAGCAGGACCTCTGACAGGTCAGTCTGGGGCAGTCAGGTCTGTGTTACCACCTCTATATAATAGCAGGACCTCTGACAGGTCAGTCTGGGGAAGTCAGGTCTGTGTTACCACCTCTATATAATAGCAGGACCTCTGACAGGTCAGTCTGGGGCAGTCAGGTCTGTGTTACCACCTCTATATAATAGCTGGACCTCTGACAGGTCAGTCTGGAGCAGTCAGGTCTGTGATACCACCTCTGTATAATAGCAGGACCTCTCACAGGCCAGTCTGGAGCAGTCAGGTCTGTGTTACCACCTCTATATAATAGCAGGACCTCTCACAGGCCAGTCTGGGGCAGTCAGGTCTGTGTTACCACCTCTATATAATAGCAGGACCTCCGACAGGTCAGTCTGGGGCAGTCAGGTCTGTGTTACCACCTCTATATAATAGCAGGACCTCTGACAGGTCAGTCTGGGGCAGTCAGGTCTGTGTTACCACCTCTATATAATAGCTGGACCTCTGACAGGTCAGTCTGGGGCAGTCAGGTCTGTGTTACCACCTCTATATAATAGCAGGACCTCTGACAGGTCAGTCTGCGGCAGTCAGGTCTGTGTTACCACCTCTATATAATAGCAGAACCTCTGACAGGTCAGTCTGGTGGAGTCAGGTGTATGTTACCACCTCTATATAATAGCAGGACCTCTGACAGGTCAGTCTGGGGCAGTCAGGTCTGTGATACCACCTCTATATAATAGCAGGACCTCTGACAGGTCAGTCTGGGGCAGTCAGGTGTATGTTACCACTTCTATATAATAGCAGGACCTCTGGTAGGTCAGTCTGGGGCAGTCAGGGCAGTGTTACCACTTCTATATAATAGCAGGACCTATGGTAGGTCAGTCTGGGGCAGTCAGGTCTGTGTTACCACCTCTATATAATAGCAGGACCTCTGACAGGTCAGTCTTGGGCAGTCAGGTCTGTGATACCACCTCTATATAATAGCAGGACCTCTGACAGGTCAATCTGGAGCAGTCAGGTCTGTGTTACCACCTCTATATAATAGCTGGACCTCTGACAGGTCAGTCTGGGGCAGTCAGGTCTGTGTTACCACCTCTATATAATAGCAGGACCTCTCACAGGTCAGTCTGGGGCAGTCAGGTCTGTGTTACCACCTCTATATAATAGCAGGACCTCTGACAGGTCAGTCTGGGGCAGTCAGGTCTGTGTTACCACCTCTATATAATAGCAGGACCTCTGACAGGTCAGTCTGGGGCAGTCAGGTCTGTGTTACCACCTCTATATAATAGCAGGACCACTGACAGGTCAGTCTGGGGCAGTCAGGTGTGTATTACCACCTCTATATAATAGCAGGACCTCTGACAGGTCAGTCTGGGGCAGTCAGGTGTGTATTACCACCTCTATATAATAGCAGGACCACTGACAGGTCAGTCTGGGGCAGTCAGGTCTATGTTACCACCTCTATATAATAGCAGGACCACTGACAGGTCAGTCTGGGGCAGTCAGGTCTGTATTACCATTTCTATATAATAGCAGGACCACTGACAGGTCAGTCTGGAGCAGTCAGGTCTGTGTTACCACCTCTATATAATAGCAGCACCTCTGACAGGTCAGTCTGGGGCAGTCAGGTGTGTGTTACCATTTCTATATAATAGCAAGACCTCTGACAGGTCAGTCTGGGGCAGTCAGGTCTGTGTTACCACCTCTATATAATAGCAGCACCTCTGACAGGTCAGTCTGGGGCAGTCAGGTGTGTATTACCACCTCTATATAATAGCAGGACCTCTGACGGGTCAGTCTGGGGCAGTCAGGTCTGTGTTACCATTTCTATATAATAGCAGGACCACTGACAGGTCAGTCTCGGGCAGTCGGGTCTGTGATACCACCTCTATATAATAGCAGGACCTCTGACAGGTCAGTCTGGAGCCAGTCAGGTCTGTATATTACCAAAACTAGAGACAAAGATGGACGCGATTTGCATTCCAAAATGACAAATCGCATCCATTGCCAATAATTGAATGTCTCCCCCCTCTTCCCCCCCCAAATGTGATTCTACCATCAATAAATGACTGAACAGATTATGGCTCCTGGAATGACACGGGCGAATCTGCAGCAACTGAACCCACCACTGACACCACATCATTCTAGAGGAAAGTGCATGTGGGGCGGCTTCTTCTTTACTACAGAAATACGTAGTGCCAATGTAAAAGTGACAGGAGAGTAGGGCTTTCACATCTTAGGGCTCGGTGAGGACTTGATAATGGTAATTATATCCGGATATACAAAAGCACAGATGTGAGAGGGTGATCTCCCGTGATCACATGACTAGATCTGGCATCCGTATACTCAGGAGAACCAGACTTCACAATCCTCTGCTTGCGCCAACTGCAAATTAGTAACTAATAAAGTGTTTTTGGTTTCTTTAAGTTGTCGTTTTCTCCATATATAAAGAGCATAAATAATACATCACCACGCGCGCCACACACACACACACACACACACACACACACACACACACACACACATTTTCTCAGTAAGCAGATTCAATGATCGGTGATGTGCACATCATGTAAGACTCCCATTGGTTCAGAACTCTTTGGAGCCAATTCAATAGACTCCGTGTCAGCTGGCGGCATAAGTACTTACAGTAGCCATGGACTGGCTGATTACTACCTGCAGTAAAAGTCTGCTATTCGGGGTGAGATGAGGGCGAGATTAGGTGCTGTTGCATCGCTTCACCTCGCTCACCCCTAATTGAATCAACCCCTTTATATGAAGAGAATACATATACTGCCTATAAAGACACAGCAGCGTGTCCTAACATTTGGCCTACCCTCTCCGTAGACACATATCCTGTAACATATACACCATATGTAATTACAGCACAGCATATATAACCTCCAGCGCATACACATACCATAGAGGATCGCAGGACATATATCCTGTAACATATACACTATATGGGATTACAGCACAGCATATATAACCTCCAACGCATACCATAGAGGATCGCAGGACATATACCCTGTAACATATACATCATATGTAATAACAGCACAGCATATATAACCTCCAGCACATACACATACCATAGAGGATCGCAGGACATATATCCTGTAACATATACACTATATGGGATGGGATCACAGCATATATAACCTCCAGCACATACACATACCATAGGGGGATCACAGGACATATATCCTGTAACATATAACTATATGGAATTACAGCACAGCATATATAACCTCCAGCACATACACATACCATAGATGACATATACACCATATATAATAATAGCACAGCATATATAACCTCCAGCGCATACACATACCATAGATGACAGCAGGACATATATCCTGTAACATATACATCATATGGAATTACAGAATATCTAACCTCCAGCACATACACATACCATGGGGGATCGCAGGACATATATCCTGTAACATATACACTATATGTAATTACAGCACAGCATATCTAACCTCCAGCACATACACATACCATAGATGACAGCAGGACATATATCCTGTAACATATACATTATATGGAATTACAGAATATCTAACCTCCAGCACATACCATAGGGGATCGCAGGACATATATCCTGTAACATATACACTATATGAAATCACAGCATATATAACCTCCAGCACATACCATAGGGGATCGCAGGACATATATCCTGTAACATATACACTATATGAAATTACAGCACAGCATATATAACCTCCAGCACATACCATAGGGGATCGCAGGACATATATCCTGTAACATATACACCATATGTAATGACAGCACAGCATATATAACCTCCAGCGCATACACATACCATAGGGGATCGCAGGACATATATCTTGTAACATATACACCATATGGAAATACAGCATATCTAACCTCCAGCGCATACACATACCATAGGGGATCGCAGGACATATATCCTGTAACATATATACCATATGGAATTACAGCACACACAGATAGATAACTGCAGAACATATAACCTCCAACACAAACTGGGAGCAAATTAGTTAGACGCAGGCATAATAACGGCTTATGAACGCAATATAACAGCACTCTACAGCGCCTCCTACTGTGCGCCTTACCACACAGCGCCATCGCACAATGTATGCCTAATGTATGTATGGGATGTGGATGCACTGCACATAGCCCGTACATATGCCAGACACAGTACACTAGTATTCTATATCACCCAAAACACACAGTACAGTGTGTGTGTGTGTGTGTGTGTGTGTGTGTGTGTGTGTGTGTGTGTGTGTACATATATATATACATATATATTTTATGCGTGTGTGTGTGTGCGCGTGTGTGAAATGGCAAATACAGTGATGAGCTTGTTTATACCCTATAGCACAGTATAAGTTCCCTATAGAATTTATTGTGGGCAGGGCGCAGAGGTGGCAGGGACACTACATGCGGCTGCCCCCTTATCACTAAAGGGGGTGTGCCTCAGCTGTCGGCGTTGCTAATGGGGGTGTACCTCAGCCATTGCATCACTGATAGGGGCAGTGCCCAGCACCGCTTCCCCCAAGCTCTCGCTTTAATGTGAATAGATGCCATGTGTGTGTGTGCACGGCACCTATTCATGCGGTGGCGGCAGGCTGTTTTACCATTGCGCCGCTAAAGGGGATGGGCGCATTTTGCCCTTTAAAAATCAGGCAGGTCAAGGCACCTGCTAAAACAGTCAACCGTGAAAACTATAAATTATATATATACACATACATACACACACACACATACACACACATATATACACACACATATATACACACACACGCCCCCTATGGCAGATACAATAGTGCACATTGTGGGGCTGATTCGATTGTTGTCTGCGTCTCCTGCTGAGCGTCTATACTAATGGGCATCTATCGGAGCTATTCAATCGTTTCTCCGACAGGCGGCCATTAGTAGTTAACGTGCCTGACAGCTCCGGGTTTTTAAGCGCACAAAGCGGCTAAACCTTTCTGAAGAGCTTGATTGGACGTCCAAAGTCCCGCGCCCAAACTGCAGACTTTTTAACACATTTTTTTCTCGCACCTCTAATGGTTGCAACAAAAAAAATGGCTAACGGGGTCCGATAGACAACCAGCAGGGGGGGCCGGCGACAACTGAATCGGCCCCTAACAGTCCTAGTTTTAAGGACTGCAATACTTGAGTTCAGGTGACTTAATTAGTACAGCAGATAGTGCGATTTAATTATCTGTGCCCAGACATGGATATCACTGTTACCATGGACTGTTGGCGTGCCTTGAAGACCAAGGTTGGGATCACTGCAGTAGTGTATACAGATGGAGCCTCACTTATCTAGGCATATTTGCTGCACCTAGGTGCACCAAGGTTTATTAGCATAAGCCTTTCATCTATTGTTCTCAGCTGCAATACAATACAGAGAGAACAATACAGCAGGGGATTAAGTCATTACAGCACTGGCTCAGGTAATCCTATTAAAGGGAATGATGAGCCGGGCTCCATCTGTACGTTGTAGCACACAGAACGGGTTCAGTATGTATTACCAGCGGACGCGACGCCGGCTGTCCATATCCCGTCCGCTAGAATGCGCAGTGGGACAAGCGCTGAGCCCCGGCCTCGCCACATGATCTATTTCCACTCTAACCCACAAGTGGGAATAGCCCTGGTGTGCCGGTATTCCAGCTGGCGGTTTTGTCGGCTGACGGGATTTCGGCGTTGGTATTCCGGCCACCGGCAAATTGACTGCATCTCCAGAGAACACAGGGGGTTATTCAGAAAGGATTTCACGCAGCCGCCCCGCCCCCGTTTTTGAAGCACCGCCCCGACGAAGCTGTATGATCCCCCACCAGCCCCTGAACGCCAACGCCTGTCATTCAGGCACAGGCGTTCGCAGCCAATGCAATCAGAACGCAGGACCTGCACGTGCGCACTGCCGCCACAGCTGAGGGTTATTGCGGTCGCATCGATTAGCAATGTGATCTGAACAACCCCCACAGTGCACTATATATACCCTATAGCACACAAGGGGGGGGGGGGTTCAATTGTTAGTGCCGACAGCGGTCTCTCCTGCGTGCACGATGGAGCTATTCAATTGATGTTCCCATCGGGCACAAACAGCTGCCGCTAGCATTCGAGTTCGCACCCCCCAGGGCGCCCAAACGGGTCACTTTTCAAGATCATGCTCATTAGTTCAGTCGGGTTTAGCGGCTGTACATGGCTAAATCCAACATTGATGTGCGCGATCGGCACAATAACTAGCATCAATTGAATATCAACCCCGCGATCTCTCGTCACTCTACACAGGAGATCAGGCAGCAAAAAATAAGATTTTACTTACCGGTAAATCTATTTCTTGTAGTCCGTAGAGGATGATGGGGACTCCGTAAGGACCATGGGGAATAGACGGGCTCCGCAGGAGATAGGGCACTTTAAGAAAGCTTTGGACTCTGGGTGTGCACTGGCTCCTCCCTCTATGCCCCTCCTCCAGACCTCAGTTAGGGAAACTGTGCCCAGAGGAGATGGACAGTACGAGGAAGGATTTTTGTAAATCTAAGGGCGAGATTCATACCAGCCACACCAATCACACCGTATAACTTGTGATAAACTTACCCAGTTAACAGTATGAACAACAACATAGCCACGGTACCACCGAAAACTATAACATAACCCTTATGTAAGCAATAATAAGAATTTACTTACCGATAATTCTATTTCTCGTAGTCCGTAGTGGATGCTGGGAACTCCGTAAGGACCATGGGGAATAGCGGCTCCGCAGGAGACAGGGCACATCTAAAGAAAGCTTTAGGATCACCTGGTGTGCACTGGCTCCTCCCCCTATGACCCTCCTCCAAGCCTCAGTTAGGATACTGTGCCCGGACGAGCGTACACAATAAGGAAGGATTTTGAATCCCGGGTAAGACTCATACCAGCCACACCAATCACACTGTACAACTTGTGATCTGAACCCAGTTAACAGCATGATAATAGAGAAGCCTCTAGAAAGATGGCTCACTACAACAATAACCCGAATTTTTTGGTAACAATAATTATGTACCAGTATTGCAGACAATCCGCACTTGGGATGGGCGCCCAGCATCCACTACGGACTACGAGAAATAGAATTATCGGTAAGTAAATTCTTATTTTCTCTGACGTCCTAGTGGATGCTGGGAACTCCGTAAGGACCATGGGGATTATACCAAAGCTCCCAAACGGGCGGGAGAGTGCGGATGACTCTGCAGCACCCAATGAGAGAACTCCCGGTCCTCCTCAGCCAGGGTATCAAATTTGTAGAATTTTACAAACGTATTTGCTCCTGACCAAGTAACTGCTCGGCAAAGTTGTAAAGCAGAGACCCCTCGGGCAGCTGCCCAAGATGAGCCCACCTTCCTTGTGGAGTGGGCATTTACAGATTTTTGGCTGTGGCAGGCCTGCCACAGAATGTGCAAGCTGAATTGTACTACAAATCCAACGAGCAATAGTCTGCTTAGAAGCAGGAGCACCCAGCTAGTTGGGTGCATAGAGGATAAACAGCGAGTCAGATTTCCTGACTCCAGCCATCCTGGAAACATATATTTTCCGGGTCCTGACAACGTCTAGCAACTTGGAGTCCTCCAAGTCCCTAGTAGCCGCAGGCATCACAATAGGTTGGTTCAGGTGAAACGCTGAAACCACCTTAGGGAGAAACTGAGGACGAGTCCTCAATTCCGCCCTGTCCGAATGGAAAATCAGATAAGGGCTTTTACAGGATAAAGCCACCAATTCTGACACGCTCCTGGCCCAGGCCAGAGCCAACAGCATGACCACTTTTTCTGTGAGATAATTTAACTCCACAGATTTAAGTGGGTCAAACCAATGTGACTTTTGGAACCCAAAAACCACCTGGAGATCCCAAAAGTGCCACTGAAGGCACAAAAGGAGGCTGTATATGCAGTACCCCTTTAACAAATGTCTGAACTTCAGGGACTGAAGCTAGTTCTTTTTTGGAAGAAAATTGACAGAGCCGAAATTTGAACCTTAATGGACCCCAATTTCAGGCCCATAGATACTCCTGTTTTCAGGAAATGTAGGAATCGACCCAGTTGAATTTCCTCCGTCGAGCCTTACTGGCCTCGCACCACGCAACATATTTTCGCCAAATGCGGTGATAATGTTTTGCGGTTACATCCTTCCTGGCTTTGATCAGGATAGGGATGACTTCATCCGGAATGCCTTTTTCCTTCAGGATCCGGCGTTCAACCGCCATGCCGTCAACGCAGCCGCGGTAAGTCTTGGAACAGACAAGGTCCTTGCTGGAGCAGGTCCCTTCTTAGAGGTAGAGGCTACGGATCCTCCGTGAGCATCTCTTGAAGTTCCGGTTACCAATTCCTTCTTGGCCAATCCGGAGCCACTAATATAGTGCTTACTCCTCTCTATCTTATCAATCTCAGTACCTTGGGTATGAGAGGCAGAGGAGGGAACCCATACACTGATTGGTACACCCACGGTGTTACCAGAGCATCTACTAGAGATGAGCGCCGGAAATTTTTCGGGTTTTGTGTTTTGGTTTTGGGTTCGGTTCCGCGGCCGTGTTTTGGGTTCGACCGCGTTTTGGCAAAACCTCACCGAATTTTTTTGTCGGATTCGGGTGTGTTTTGGATTCGGGTGTTTTTTTCAAAAAACCCTAAAAAACAGCTTAAATCATAGAATTTGGGGGTAATTTTGATCCCAAAGTATTATTAACCTCAAAAAACATAATTTACACTCATTTTCAGCCTATTCTGAACACATCACACCTCACAATATTATTTTTAGTCCTAAAATTTGCACCGAGGTCGCTGTGTGAGTAAGATAAGCGACCCTAGTGGCCGACACAAACACCGGGCCCATCTAGGAGTGGCACTGCAGTGTCACGCAGGATGGCCCTTCCAAAAAACCCTCCCCAAACAGCACATGACGCAAAGAAAAAAAGAGGCGCAATGAGGTAGCTGACTGTGTGAGTAAGATTAGCGACCCTAGTGGCCGACACAAACACCGGGCACATCTAGGAGTGGCACTGCAGTGTCACGCAGGATGTCCCTTCCAAAAAACCCTCCCCAAACAGCACATGACGCAAAGAAAAAAAGAGGCGCAATGAGGTAGCTGTGTGAGTAAGATTAGCGACCCTAGTGGCCGACACAAACACCGGGCCCATCTAGGAGTGGCACTGCAGTGTCACGCAGGATGTCCCTTCCAAAAAACCCTCCCCAATCAGCACATGATGCAAAGAAAAAGAAAAGAAGAAAGAGGTGCAAGATGGAATTATCCTTGGGCCCTCCCACCCACCCTTATGTTGTATAAACAAAACAGGACATGCACACTTTAACCAACCCATCATTTCAGTGACAGGGTCTGCCACACGACTGTGACTGATATGACGGGTTGGTTTGGACCCCCCCCAAAAAAGAAGCAATTAATCTCTCCTTGCACAAACTGGCTCTACAGAGGCAAGATGTCCACCTCATCTTCACCCTCCGATATATCACCGTGTACATCCCCCTCCTCACAGATTATCAATTCGTCCCCACTGGAATCCACCATCTCAGCTCCCTGTGTACTTTGTGGAGGCAATTGCTGCTGGTCAATGTCTCCGCGGAGGAATTGATTATAATTCATTTTAATGAACATCATCTTCTCCACATTTTCTGGATGTAACCTCGTACGCCGATTGCTGACAAGGTGAGCGGCGGCACTAAACACTCTTTCGGAGTACACACTTGTGGGAGGGCAACTTAGGTAGAATAAAGCCAGTTTGTGCAAGGGCCTCCAAATTGCCTCTTTTTCCTGCCAGTATAAGTACGGACTGTGTGACGTGCCTACTTGGATGCGGTCACTCATATAATCCTCCACCATTCTATCAATGTTGAGAGAATCATATGCAGTGACAGTAGACGACATGTCCGTAATCGTTGTCAGGTCCTTCAGTCCGGACCAGATGTCAGCATCAGCAGTCGCTCCAGACTGCCCTGCATCACCGCCAGCGGGTGGGCTCGGAATTCTGAGCCTTTTCCTCGCACCCCCAGTTGCGGGAGAATGTGAAGGAGGAGATGTTGACAGGTCGCGTTCCGCTTGACTTGACAATTTTGTCACCAGCAGGTCTTTCAACCCCAGCAGACCTGTGTCTGCCGGAAAGAGAGATCCAAGGTAGGCTTTAAATCTAGGATCGAGCACGGTGGCCAAAATGTAGTGCTCTGATTTCAACAGATTGACCACCCGTGAATCCTTGTTAAGCGAATTAAGGGCTGCATCCACAAGTCCCACATGCCTAGCGGAATCGCTCCGTGTTAGCTCCTTCTTCAATGCCTCCAGCTTCTTCTGCAAAAGCCTGATGAGGGGAATGACCTGACTCAGGCTGGCAGTGTCTGAACTGACTTCACGTGTGGCAAGTTCAAAGGGCATCAGAACCTTGCACAACGTTGAAATCATTCTCCACTGCACTTGAGACAGGTGCATTCCATCTCCTATATCGTGCTCAATTGTATAGGCTTGAATGGCCTTTTGCTGCTCCTCCAACCTCTGAAGCATATAGAGGGTTGAATTCCACCTCGTTACCACTTCTTGCTTCAGATGATGGCAGGGCAGGTTCAGTAGTTTTTGGTGGTGCTCCAGTCTTCTGTACGTGGTGCCTGTACGCCGAAAGTGTCCCGCAATTTTTCTGGCCACCGACAGCATCTCTTGCACGCCCCTGTCGTTTTTTAAAAAATTCTGCACCACCAAATTCAAGGTATGTGCAAAACATGGGACGTGCTGGAATTTGCCCATATTTAATGCACACACAATATTGCTGGCGTTGTCCGATGCCACAAATCCACAGGAGAGTCCAATTGGGGTAAGCCATTCCGCGATGATCTTCCTCAGTTGCCGTAAGAGGTTTTCAGCTGTGTGCGTATTCTGGAAAGCGGTGATACAAAGCGTAGCCTGCCTAGGAAAGAGTTGGCGTTTGCGAGATGCTGCTACTGGTGCCGCCGCTGCTGTTCTTGCGGCGGGAGTCCATACATCTACCCAGTGGGCTGTCACAGTCATATAGTCCTGACCCTGCCCTGCTCCACTTGTCCACATGTCCGTGGTTAAGTGGACATTGGGTACAACTGCATTTTTTAGGACACTGGTGAGTCTTTTTCTGACGTCCGTGTACATTCTCGGTATCGCCTGCCTAGAGAAGTGGAACCTAGATGGTATTTGGTAACGGGGGCACACTGCCTCAATAAATTGTCTAGTTCCCTGTGAACTAACGGCGGATACCGGACGCACGTCTAACACCAACATAGTTGTCAAGGCCTCAGTTATCCGCTTTGCAGTAGGATGACTGCTGTGATATTTCATCTTCCTCGCAAAGGACTGTTGAACAGTCAATTGCTTACTGGAAGTAGTACAAGTGGGCTTACGACTTCCCCTCTGGGATGACCATCGACTCCCAGCGGCAACAACAGCAGCGCCAGCAGCAGTAGGCGTTACACGCAAGGATGCATCGGAGGAATCCCAGGCAGGAGAGGACTCGTCAGACTTGCCAGTGACATGGCCTGCAGGACTATTGGCATTCCTGGGGAAGGAGGAAATTGACACTGAGGGAGTTGGTGGGGTGGTTTGCGTGAGCTTGGTTACAAGAGGAAGGGATTTACTGGTCAGTGGACTGCTTCCGCTGTCACCCAAAGTTTTTGAACTTGTCACTGACTTATTATGAATGCGCTGCAGGTGACGTATAAGGGAGGATGTTCCGAGGTGGTTAACGTCCTTACCCCTACTTATTACAGCTTGACAAAGGGAACACACGGCTTGACACCTGTTGTCCGCATTTCTGGTGAAATACCTCCACACCGAAGAGCTGATTTTTTTGGTATTTTCACCTGGCATGTCAACGGCCATATTCCTCCCACGGACAACAGGTGTCTCCCCGGGTGCCTGACTTAAACAAACCACCTCACCATCAGAATCCTCCTGGTCAATTTCCTCCCCAGCGCCAGCAACACCCATATCCTCCTCATCCTGGTGTACTTCAACACTGACATCTTCAATCTGACTATCAGGAACTGGACTGCGGGTGCTCCTTCCAGCACTTGCAGGGGGCATGCAAATAGTGGAAGGCGCATGCTCTTCACGTCCAGTGTTGGGAAGGTCAGGCATCGCAAACGACACAATTGGACTCTCCTTGTGGATTTGGGATTTCAAAGAACGCACAGTTCTTTGCGGTGCTTTTGCCAGCTTGAGTCTTTTCAGTTTTCTAGCGAGAGGCTGAGTGCTTCCATCCTCATGTGAAGCTGAACCACTAGCCATGAACATAGGCCAGGGCCTCAGCCGTTCCTTGCCACTCCGTGTGGTAAATGGCATATTGGCAAGTTTACGCTTCTCCTCCGACAATTTTATTTTAGGTTTTGGAGTCCTTTTTTTTCTGATATTTGGTGTTTTGGATTTGACATGCTCTGTACTATGACATTGGGCATCGGCCTTGGCAGACGACGTTGCTGGCATTTCATCGTCTCGGCCATGACTAGTGGCAGCAGCTTCAGCACGAGGTGGAAGTGGATCTTGATCTTTCCCTAATTTTGGAACCTCAACTTTTTTGTTCTCCATATTTTATAGGCAGAACTAAAAGGCACCTCAGGTAAACAATGGAGATGGATGGATTGGATACTAGTATACAATTATGGACGGACTGCCACGGTTAGGTGGTATAAAAAAACCACGGTTAGGTGGTATATATTATAATAATAATACAATTATGGATGGACGGACTGCCTGCCGACTGCCGACACAGAGGTAGCCACAGCCGTGAACTACCGCACTGTACACTGGTTGATAAAGAGATAGTAGTATACTCGTAACAACTAGTATGACACTATGACGACGGTATAAAGAATGAAAAAAAAAACACGGTTAGGTGGTATATATTATAATAATAATACAATTATGGATGGATGGACGGACTGCCTGCCGACACAGAGGTAGCCACAGCCGTGAACTACCGCACTGTACACTGGTTGATAAAGAGATAGTAGTATACTCGTAACAACTAGTATGACACTATGACGACGGTATAAAGAATGAAAAAAAAACCACGGTTAGGTGGTATATATTATAATAATAATACAATTATGGATGGACGGACTGCCTGCCGACTGCCGACACAGAGGTAGCCACAGCCGTGAACTACCGCACTGTACACTGGTTGATAAAGAGATAGTAGTATACTCGTAACAACTAGTATGACACTATGACGACGGTATAAAGAATGAAAAAAAAACCACGGTTAGGTGGTATATATTATAATAATAATACAATTATGGATGGACGGACTGCCTGCCGACTGCCGACACAGAGGTAGCCACAGCCGTGAACTACCGCACTGTACACTGGTTGATAAAGAGATAGTAGTATACTCGTAACAACTAGTATGACACTATGACGACGGTATAAAGAATGAAAAAAAAACCACGGTTAGGTGGTATATATTATAATAATAATACAATTATGGATGGACGGACTGCCTGCCGACTGCCGACACAGAGGTAGCCACAGCCGTGAACTACCGCACTGTACACTGGTTGATAAAGAGATAGTAGTATACTCGTAACAACTAGTATGACACTATGACGGTATAAAGAATGAAAAAAAAACCACGGTTAGGTGGTATATATTATAATAATAATACAATTATGGATGGACGGACTGCCTGCCGACTGCCGACACAGAGGTAGCCACAGCCGTGAACTACCGCACTGTACACTGGTTGATAAAGAGATAGTAGTATACTCGTAACAACTAGTATGACACTATGACGACGGTATAAAGAAAGAAAAAAAAATACCACGGTTAGGTGGTATATATTGTAATACAATTATGGATGGACGGACTGCCTGCCGAGTTCCGACTGCCGACACAGAGGTAGCCACAGCCGTGAACTACCGCACTGTACTGTGTCTGCTGCTAATATAGACTGGTTGATAAAGAGATAGTATACAATACATACAACAATATACTACTATACTGGTGGTCAGGCACTGGTCACCACTAGTCACACTGGCAGTGGCACTCCTGCAGCAAAAGTGTGCACTGTTTAATTTTAAATTAATATAATATTATGTACTCCTGGGGGCTCCTGCTATAACAACCTGCAGTGCTCCCCAGTCTCCCCCACAATTATTATAAGCTTTGCCTTTTATACATTGATGTGCAGCACACTGGGCTGAGCTGAGTGCACACAGACTGAGTCACACTGTGTGACTGGCTGCTGCTGTGTATCGTTTTTTTTCAGGCAGAGAACGGATATAGCAGAGAACGGATATATTATATTAAAATAAATAAAAGTTAACTAACAACAACTGCACTGGTCACTGTGGTAAACTCTGTCTGACTCTGCACAATCTCTCTCTCTCTTCTAATCTAATTTCTAATGGAGAGGACGCCAGCCACGTCCTCTCCCTATCAATCTCAATGCACGTGTGAAAATGGCGGCGACGCGCGGCTCCTTATATAGAATCCGAGTCTCGCGAGAATCCGACAGCGTCATGACGACGTTCGGGCGCGCTCGGGTTAACCGAGCAAGGCGGGAGGATCCGAGTCTGCTCGGACCCGTGAAAAAAACATGAAGTTCGTGCGGGTTCGGTTTCAGAGAAACCGAACCCGCTCATCTCTAGCATCTACAGCTATTGCCTGAGGGTCCCTTGACGTGGCGCAATACCTGTCGAGTTTTTCCCAACGGTTTATAATCATGTGGAAGACTTCTGGGTGAAGTCCTTACTCTCCCGGGTGGAGGTCGTGCTGAGGAAAACTGCTTCCCAGTTGTCCACTCCCGGAATGAAAACTGCGGACAGTGCTATCACATGGTTTTTCGCCCCGCGAAGAATCCTTGCAGCTTCTGCCATTGCCCTCCTGCTTCTTGTGGCACCCTGTCTGTTTACGTGGGTGACTGCCGTAATGTTGTCCGACTGGATCAACACCGGCTGACCTTGAAGCAGAGGTCTTGCTAAGCTTAGAGCATTGTAAATGGCCCTTAGCTTCAGGACATTTATGTGAAGTGATGTCTCCAGGCTTGACCATAAGCCCTGGATATTCCTTCCCTGTGTGACTGCTCCCCAGCCTCGCAGGCTGGCATCCGTGGCCACCAGGACCCAGTCCCGAATGCCGAATCTGCGGCCCTCTAGAAGATGAGCACTCTGCAACCACCACAGGAGGGATACCCTTGTCCCTGGTGACAGGGTTATCCGCTGAAGCATCTGAAGATGCGACCCGGACCATCTGTCCAGTAGGTTCCACTGGAAAGTCTTGCGTGGAATCTGCCGAATGGGATTGCTTCGTAGGAAGCCACCATTTTTACCCAGAACCCTTGTGCATTGATGCACTGAGACTTGGTTCGGTTTTAGGAGGTTCCTGACTAGCTCGGATAACTCCCTGGCTTTCTCCTCCGGGAGAAACACCTTCTTTCTGGACTGTGTCCAGGATCATCCCTAGGAACAGAAGACAAGTCGTCGGAACCAGCTGCGATTTTGGAATATTGAGAATCCAATCGTGCCGCCGCAACACTACCTGAGATAGTGCTACACCGATCTCCAACTGTTCCCTGGATCTCACCCTTATCAGGGAATCGTCCCAGTAAAGGATAACTAAAATTCCCTTCCTTCGAAGGAATATCATCATTACGGTCATTACTTCAGTAAAGACCCGGGGTGCCGTGGACCATCCCTACGGCAGCGTCTGAACTGATAGTGACAGTTCTGTACCATAACCTGAGATACCCTTGGTGAGAAGGGTAAATTTTGACATGAAGGTAAGCATCCTTGATGTCCCGAGACATCATGTAGTCCCCTTCTTCCAGGTTTGCAATCACTGCTCTGAGTGACTCAATTTTGAATTTGAACCTCTGTATGTAAGTGTTCAAAGATTTTAGATTTTAAAATCGGTCTCACCGAGCCGTCTGGCTTCGGTACCACAATAGTGTGGAATAATACCCCGTTCCCTGTTGCAGGAGGGGTACCTAAATTATCACCTGCTGGGAATACAGCTTGTGAATGGCTTCCAAAACTGCCTCCCTGTCAGCGGGAGACGTCGGTAAAACAGACTTTTGGAAACGGCGAGGGGAATACGTCTCGAATTCCAATTTGTACCCCTGAAATATTACCTGAAGGATCCAGGGGTCTACTTGCGAGTGAGCCCACTGCGCACTGAAATTCATTGAGAACGGGCCCCCACCGTGCCTGAACCTGTAAAGCCCTAGCGTCATACTGAGAGCTTGGCAGAGGCGGAAAAGGGTTTCTGTTCCTGGGAACTGGCTGATCTCTGCAGCCATTTTCCTCTCCCTCTGTCACGAGCAGAAAAGAGGAACCCTTTTGTCCGCTTGCCAACCAGGACTGCGCCTGATAATACGGCGTCTTATTTTGAGAGGCGACCTGGGGTACATCCCCTTTTTTAAGGCAATACTTCCAAATGCCGTTTGGAATCCGCATCACCTGACCACTTTACTGGTATAATTGGACAACGCACTTATACTTGATGCCAGTCGGCAAACATTCCGCTGTGCATCATGCATATATAGAAATGCATCTTTTAATTGCTCTATAGGCAATAATATACTGTCCTTATCTAGGATATCAAATTTCCAGTCAGGGAATCCGACCACGCCAACCCAGCACTGCACATCCAGGCTGAGGCGATTGCTGGTCGCAGTATAACACCAGTATGTGTGTAAATACATTTTAGGATACCCTCCTGCTTTCTATCAGCAGGATCCTTAAGGGCGGCCATCTCAAGAGAGGGTAGAGCCCTTGTTCTTACAAGCGTGTGAGCGCCTTATCCCCCCTAGGGGGTGTTTCCCAACGCACCCTAACCTCTGGCGGGAAAAGGTATACTGCCAATAACTTTTTAGAAATTATCAATTGTTATCGGGGGGAAACCCACGCATCATCACACACCTCATTTTATTTCTCAGATTCAGGAAAACTACAGGAAGTTTTTCCTCACCAAACATAATACCCCTTTTTTTTTTTTTTTTTTTGGTGGTATTTATATTTTCAGAAGAGTGTAAACTTTTTCCATTGCCTCAATCATGCAATGTGTGGCCCTATTGGAAATCACGGTTGTCTCTTCACCGTCGACACAGGAGTCAGTATCCGTGTCGGCGTCTGTATCTGAGGTAACGGGCGCTTTAGAGCCCCTGTATGAGACGTCTGGACATGCACAAGCTGAGTAGCCGGCTGTCTCATGTCAACCACTGTCTTTTATACAAAGCTGACACTGTCACGCAATTTCAACAGTACATCCACTCAGGTGTCGACCCCCCAGGGGGTGACAACACTATTACAGACACTCTACTCCGTCTCCTCATCATTTTTCTCCTCATACATGTCGACACAAACGTACCGACACACAGCACACACACAGGGAATGCTCTGATAGAGGACAGGACCCCACTAGCCCTTTGGGGAGACAGAGGGAGAGTTTGCCAGCACACACCAGAGCGCTATATATATACAGGGATAACCTTATATAAGTGTTTTTCCCTTTATAGCTGCTGTATTGTTTATACTGCGCCTAATTTGTGCCCCCCTCTCTTTTTTAACCCCTTTCTGTAGTGTAGTGACTGCAGGGGAGAGCCAGGGAGCTTCCCTCCAACTGAGCTGTGAGGGAAAATGGCGCCAGTGTGCTGAGGAGATAGGCTCCGCCCCTTTCTCGGCGTCCTTATCATCCGTTTTCTTGTATGTTTTGGCAGGGGTTAAATGCATCCATATAGCCCAGGCGTTATATGTGATGCATTTATTTTAGCCATAAAAGGTTTTCTATCGATTTATTGCGTCTCAGGGCGCTGCCCCCCCAGCGCCCTGCACCCTCAGTGACCGGAGTGTGAAGTGTGCTGAGAGCAATGGCGCACAGCTGCGGTGCTGTGCGCCTACCTTTATCTGAAGACAGGAAAGTCTTCTGCCGCCGATTTTTCCGGACCTCTTCGCTCTTCTGGCTCTGTAAGGGGGGCGGCGGCGCGGCTCCGGTGACCCATCCAGGCTGAACCTGTGATCGTCCCTCTGGAGCTAATGTCCAGTAGCCTAAGAAGCCCAATCCACTCTGCACGCAGGTGAGTTCGCTTCTTCTCCCCTTAGTCCCTCGATGCAGTGAGCCTGTTGCCAGCAGGTCTCACTGAAAATAATAAACCTAAACTAAAACTTTCACAAAGAGCTCAGGAGAGCCCCTAGTGTGCACCCTTCTCGTCGGGCACAGAAAATCTAACTGAGGCTTGGAGGAGGGTCATAGGGGGAGGAGCCAGTGCACACCAGGTGATCCTAAAGCTTTCTTTAGATGTGCCCTGTCTCCTGCGGAGCCGCTATTCCCCATGGTCCTTACGGAGTTCCCAGCATCCACTAGGACGTCAGAGAAAACTATATACAAGTCTTGCAGAAGAAGTCCGCACTTGGGACGGGCGCCCAGCATCCTCTACGGACTACGAGAAATAGATTTACCGGTAAGTAAAATCTTATTTTCTCTAACGTCCTAGAGGATGCTGGGGACTCCGTAAGGACCATGGGGATTATACCAAAGCTCCCAAACGGGCGGGAGAGTACGGATGACTCTGCAGCACCGATTGAGCAAACAGGAGGTCCTCCTCAGCCAGGGTATCAAACTTATAGAACTTTGCAAAGGTGTTTGTCCCCGACCAAGTAGCTGCTCGGCACAACTGTAATGCCGAGACCCCTCGGGCAGCCGCCCAAGAAGAGCCCACTTTCCTAGTGGAGTGGGCCTTAACCGATTTCGGTAACGGCAATCCTGCCGTAGAATGCGCCTGCTGAATCGTGTTACAAATCCAGCGAGCAATAGTCTACTTTGAAGCAGGAGCGCCAACCTTGTTGGCCGCATACAGAACAAGCAGAGCTTCAGTCTTCCTGATCCTAGCTGTTCTGGTCACATAAATCTTCAAAGCCCTGACTACATCCAGGGACTCGGAATCCTCCAAGTCCCGTGTAGCCACAGGCACGACAATAGGTTGGTTCACATGTAAAGAGGAGACCACTTTTGGCAGAAAGTGAGGGCGAGTCCTCAACTCTGCCCTATCCACGTGAAAAACCAAATATGGGCTTTTATGTGATAAAACCGCCAATTCGGAAACACGTCTTGCCGAAGCTAACGCCAACAACATGACCACTTTCCATGTGAGGTATTTCAACTCCACAGTTTTGAGTGGTTCAAACCAAGGTGACTCGAGGAACCGTAACACCACGTTAAGATCCCAAGGCGCCACCGGAGGCACAAAAGGAGGCTGAATATGCAGCACTCCCTTCACAAACGTCTGTACTTCAGGAATAGAGGCCAATTCTCTTTGAAAGAAAATGGATAAGGCCAAAATCTGGACCTTTATGGACCCTAATTTTAGGCCCAAAGTCACTCCTGTTTGAAGGAAGTGGAGTAGACGGCCCAATTGGAACTCCTCCGTAGGAGCGGCTCTGGCCTCACACCAATAAACATATTTCCGCCATATACGGTGATAATGTTTTAACGTCACGTCTTTCCTAGCCTTGATCAGGGTAGGAATGACCTCCTCCGGAATCCCTTTTTCCGCTAGGATCCGGCGTTCAACCGCCATGCCGTCAAACGCAGCCGCGGTAAGTCTTGGAACAGACAGGGCCCCTGCCGCAGCAGGTCCTGCCTTAGAGGAAGAGGCCACGGATCCCCTGCGAGCAACTCTTGCAGCTCCGGATACGAAGTCCTCCGTGGCTAATCTGGAACAATGAGTATTGTTCTGACCCTGCTTCTTCGTATTATTCTCAACACCTTGGGTATGAGAGGAAGAGGAGGAAACACATAGACCGATCTGAACACCCAAGGTGTCACCAGAGCGTCTACCGCTACCTCCTGAGGATCCCTTGACCTGGCGCAATACCGATTTAGCTTTTTGTTGAGACGGGATGCCATCATGTCGATTTGAGGCAGTCCCCAACGTTCCGTGATCTGTGCGAAGACTTCTTGATGAAGTCCCCACTCTCCCGGATGCAGGTCGTGCCTGCTGAGGAAGTCCGCCTCCCAGTTGTCCACCCCCGGGATGAACACCGCTGACAGCGCGCTTACATGGCCTTCCGACCAGCGTAGAATCCTGGTCGCTTCTGCCATGGCCATTCTGCTCCTTGTTCCGCCTTGGCGGTTTATATGAGCCACTGCCGTGACATTGTCTGACTGAATCAGAACCGGTTTTCTCCGAAGCAATTCCTCCGCTTGACGCAGGGCGTTGTATATGGCCCTCAACTCCAGGACGTTGCTGTGGAGACAAGACTCTAGGCTTGACCAGAGACATTGGAAATTTCTTCCCAGTGTCACTGCTCCCCAGCCTCGGAGGCTTGCGTCCGTGGTCACCAGGACCCAGTCCTGAATGCCGAACCTGCGACCTTCTAGTAGGTGAGCACTGTTCAGCCACCACAGGAGAGATACCCTGGTCCTGGGAGACAGTGTGATCTTTTGATGCATTTGTAGATGGGACCCGGACCACTTGTTCAAAAGGTCCCATTGAAAGGTCCTCACATGGAACCTGTCGAAAGGGATGGCCTCGTAGGAAGCCACCATCTTCCCCAGGACCTGAGTTCCTGAACCTTTTCGATCGGAAGAAAAACCTTTTTCTGGTCTGTGTCTAGAATCAGCCCCAAAAAGGTCAGACGCGTTGTAGGGACTAGCTGGGACTTCGGTATATTGAGAATCCAGCCGTGTAACTGCAACATCTTCATGGACAGAGACACGCTGTCCAGCAACTTCTCCCGAGATCTCGCCTTTATGAGGAGATCGTCCAAGTACGGGATAATTGTGACGCCCTGCCTGCGCAGAAGCACCATCATTTCCGCCATTACCTTGGTGAAAATTCTCGGGGCCGTGGAAAGCCCAAACGGCAACGTCTGAAATTGGTAGTGACAGTCCTGCACTGCAAATCTCAGGAACGCCTGATGCGGGGGGAATATCGGAACATGAATGTAAGCATCCTTTATGTCCAGGGACACCATCCAATCACCCCCTCCAGGCTGGCGATGACCGCCCTGAGTGATTCCATTTTGAACTTGAACCTCTTCAAGTACAGGTTCAGAGATTTCAGGTTTAAAATGGGTCTGACCGAACCGTCCGGTTTCGGGACCACAAACAGGGTTGAGTAATATCCCTCTCCTTGCTGGAGATGAGGAACTGTGACTATCACCTGTTGAGTATACAATTTTTGGATTGCTGTCAACACTAGCTCCCTCTCTGACGGGGAAGCCGGCAGAGCCGATCTGAAAAATCGGCGAGGAGGCAAGTCTTCGAATTCCAGCCTGTATCCCTGGGAAACGATCTCTAATGCCCAGGGATCCACCTGCGAGTGAACCCAGACGTGGCTGAAAAATCGAAGACGAGCCCCCACCAGATCTGCCTCCCCCCGGAAAGCCCCAGCGTCATGCGGTGGACTTTGCAGACGCGGGGGGAGGACTTCTGCTCTTGGGAACTAGCTTTGTGCAGCTTTTTTCCTCTGCCTGTCACGAACCTCGGGCAGCGGCGACCGCGCTTGTCCCTGCGGGTGGCCTGGTCTGCCCGGCGCCTCTCTTCCCCTGTCAGTCTCCGGCTTCAGCGGCGGGTCGGCGCTGCTCTCCGGCGGCTTCCCGGAAGCAAGGGCGCCGCCATCACAAGCAAGGGCAAGGAGGCGGAGCAGGTCTGACGTCACCTGTCTGCTCCGCCAATCAGGCTAGGGCGGGGAATTTAAAATCAGATACCAGGCAGAGATCCGATGCCTGAGTATCTTCGTTTCTCCTGTGGAAGCTATGATCCAGAGCTCCCTCGTCCCTGCAAGCATCCTGTGCTTCCAAGCATCCTGTCCCTGCAAGCATCCTGTGCTTCCAAGCATCCTGTCCCTGCAAGCATCCTGTGCTTCCAAGCATCCTGTCCCTGCAAGCATCCTGTGCTCCCAAGCATCCTGTCCCTGCAAGCATCCTGTGCTTCCAAGCATCCTGTGCCTACAAGCAACCTGTGCTTCCAAGCATCCTGTGCCTACAAGCAACCTGTGCTTCCAAGCATCCTGTGCCTCCAAGCACCTCCGTGCCTCCAAGCACCTCCGTGCCTCCAAGCACCTCGTGCCTCCAAGCACCTCGTGCCTCCAAGCACCTCCGCGCCTCAAGCACCTCCGTGCCTCCAGTTACCTCCGTGCCTCCAGTTACCTCCGTGCCTCCAGTTACCTCCGTGCCTCCAAGCACCTCCGTGCCTCCAAGCACCTCGTGCCTCCAAGCACCCCGTGCCTCCAAGCACCTCCGCGCCTCAAAGCACCTCCGTGCCTCCAGTTACCTCCGTGTCTCCAAGCACCTCGTGCCTCCAAGCACCTCGTCCCTCCAAACACCTCGGTGTCTCCAAACACCTCCGTGCCTCCAAGCACCTCCGTGCCTCCAAACACCTCCGTGCCTCCAAGGGTCTCCCAGCACTCCCTGTACTCCCAGTACCTCAGTGCCTTCAATACCACAGTGTCTCCAATATCTCAGTACCCCAGCCTTCATTATTTCTACAAGTCTTGTCTTACAGGAGACCTACAAGAATTCCTCTGGGCCTCCCGCCTGCCGTCTTAGTTCTGCATGAGGAAGACCTACATCCGGCCATCTCTACTACGACCCAGTGGCGGTTCCTCTTCCCGGTCATCGGAAGAAGCCCCGAGTCCACAACACTCCCAAACCAGGTCAGTGATAGTATACTCAGGCCTCATGGACTCGGGGGATCGGAACACGGACTCTAGTGCCATCCAGAACCTGGCTTCTCGAGTGCAAAGTCAGGAAACAGCACAAGGTCAGGTGATGCAGTACCTCCAGCAGTTGTCCGGGCGTCTGGATCAGATTCAGGCGTCTCTGGCCTCAGTAATTCCGGCTCCTGTTCCAGCAGTCGCACCAGTTGCCGTTGCCAGCAATGTTCAACCATCGGCCGGTGTCACTCCACGCCTTCAGTTGCCTACTCCGTCCCGCTATAATGGGAATCCCAAAAATTGTCGTGGTTTCTTGAACCAGTGCGAGGTACATTTCGAGCTACTTGCACACAACTTTCCTACAGACCGGTCCAAGGTAGCATATATTATTTCTCTGTTGGAAGGTTCTGCTTTGGATTGGGTGTCTCCATTATGGGAACGATCTGATCCCATGGTTTCCAACTACACCAACTTCATCTCGTCCTTTCGAAGGATTTTCGACGAGCCCGGCAGAATGACCACTGCTTCTTCCGATTTGCTCCGTGTTCGGCAGGGCGCCCGTTCCGTGGGCCAGTACGTGGTTCATTTCCAGACCATTGCTTCCGAACTACGCTGGAATAATGATGCCCTGAGAGCTGCCTTCTGGAACGGTCTTTCCGACCGGCTGAAAGACGAGCTGGTTACTAGAGATCTGCCGGATCCATTAGAAGATTTGATTTCCCTTTGCGTCAAGGTGGATCTTCGGATGCAGGAGCGTGGAAGAGAACGTAACCGTTCGGATCGTTCCAGGTTCCGGAATCCTACTCCTAGGCCGGTGGCCTCACCTAGCTCAGATGAGCCCATGCAAATTAACCGCTCCCGACTGTCTCCGGAAGAACGACAGCGTCGTCGTGAGGGTAAACTCTGCCTTTACTGTGGAGCCGCAGATCATTTTCTTAAATCTTGTAAAGTCCGTCCGGGAAACGGGCAGACCTAGCTTGTTCCGGAGGAGTCAAGCTGGGAGTTACGACAAAAGCTTCTCCAACTTCGGACTGCTTGCTTCCAGTAACTCTAGTCTCCAATTCAGTCTCCAGGTCTTGTGAAGCCCTATTGGATTCCGGAGCTGCAGGGAACTTCGTTTCTTCCTTCTGTGCCCAAAGTTTGGGTTTAAAGTTACGGCCTATCGAGCGGCCAATTTCACTGACGGCTATCAACGGGACTAGAATTTCCAAAGGTCTCATAATGTGGCGCACGGGGCCAGTTAAGCTGCGGGTCGGGGCTCTACATCAGGAAGATTTGGAACTCTTGGTAATCCCAGAAATGCCCCATGATCTGGTTCTTGGAATGCCTTGGCTGAAAAGTCATAACCCCCACATCGATTGGAAGTCGTCACAAATTCTGTCCTGGAGTTCCTTTTGTCACACTAATTGTCTTACTCCTGTTTGTCCGCTCCGTGTTACCTCCAAAACGGATGAAGAGCACATTCCGGAGGCATATCAAGGGTACAAGGACGTATTTTCGGAACAAGCTGCTGACCTGTTACCACCTCACAGGCCTTGGGACTGCCCTATTGACCTTGTCCCAGGGAAGACGCCACCTCGTGGTCGCACATATCCTCTGTCTCTTCCCGAGACTCAAGCCATGTCGGAGTATATTAAGTCCAATATGCTCAAGGGATTCATTCGCCCCTCTTCCTCCCCTGCTGGTGCAGGCTTCTTTTTCGTGAAGAAAAAGGACGGGGGGTTGAGACCATGCATCGACTACCGCGGCCTAAACGACATTACTATTAAGAATAAATACCCCTTGCCACTAATCACAGAGTTATTTGATAGGGTTCGTGGTGCCCGCATTTTTTCAAAACTCGACTTGAGAGGAGCTTATAATCTTATACGCATCCGAGAGGGGGATGAATGGAAGACTGCCTTTAATACCCGAGATGGGCATTACGAATACTTGGTGATGCCGTTTGGTCTTAGTAATGCTCCCGCGGTTTTCCAGGGATTCGTCAACGAAATCTTTCGTGATATGCTGTATCAGAGCGTTGTGGTATATCTGGACGACATACTGATTTTTTCCAAGAATCTTGTCGAACACAGGACTCAAGTCAAAGAGGTGCTACACCGTTTACAAGAGAATCATCTCTACGCCAAGCTTTCCAAATGTACCTTTGAAGTAACATCTATTCCGTTCCTCGGTTATGTCATCTCGGGGACGGAGCTTCGCATGGATCCGGAAAAGTTGTCGGCCATTCGTGATTGGACTCAGCCTCTTTCCCTGAAAGCAATACAAAGGTTCCTGGGCTTTGCGAACTACTACAGGAAATTCATTAAAGGTTTCTCCACCATTGTTGCACCCATTACTGCCCTGACGAGAAAGGGTTCTAATCCTAGTTTGTGGCCTCCGGAAGCCATTGTAGCTTTTTCTCGCTTAAAGTTAGCTTTCACGACGGCTCCAGTTCTCCAACAACCAAATTTCGAGGAACCCTTCTTCTTAGAAGTTGATGCATCTTCAGTCGGGGTGGGGGCTGTCCTCTCCCAGCATTCCTCTGATAAGAAATTACATCCGTGTGGCTTCCACTCTCGTAAATTCTCTCCAGCCGAACGAAATTACTCTATTGGAGACCAGGAACTCTTGGCAATCAAATCTGCCTTGGAAGAATGGAGATATCTTCTAGAAGGGGCTAAACATGTGTTTACCATCTACACGGATCACAAGAATTTACTGTACATCAAATCCGCACAATGTTTGAATCCTCGCCAGGCGAGATGGGCACTTTTCTTTTCCCGATTCTCGTTCATTATCAAGTACCGTGCCGGGACTCTCAATATTAAAGCAGATGCGCTTTCCCGTTCACAGGTTCCCACAGACGAGGATGAACCTCCGGAGCGGGGTTTAATTCTGAATCCAGTTTCTGTCTCTGCTGCTTTAACTACTCCAGCTCCTCCTCCTGGAAGAATGTCCGTACCAGCTAGATTCCGCCCAGGAATACTACGGTGGGTCCATAACTCCAAGTTTTCCGGTCATCCCGGCGCTCAGAAGATGTACAAGTTTCTGCAAAGGTCTTACTGGTGGAACACCATGAGGAAGGATGTACAAGATTGCGTTAATTCATGTCCCCAATGTACACAACATAAATCTCCTCGTCTGCCTCCTGCAGGGTTACTTCGTCCTCTGCCTATCCCTGTGAGACCCTGGACTCACATTTCCATGGACTTCATCACTGACTTGCCCTGTTCCAAGGGTTGCAACACCGTTTGGGTTATCGTTGACCGTTTTTCGAAGATGGCACACTTTGTGCCCTTGACTGGTCTTCCGACAGCACCGAAACTGGCTCTATTGTTTATCCGAGAACATTTTCGTTTGCATGGGTTGCCACAAGAGATTGTTTCTGACCGTGGAGTACAGTTCACCGCCAGGTTTTGGAAAGCCCTTTGTTCAACTCTACACATTAAACTTAAGTTTTCGTCGGCTTATCATCCCCAAACAAATGGACAAACGGAACGAGTCAATCAAGATCTAGAGACTTTTCTTCGGTTGTATCTCTCTCCTTCACAGGACAACTGGGTGGAGTTGTTGCCTTGGGCGGAGTTTGCCCATAACCATTTGTTTCATTCTTCCACTGGGGAATCACCATTTTTCGTCAACTACGGGTTCCATCCCCGTGTTCCGGAATTTCCAAGCCTTCCGATAATAGAGGTTCCTGCTGTAGCGTCCACTCTACGACACTTTGGACAAATTTGGAGAAAGGTTCATGCTAATCTTAAGCAGGTTTCTGTTCGGTACAAGTTCTTTGCAGATAAGAAACGGCAAGCCGCACCTCAATATAAAGTTGGGGACAGGGTATGGCTGTCCACACGGAATCTCCGGTTGAAGGTGCCCACCATGAAATTCGCTCCAAGGTTCATCGGTCCTTACCCTGTGCTACAAGTCTTAAATCCTGTGGTCTGTAAACTGGGTTTGCCTGCCCATCTTCGCATACCTAACGCCTTCCATGTTTCTCTACTCCGTCCCCTCATACTGAATCGATTCCACTCAGCACTCCCAAGGCCAACGTCCGTAGTGGCAGAAGCTGGAGCGGAGTTTGAAATCAAAGCTATTCTGGACTCTCGTTATCTTCATAAAAAATTACAGTACTTGGTGGACTGGAAGGGTTATGGACCTGAGGAGAGAAGTTGGATTGGGGCTACTGAAGTAACGGCTCCTCGTCTGATTCGGATCTTCCACTCCAGACATCCGACTAAGCCCGGGAAGTGTCCAGGGGCCACTCCTGGAGGAGGGGGTACTGTCACGAACCTCGGGCAGCGGCGACCGCGCTTGTCCCTGCGGGTGGCCTGGTCTGCCCGGCGCCTCTCTTCCCCTGTCAGTCTCCGGCTTCAGCGGCGGGTCGGCGCTGCTCTCCGGCGGCTTCCCGGAAGCAAGGGCGCCGCCATCACAAGCAAGGGCAAGGAGGCGGAGCAGGTCTGACGTCACCTGTCTGCTCCGCCAATCAGGCTAGGGCGGGGAATTTAAAATCAGATACCAGGCAGAGATCCGATGCCTGAGTATCTTCGTTTCTCCTGTGGAAGCTATGATCCAGAGCTCCCTCGTCCCTGCAAGCATCCTGTGCTTCCAAGCATCCTGTCCCTGCAAGCATCCTGTGCTTCCAAGCATCCTGTCCCTGCAAGCATCCTGTGCTTCCAAGCATCCTGTCCCTGCAAGCATCCTGTGCTCCCAAGCATCCTGTCCCTGCAAGCATCCTGTGCTTCCAAGCATCCTGTGCCTACAAGCAACCTGTGCTTCCAAGCATCCTGTGCCTACAAGCAACCTGTGCTTCCAAGCATCCTGTGCCTCCAAGCACCTCCGTGCCTCCAAGCACCTCCGTGCCTCCAAGCACCTCGTGCCTCCAAGCACCTCGTGCCTCCAAGCACCTCCGCGCCTCAAGCACCTCCGTGCCTCCAGTTACCTCCGTGCCTCCAGTTACCTCCGTGCCTCCAGTTACCTCCGTGCCTCCAAGCACCTCCGTGCCTCCAAGCACCTCGTGCCTCCAAGCACCCCGTGCCTCCAAGCACCTCCGCGCCTCAAAGCACCTCCGTGCCTCCAGTTACCTCCGTGTCTCCAAGCACCTCGTGCCTCCAAGCACCTCGTCCCTCCAAACACCTCGGTGTCTCCAAACACCTCCGTGCCTCCAAGCACCTCCGTGCCTCCAAACACCTCCGTGCCTCCAAGGGTCTCCCAGCACTCCCTGTACTCCCAGTACCTCAGTGCCTTCAATACCACAGTGTCTCCAATATCTCAGTACCCCAGCCTTCATTATTTCTACAAGTCTTGTCTTACAGGAGACCTACAAGAATTCCTCTGGGCCTCCCGCCTGCCGTCTTAGTTCTGCATGAGGAAGACCTACATCCGGCCATCTCTACTACGACCCAGTGGCGGTTCCTCTTCCCGGTCATCGGAAGAAGCCCCGAGTCCACAACACTCCCAAACCAGGTCAGTGATACTGCCTTTCCCTCTGGCAACAAAGGATGATCCACGTACCTTCTTGTTTTAATTGGAACGAAAGGACTGCATTTGATAATGAGGTGCCTTTTTTGTATGTTGCGGGGGGACATAAGGTAAGAAATTTGACTTACCAGCCGTAGCCGTAGAGACAAGATCCGAGAGGCCGTCTCCAAACAACTCCACCCCCTTGTAAGGCAAGGACTCCATATGCCGCTTTGAATCGGCATCTCCCGTCCACTGTCGGGTCCACAAGAGCCGCCTAGCAGAAATAGACATAGCATTTATTCTGGAGCTTAATAAACAAATGTCTCTCTGAGCATCCCTCATATACAAGGCAGCATCTCTGATATGCTCTATGGTCATTTGAATGGCGTCCCTATCTAAGGTGTCAATTTCCGTAGATAAGGAATCTGCCCATGCTACAACCGCACTACAAACCCAGGCCGACGCCATAGCCGGTCGAGCAATAGTACCGGAATGATTGTAAATGTGCTTTAAGGTAATTTCCTGCCTGCGATCAGCAGGTTCCTTGAGGGAAGCCGTATCCTGAGAAGGCAGTGCCACCTTTTTGGACAAACGTGTCAGCGCCTTGTCAACTTTTGGCGAAGATTCCCAGCGTATCCTATCAGTTTGTGGAAAAGGATACGCCATGAGAATCCTTTTGGGAACTTGTTGTCTCCTTTCCGGAGATTCCCAAGCCTTTTCGCACAAGTCACTTAATTCAAATGAGGATGGGAAAGTGACTTCAGGCTTTTTCCCTTTATACATGTGTACCCTCGTGTCAGGGACAGGGGGTTCCTCAGTAAAATGCAAAACCTCTTTAATGGCCATAATCGTGTACCGTATACCCTTAGCCACCTTTGGCTGTAATTTTGCATCTTCATAGTCGACACTAGAGTCAGTATCTGTGTCATCGATCTGGGATATGGTGCGCTTCTGAGACCCCGAAGGACCTGGCGCTCCAGGGACAGGCATGGACTGGCTACCTGACTGATCCCTAGCTTCTGCTTTGTCTAATCTTTTATGCAATAGATTGACATTTGCATTCAAGACATTCAGCATATCCACCCATTCCGCTGTCGGCGTTGCCGACGGCGACCTGACATTCAAGCACTCCCCCTCCACATTAAGCGAGCCTTCCTTGTCAAAAATGTCGACACACACGTACCGACACACTTCACACACACACAGGGAACCCCTTTCCTGAAGACAGTATCCCTGTCAAGGCCCTTTGGAGAGACAGAGAGAGAGAGTAAGCCAGCACACACCCTAGCGCAATAACCCTGGAGACCAACACAAATAGTTTTTCCCCAGCAGCGCTGTATAATATGTAAACCGCCAATTATGTGCCCCCCCCCCCTCTCTTTTAAGCACCCTTTCACCGTGTGTAAGCAGGGGAGAGTCCGGGGATCTTCCTCTCAGCAGTGCTGTGGAGAGAAAATGGCGCTGGTGAGTGCTGAGGGAGAAGCCCCGCCCCCTCGGCGGCAGGCTTCTGTCCCGCTCAAACTTAGTGAAATATGGTGGGGCCTCTTTTATATACATGTACAGAGCCCACCTGTACATGTATATATTCTTTATGCCATGCAGAGGTTTATATTGCCATCCAGGGCGCCCCCCCCTGCGCCCTGCACCCTTACAGTGACCGGAGTATGTGAGGTGTATGGGAGCAATGACGCACAGCTGCAGTGCTGTGCGTTACCTCAGTGAAGCTGAAGGCTTCTACCGCCCGATGACTTCTGTCTTCTGTACCTCTAGCTCTGTGAGGAGAACGGCGGCGCGGCTCCGGGGGTGGACGCCCAGTAAGAACCTGCGTTCACCCCCTCTGGAGCTAATGGTGTCCAGTAGCCGAGGAAGCAGTGCCTATCTTTGACAAGAAGGTCTGCTCCTCTCTCCTCAGTCCCACGATGCAGGGAGCCTGTTGCCAGCAGTGCTCCCTGTGAAAAAGTAAAATGTAGAAAGAAAAAATCCAAACAAAAATGCTTCTAGGCAGAGAACTCTGGAGAGCTCTCTGCAGTGCACCCATCTTGCTCTGGGCACAGTGTAAAACTGAGGTCTGGAGGAGGGGCATAGAGGGTAGAGCCAGTGCACACCCCGAGTCCAAAGCTTTCTTAAAGTGCCCTATCTCCTGCGGAGCCCGTCTATTCCCCATGGTCCTTACGGAGTCCCCAGCATCCTCTAGGACAGGGGTGGGGAACCTTTTTTCTACCGAGGGCCATTTGGATATTTATAAAATCCTTCGGGGGCCATACAAGTCTGCCCCCGTGCGCGCCAAAAAAATGGGTGTGGCCAGTTAAAAATAAGAATTTACTTACCGATAATTCTATTTCTCATAGTCCGTAGTGGATGCTGGGGACTCCGAAAGGACCATGGGGAATAGCGGCTCCGCAGGAGACTGGGCACAAAGTAAAAGCTTTAGGACTAGCTGGTGTGCACTGGCTCCTCCCCCTATGACCCTCCTCCAAGCCTCAGTTAGGATACTGTGCCCGTACACAATAAGGAAGGATTTTGAATCCCGGGTAAGACTCATACCAGCCACACCAATCACACCGTACAACCTGTGATCTGAACCCAGTTAACAGCATGATAACAGAAGGAGCCTCTGAAAAGATGGTTCACAACAACAACAACCCGATTTTTGTAACAATAACTATGTACAAGTAATGCAGACAATCCGCACTTGGGATGGGCGCCCAGCATCCACTACGGACTTTGAGAAATAGAATTATCGGTAAGTAAATTCTTATTTTCTCTAACGTCCTAGTGGATGCTGGGGACTCCGAAAGGACCATGGGGATTATACCAAAGCTCCCAAACGGGCGGGAGAGTGCGGATGACTCTGCAGCACCGAATGAGAGAACTCCAGGTCCTCCTCAGCCAGGGTATCAAATTTGTAGAATTTAGCAAACGTGTTTGCCCCTGACCAAGTAGCTGCTCGGCAAAGTTGTAAAGCCGAGACCCCTCGGGCAGCCGCCCAAGATGAGCCCACTTTCCGTGTGGAATGGGCTTTTACAGATTTTGGCTGTGGCAGGCCTGCCACAGAATGTGCAAGCTGAGTTGTACTACAAATCCAACGAGCAATCGTCTGCTTAGAAGCAGGAGCACCCAGCTTGTTGGGTGCATACAGGATAAACAGCGAATCAGATTTTCTGACTCCAGCCGTCCTGGAAAATAAGAATTTACTTACCGATAATTCTATTTCTCATAGTCCGTAGTGGATGCTGGGAACTCCGTAAGGACCATGGGGAATAGCGGCTCCGCAGGAGACTGGGCACAAAAGTAAAAGCTTTATGACTAGCTGGTGTGCACTGGCTCCTCCCCCTATGACCCTCCTCCAAGCCTCAGTTAGGATACTGTGCCCGGACGAGCGTACATAATAAGGAAGGATCTTGAATCCCGGGTAAGACTCATACCAGCCACACCAATCACACCGTACAACTTGTGATCTGAACCCAGTTAACAGTATGATAAACGTAGGAGCCTCTGAAAAGATGGCTCACAACAATAAACAACCCGATTTTTGTAACAATAACTATATACAAGTATTGCAGACAATCCGCACTTGAGATGGGCGCCCAGCATCCACTACGGACTATGAGAAATAGAATTATCGGTAAGTAAATTCTTATTTTCTCTGACGTCCTAGTGGATGCTGGGAACTCCGTAAGGACCATGGGGATTATACCAAAGCTCCCAAACGGGCGGGAGAGTGCGGATGACTCTGCAGCACCGAATGAGAGAACTCCAGGTCCTCCTCAGCCAGGGTATCGAATTTGTAAAATTTAGCAAACGTGTTTGCCCCTGACCAAGTAGCTGCTCGGCAAAGTTGTAAAGCCGAGACCCCTCGGGCAGCCGCCCAAGATGAGCCCACCTTCCTTGTGGAATGGGCTTTTACAGATTTTGGCTGTGGCAGGCCTGCCACAGAATGTGCAAGCTGAATCGTACTACAAATCCAACGAGCAATCGTCTGCTTAGAAGCAGGAGCACCCAGCTTGTTGGGTGCATACAGGATAAACAGCGAGTCAGATTTTCTGACTCCAGCCGTCCTGGAAACATATATTTTCAGGGCCCTGACTACGTCCAGCAACTGGGAGTCCTCCAAGTCCCTAGTAGCCGCAGGCACCACAATAGGCTGGTTCATGTGAAACGCTGAAACCACCTTAGGGAGAAATTGAGGGCGAGTCCTCAGTTCTGCCCTGTCTGAATGAAAAATTAGGTAAGGGCTTTTATATGATAAAGCCGCCAATTCTGAGACACGCCTGGCTGAAGCCAGGGCTAACAGCATGACCACTTTCCATGTGAGATATTTTAATTCCACAGTGGTGAGTGGTTCAAACCAATGTGACTTTAGGAGACTCAACACTACATTGAGATCCCAAGGTGCCACTGGAGGCACAAAAGGAGGCTGTATATGCAGTACCCCTTTGACAAACGTCTGAACTTCAGGCACTGAAGTCAGTTCTTTTTGGAAGAATATTGACAGGGCCGAAATTTGAACCTTAATGGACCCTAATTTTAGGCCCATAGATAGTCCTGTTTGCAGGAAATGCAGGAAACGACCCAGTTGAAATTCCTCTGTAGGGGCCTTCTTGGCCTCACACCACGTAACATATTTTCGCCAAATGCGGTGATAATGTTTCGCGGTTACATCCTTCCTGGCCTTGATCAGGGTAGGGATGACTTCATCTGGAATGCCTTTTTCCTTCAGGATCCAGCGTTCAACCTCCATGCCGTCAAACGCAGCCGCGGTAAGTCTTAGAACAGACAAGGTCCCTGCTGGAGCAGGTCCTTTCTTAGAGGTAGAGGCCACGGGTCCTCCGTGAGCATCTCTTGAAGTTCCGGGTACCAAGTCCTTCTTGGCCAATCCGGAGCCACGAGTATAGTTCTTACTCCTCTCCGTCTTAAAATTCTCAGTACCTTGGGTATGAGAGGCAGAGGAGGGAACACATACACCGACTGGTACACCCACGGTGTTACCAGAGCGTCCCAGCTATTGCCTGAGGGTCTCTTGACCTGGCGCAATACCTGTCCAGTTTTTTGTTCAGACGGGACGCCATCATGTCCACCTTTGGTCTTTCCCAACGGTTCACAATCATGTGGAAGACTTCCAGATGAAGTCCCCACTCTCCCGGGTGGAGGTCGTTCCTGCTGAGGAAGTCTGCTTCCCAGTTGTCCACTCCCGGAATGAACACCGCTGACAGTGTTATCACATGATTTTTCGCCCAACGAAGAATCCTTGCTGCCATTGCCCTCCTGCTTCTTGTGCCGCCCTGTCCGTTTACGTGGGCGACTGCCGTGATGTTGTCCGACTGGATCAGCACCGGTTGACTTTGAAGCAGAGGTCTTCCTAGGCTCAGAGCATTGTAAATTGCCCTTAGCTCCAGTATATTTATGTGGAGAGAAATCTCCAGACTTGACCACACTCCTTGGAAATTTCTTCCCTGTGTGACTGCTCCCCAGCCGCTCAGGCTGGCATCCGTGGTCACCAGAACCCAGTCCTGAATGCCGAATGTGCTGCCCTCTAGTAGATGAGCACTCTGCAGCCACCACAGAAGAGACACCCTTGTCCTTGGAGACAGGATTATCCGCTGATGCATCTGAAGATGCGATCCGGACCATTCGTCCAGCAGATCCCACTGAAAAATTCTTGCGTGAAATCTGCCGAATGGAATCGCTTCGTAAGAAGCCACCATTTTTCCCAGGACTCTTGTGCATTGATGCACTGACACTTGGCCTGGTTTTAGGAGGTTTCTGACTAGCTCGGATAACTCCCTGGCTTTCTCCTCCGGGAGAAACACCTTTTTCTGGACTGTGTCCAGAATCATCCCTAGGAACAGCAGACGTGTCGTCGGAAACAGCTGCGATTTTGGAATATTTAGAATCCACCCGTGCTGTCGTAGAACTACTTGAGATAGTGCTACTCCGACCTCCAACTGTTCTCTGGACCTTGCCCTTATCAGGAGATCGTCCAAGTAAGGGATAAATAAGACGCCTTTTCTTTGAAGAAGGATCATCATTTCGGCCATTACCTTGGTAAAGACCCGGGGTGCCGTGGACAATCCAAACGGCAGCGTCTGAAACTGATAGTGACAGTTCTGTACCACGAACCTGAGGTACCCTTGGTGAGAAGGGCAAATTGGGACATGGAGGTAAGCATCCTTGATGTCCAGGGACACCATATAGTCCCCTTCTTCCTGGTTCTCTATCACTGCTCTGAGTGACTCCATCTTGATTTGAACCTTTGTATGTAAGTGTTCAAAGATTTCAGATTTAGAATAGGTCTCACCGAGCCGTCTGGCTTCAGTACCACAATATAGTGTGGAATAATACTCCTTTCCTTGTTGTAGGAGGGGTACTTTGATTATCACCTGCTGGGAATACAGCTTGTGAATTGTTTCCAATACTGCCTCCCTGTCGGAGGGAGACGTTGGTAAAGCAGACTTCAGGAACCTGCGAGGAGGAGACGTCTCGAACTTCCAATCTGTACCCCTGGGATACTACTTGTAGGATCCAGGGGTCCACTTGCGAGTGAGCCCACTGCGCGCTGAAACTCTTGAGACGACGCCCCACCGCACCTGAGTCCGCTTGTACGGCCCCAGCGTCATGCTGAGGACTTGGCAGAAGCGGTGGAGGGCTTCTGTTCCTGGGAAGGGGCTGCCTGCTGCAGTCTTCTTCCCTTTCCTCTATCCCTGGGCAGATATGACTGGCCTTTTGCCCGCTTGCCCTTATGGGGACGAAAGGACTGAGGCTGAAAAGACGGTGTCTTTTTCTTTATACGGCAATACTTCCATGTGCCGTTTGGAATCTGCATCACCTGACCACTGTCGTGTCCATAAACATCTTCTGGCAGATATGGACATACTTACTCTTGATGCCAGAGTGCAAATATCCCTCTGTGCATCTCGCATATATAGAAATGCATCCTTTAAATGCTCTATAGTCAATAAAATACTGTCCCTGTCAAGGGTATCAATATTTTCAGTCAGGGAATCCGACCAAGCCACCCCAGCGCTGCACATCCAGGCTGAGGCGATCGCTGGTCGCAGTATAACACCAGTATGTGTGTATATACTTTTTAGGATATTTTCCAGCCTCCTATCAGCTGGCTCCTTGAGGGCGGCCGTATCTGGAGACGGTAACGCCACTTGTTTTGATAAGCGTGTGAGCGCCTTATTCACCCGAAGGGGTGTTTCCCAACGCGCCCTAACTTCTGGCGGGAAAGGGTATAACGCCAATAATTTTCTATCGGGGGAAACCCACGCATCATCACACACTTCATTTAATTTATCTGATTCAGGAAAAACTACAGGTAGTTTTTTCACACCCCACATAATACCCTTTTTTGTGGTACTTGTAGTATCAGAAATATGTAACACCTCCTTCATTGCCCTTAACATGTAACGTGTGGCCCTAATGGAAAATACGTTTGTTTCTTCACCGTCGACACTGGAGTCAGTGTCCGTGTCTGTGTCTGTGTCGACCGACTGAGGTAAATGGGCGTTTTAAAGCCCCTGACGGTGTTTGAGACGCCTGGACAGGTACTAATTGGTTTGCCGGCCGTCTCATGTCGTCAACCGACCTTGCAGCGTGTTGACATTATCACGTAATTCCCTAAATAAGCCATCCATTCCGGTGTCGACTCCCTAGAGAGTGACATCACCATTACAGGCAATTGCTCCGCCTCCTCACCAACATCGTCCTCATACATGTCGACACACACGTACCGACACACAGCACACACACACAGGGAATGCTCTGATAGAGGACAGGACCCCACTAGCCCTTTGGGGAGACAGAGGGAGAGTTTGCCAGCACACACCAGAGCGCTATAATTATACAGGGACAACCTTATATAAGTGTTTTCCCTTATAGCATCTTAATATATAATAATATCGCCAAATAAGTGCCCCCCCTCTCTGTTTTAACCCTGTTTCTGTAGTGCAGTGCAGGGGAGAGCCTGGGAGCCTTCCTAGCAGCGGAGCTGTGTAGGAAAATGGCGCTGTGTGCTGAGGAGAATAGGCCCCGCCCCCTTTTCGGCGGGCTTCTTCTCCCGTTTTTCTGACAACCTGGCAGGGGTTAAATACATCCATATAGCCCCAGAGGCTATATGTGATGTATTTTTAGCCAGCATAGGTACTTTCATTGCTGCCCAGGGCGCCCCCCCCAGCGCCCTGCACCCTCAGTGACCGTTGGTGTGAAGTGTGCTGAGAGCAATGGCGCACAGCTGCAGTGCTGTGCGCTACCTCATGAAGACTGAGAAGTCTTCAGCCGCCGATTTCTGGACCTCTTCTCTCTTCGGCATCTGCAAGGGGGTCGGCGGCGCGGCTCCGGTGACCCATCCAGGCTGTACCTGTGATCGTCCCTCTGGAGCTAGTGTCCAGTAGCCTAAGAAGCCAATCCATCCTGCACGCAGGTGAGTTCACTTCTTCTCCCCTAAGTCCCTCGTTGCAGTGAGCCTGTTGCCAGCAGGACTCACTGAAAATAAAAAACCTAACAAAACTTTTACTCTAAGCAGCTCTTTAGGAGAGCCACCTAGATTGCACCCTTCTCGGCCGGGCACAAAAACCTAACTGAGGCTTGGAGGAGGGTCATAGGGGGATGAGCCAGTGCACACCACCTGATCCTAAAGCTTTTACTTTTGTGCCCTGTCTCCTGCGGAGCCGCTATTCCCCATGGTCCTGACGGAGTCCCCAGCATCCACTTAGGACGTCAGAGAAACTATGGGTAGTTTTTTCACACCCCACATAATACCCCTTTTTGTGGTACTTGTAGTATCAGAAATGTTCAAAGCCTCCTTCATTGCCGTGATCATGTAACGTGTGGCCCTACTGGACATTACGTTTGTCTAGTCACCGTCGACGCTGGAGTCAGTATCCGTGACACTGTCACGTAATTCCTTCCATACGACCATCCAGTCAGGTGTCGACTCCCTAGGGGGTGACATCACTATTACAGGCAATTGCTCCGCCTCCACATCATTTTCCTCCTCATACATGTCGACACAATCGTACCGACACACAGCACACACACAGGGAATGCTCTGATAGAGGACAGGACCCCACTAGCCCTTTGGGGAGACAGAGGGAGAGTTTGCCAGCACACACCAGAGCGCTATATATATACAGGGATAACCTTATATAAGTGTTTCTCCCTTCTATAGCTGCTGTATTTGTATTATCTGCCAATTAGTGCCCCCCCCCCCTCTCTTGTTTTACCCCGATTCTGTAGCAGGACTGCAGGGGAGAGTCAGGGAGCCGTCCTTCCAGCGGAGCTGTGAGGGAAAATGGCGCTTGTGTGCTGAGGAGATAGGCTCCGCCCCCTTTTCGGCTGCCTTTTCTCCCGCTTTTTTTAGGAAAACTGGCAGGGGTTAAATGCATCCATATAGCCCAGGAGCTATATGTGATGCATTTCTTTAGCCATATAAGGTTTAAAACGTGTTTTATTGCGTCTCAGGGCGCTCCCCCCCAGCGCCCTGCACCCTCAGTGACCGGAGTGTGAAGTGTGCTGAGAGCAATGGCGCACAGCTGCAGTGCTGTGCGCTACCTTATTGAAGACAGGAACGTCTTCTGCCGCCGATTTTTCCGGACCTCTTCGCTCTTCTGGCTCTGTAAGGGGGCCGGCGGCGCGGCTCCGGGACCCATCCAAGCTGAGCCTGTGATCGTCCCTCTGGAGCTAATGTCCAGTAGCCAAGAAGCCCAATCCACTCTGCATGCAGGTGAGTTCGCTTCTTCTCCCCTTAGTCCCACGATGCAGTGAGCCTGTTGCCAGCAGGTCTCACTGAAAATAAAAAACCTATTTAAACTTTTACTCTAAGCAGCTCAGGAGAGCTACCTAGCATGCACCCTTCTCGGCCGGGCACAAAAATCTAACTGAGGCTTGGAGGAGGGTCATAGGGGGGAGGAGCCAGTGCACACCAGCTAGTCATAAAGCTTTTACTTTTGTGCCCAGTCTCCTGCGGAGCCGCTATTCCCCATGGTCCTTACGGAGTTCCCAGCATCCACTAGGACGTCAGAGAAACATATATTTTCAGGGCCCTGACTACGTCCAGCAACTTGGAATCCTCCAAGTCCCTAGTAGCCGCAGGCACCACAATAGGCTGGTTTAAGTGAAATGCTGAAACCACCTTAGGAAGAAATTGAGGACGAGTCCTCAATTCTGCCCTGTCCGTATGAAAAATTAGGTAAGGGCTTTTATAGGATAAAGCCGCCAATTCTGAGACACGCCTGGCTGAAGCCAGGGCTAACAGTATTACCACTTTCCATGTGAGATATTTTAAGTCCACAGTGGTGAGTGGTTCAAACCAATGTGATTTTAGGAATCCCAAAACTACATTGAGATCCCAAGGTGCCACTGGAGGCACAAAAGGAGGCTGTATATGCAGTACTCCCTTGGCAAACGTCTGAACTTCAGGAACAGAAGCCAGTTCTTTTTGGAAGAATATTGACAGGGCCGAAATTTGAACCTTAATGGACCCTAATTTGAGGCCCATAGACAGTCCTGTTTGCAGGAAATGCAGGAAACGACCCAGTTGAAATTCCTCTGTAGGGGCCTTCCTGGCCTCGCACCACGCAACATATTTACGCCAAATACGGTGATAATGTTGTATGGTTACATCCTTCCTGGCTTTGATCAGGGTAGGGATGACTTCATCCGGAATGCCTTTTTCCTTCAGGATCCGGCGTTCAACCGCCATGCCGTCAAACGCAGCCGCGGTAAGTCTTGGAACAGACATGGTCCCTGCTGGAGCAGGTCCTTTCTTAGAGGTAGAGGCCACGGGTCTTCCGTGAGCATCTCTTGAATTTCCGGGTACCAAGTCCTTCTTGGCCAATCCGGAGCCACGAGTATAGTCTTTACTCCTCTCCTTCTTATGATTCTCAGTACTTTTGGTATTAGAGGAAGAGGAGGGAACACATACACTGACTGGTACACCCACGGTGTTACCAGAGCGTCCACAGCTATTGCCTGAGGGTCCCTTGACCTGGCGCAATATCTGTCCAGTTTTTTGTTGAGGCGGGACGCCATCATGTCCACCTTTGGTTTTTCCCAACGGTTCACAATCATGTGGAAGACTTCTGGGTGAAGTCCCCACTCCCCCGGGTGAAGATCGTGTCTGCTGAGGAAGTCTGCTTCCCAGTTGTCCACTCCCGGAATGAACACTGCTGACAGTGCTATCACATGATTCTCCGCCCAGCGAAGAATCCTTGCCACTTCCATCATTGCCCTCCTGCTTCTTGTGCCGCCCTGTCTGTTTACGTGGGCGACTGCCGTGATGTTGTCCGACTGGATCAACACCGGCTGACCCTGAAGCAGAGGTCTTGCCTGACTTAGGGCATTGTAAATGGCCCTTAGTTCCAGGATATTTATGTGAAGTGACGTTTCCATGCTTGACCACAAGCCCTGGAAATTTCTTCCCTGTGTGACTGCTCCCCAGCCTCTCAGGCTGGCATCCGTGGTCACCAGGACCCAATCCTGAATGCCGAATCTGCGGCCCTCTAGGAGATGAGCACTCTGTAACCACCACAGGAGAGACACCCTTGTCCTTGGAGACAAGGTTATCCGCTGATGCATTTGAAGATGCGATCCGGACCATTTGTCCAGCAGATCCCACTGAAAAGTTCTTGCGTGGAATCTGCCGAATGGAATCGCTTCGTAAGAAGCCACCATCTTTCCCAGGACCCTTGTGCATTGATGTACTGACACTTGGCCTGGTCTTAGGAGGTTCCTGACTAGGTCGGATAACTCCTTGGCTTTCTCCTCCGGGAGAAACACCTTTTTCTGTACTGTGTCCAGAATCATCCCTAGGAACAGCAGACGTGTCGTCGGAATCAGCTGCGATTTTGGAATATTTAGAATCCATCCGTGCTGTCGTAGTACTACTTGAGATAGTGCTACTCCGACCTCCAACTGTTCTCTGGACCTTGCCCTTATCAGGAGATCGTCCAAGTAAGGGATAATTAAGACGCCTTTTCTTCGAAGAAGAATCATCATTTCGGCCATTACCTTGGTAAAGACCCGGGGTGCCGTGGACAATCCAAATGGCAGCGTCTGAAACTGATAGTGACAGTTCTGTACCACAAACCTGAGGTACCCTTGGTGAGAAGGGCAAATTGGGACATGGAGGTAAGCATCCTTGATGTCCAGAGACACCATATAGTCCCCTTCTTCCAGGTTCGCTATCACTGCTCTGAGTGACTCCATCTTGAACTTGAACCTTTTTATGTAAGTGTTCAAGGATTTCAGATTTAAAATGGGTCTCACCGAGCCGTCCGGCTTTGATACCACAAACAGCGTGGAATAATACCCCTTTCCCTGTTGTAGGAGGGGTACCTTGATTATCACCTGCTGGGAATACAGCTTGTGAATGGCTTCCAATACCGCCTCCCTGTCGGGGGGAGACGTTGGTAAAGCAGACTTCAGGAACCGGCGAGGGGGAGACGTCTCGAATTCCAATTTGTACCCCTGAGATACTACCTGCAGGATCCAGGGGTCCACTTGCGAGTGTGCCCACTGCGCGCTGAAATTCTTGAGACGGGCCCCCACCTTGCCTGAGTCCGCTTGTAAGACCCCAGCGTCATGCTGAGGACTTGGCAGAAGCGGGGGAGGGCTTCTGTTCGTGGGAAGAGGCTGTTTGCTGCAGTCTTTTTCCCCTTCCTCTGCCCCGGGGCAGATATGAGTGGCCTTTTGCCCGCTTGCTCTTATGGGGACGAAAGGACTGAGCCTGAAAAGACGGTATCTTTTTCTGCTGCGAGGTGACTTGGGGTAAAAAGGTGGATTTTCCAGCCGTTGCCTTGGCCACCAGGTCCGATAGACCGACCCCAAATAACTCCTCCCCTTTATACGGCAAAACTTCAATATGCCGTTTGGAATCCGCATCCCCTGACCACTGTCGCGTCCATAATCCTCTTCTGGCAGAAATGGACATCGCACTTACTCTTGATGCCAGAGTGCAAATATCCCTCTGTGCATCTCGCATATATAGAAATGCATCCTTTAAATGCTCTATAGTCAATAATATATTGTCCCTGTCCAGGGTATCAATATTTTCAGTCAGGGAATCCGACCAAGCCACCCCAGCACTGCACATCCAGGCTGAGGCGATTGCTGGTCGCAGTATAATACCAGTATGTGTGTATATACTTTTAAGGATATTTTCCAGCTTCCTATCAGCTGGTTCCTTGAGGGCGGCCGTATCAGGGGACGGTAACGCCACTTGTTTTGATAAGCGTGTGAGCGCCTTATCTACGCTAGGGGGTGTTTCCCAACGCGCCCTAACCTCTGGCGGGAAAGGGTATTATGCCAATAATTTTTTAGAAATTAGCAGTTTTTTTATCGGGGGAAACCCACGCTTCATCACACACCTCATTTAATTCATCTGATTCAGGAAAAACTACGGGTAGTTTTTTCACACCCCACATAATACCCTTTTTTGTGGTACTTGTAGTATCAGAAATGTTCAAAACCTCCTTCATTGCCGTGATCATGTAACGTGTGGCCCTACTGGAAAATACGTTTGTTTCCTCACCGTCGACACTGGAGTCAGTGTCCGTGTCAGTGTCTGTATCGACCTGAGGTAACGGGCGTTTTATAGCCCCTGACGGTGTTTGAGACGCCTGTACAGGTATCAACTGATTTGCCGGCTGTCTCATGTCGTCAACAGTCTTTTGTAAAGTGCCGACACTATCACGTAATTCTTTCCATAAGACCATCCAGTCAGGTGTCGACTCCCTAGGGGGTGACATCACTAACACAGGCAATTGCTCCGCCTCCACACCATTTTCCTCCTCATACATGTCGACACAGCGTACCGACACAGCACACACACAGGGAATGCTCTGATAGAGGACAGGACCCCACTAGCCCTTTGGGGAGACAGAGGGAGAGTTTGCCAGCACACACCAGAGCGCTATATATATATAGGGATAACCTTATATAAGTGTTTTTCCCTAATATAGCTGCTGTATATATTAATATGCCAATTTAGTGCCCCCCCCTCTCTTGTTTTACCCTGTTTCTGTTGTGCAGGACTGCAGGGGAGAGTCAGGGAGCCTTCCTCCAACGGAGCTGTGAGGAAAAAATGGCGCTTGTGTGCTGAGGAGATAGGCTCCGCCCCTTTTTCGGCGGCCTTTCTCCCGCTTTTTTGTGGAAAACTGGCAGGGGTTAAATACATCCATATAGCCCAGGAGCTATATGTGATGTATTTTTAGCCATTTAAGGTATTTTCATTGCGTCCCAGGGCGCCCCCCCCCAGCGCCCTGCACCCTCAGTGACCGCCGGAGTGTGAAGTGTGCTGAGAGCAATGGCGCACAGCTGCGGTGCTGTGCGCTACCTTATTGAAGACAGGACGTCTTCTGCCGCCGATTTTCCGGACCTCTTCACTCTTCTGGCTCTGTAAGGGGGCCGGCGGCGCGGCTCCGGGACCCATCCATGGCTGGGCCTGTGATCGTCCCTCTGGAGCTAATGTCCAGTAGCCTAAGAAGCCCAATCCACTCTGCACGCAGGTGAGTTCGCTTCTTCTCCCCTTAGTCCCTCGATGCAGTGAGCCTGTTGCCAGCAGGTCTCACTGAAAATAAAAAAACCTATTTAAACTTTTACTCTAAGCAGCTCAGGAGAGCCACCTAGATTGCACCCTTCTCGTTCGGGTACAAAATCTTAACTGAGGCTTGGAGGAGGGTCATAGGGGGAGGAGCCAGTGCACACCAGGTAGTCCTAAAGCTTTTACTTTGTGCCCAGTCTCCTGCGGAGCCGCTATTCCCCATGGTCCTTTCGGAGTCCCCAGCATCCACTAGGACGTTAGAGAAATGGTACGTGATACACATATGCCCCCAATAGTGCAGTGCCAGATCCACAATTGCCCCCACAGTGCCAGGTATACAAATGCCCCTCACAGTGCCAGGTATACAGATGCCCCTCACAGTGCCAGGTATACAGATGCCCCTCACAGTGCCAGGTATACAGATGCCCCTCACAGTGCCAGGTATACAGATGCCCCTCACAGTGCCAGGTATACAGATGCCTCCACAGTGCCAGGTATACAGATGCCTCCACAGTGCCAGGTATACAGATGCCTCCACAGTGCCAGGTATACAGATGCCTCCACAGTGCCAGGTATACAAATGCCTCCACAGTGCCAGGTATACAAATGCCTCCACAGTGCCAGGTATACAGATGTCCACACAGTGCCAGGTATACAGATGTCCACACAGTGCCAGGTATACAAATGCCCCTCACAGTGCCAGGTATACAGATGCCCCCACAGTGCCAGGTATACAGATGCCCCCACAGTGCCAGGTATACAGATGCCCCCACAGTGCCAGGTATACAGATGCCCCCACAGTGCCAGGTATACAGATGCCCCCACAGTGCCAGGTATACAGATGCCCCCACAGTGCCAGGTATACAGATGCCCCCACAGTGCCAGGTATACAGATGCCCCCACAGTGCCAGGTATACAGATGCCCCCACAGTGCCAGGTATACAAATGCCCCTCACAGTGCCAGGTATACAGATGTCCCCACAGTGCCAGGTATACAGATGTCCCCACAGTGCCAGGTATACAGATGCCCCTCACAGTGCCAGGTATACAGATGCCCCCCCCACAGTGCCAGGTATACAGATGCCCCCCCTCCATCCCCCGTCCCGCTTACCGCTCCTTTCGGCGAGGACACGGAGGAGAGCGCGGCTATGTTGGGCGGCGGCGTGTAAGACTTGAAACCAGCCGCCGGTTCGAGAGCCAATCAGAGCTCGTGGACCGGCAGCCGTGGCTCCTGATTGGCTCACGAACCGGCGGCTGGTTTCAAGTCCTACACGCCGCCGCCACAGCCGCCCGACAATAGCCGTGGTCTCCTCCGTGTGGTGACAGCTGAGACACGCTGCCGCCGGACTGTGCGGTGGCGTGTCTCACTGACACGTGGGCCCACCCCTGCTCTAGGACGTTAGAGAAACAACTGAATTCCCCCCACAGTACAGTATATAGATACACTATAACATACACAATGCAGTATATAAAGCATATAGTAGACACAGTACAGTGTACATACTCTGTAGATGACACAGTACATCATATATACCCTATAGCAGGCACAGCATAGTATATGTACCCTAAAGAAGACAGAGTATATATACCCTAAAGAAGACAGAGTATATATGCCCTATAGCAGACACAGTAGTATTATATACACTATAGCTGGTACAGTATATATGCCCTATAGCAGACACCATATTATATACACTATAGCTGGTACAGTATATATGCCCTAGAGCAGACAGTAGTATTATATACACTATAGCTGGTACAGTATATATGCCCTATAGTAGACACCGTATTATATACACTATAGCTGGTACAGTATATATGCCCTATAGCAGACAGTAGTATTATATACACTATATCTGGTACAGTATATATGCCCTATAGCAGACACCGTAGAATTATATACACTATAGCTGGTACAGTATATATGCCCTATAGCAGACACCGCAGAATTATATACACTATAGCTGGTACAGTATATATACCCTATAACAGACACAGTAGTATTATATACACTATAGCTGGTACAGTATATATGCCCTATAGCAGACAGTAGTATTATATACACTACAGATAATACAGTATATATGACCTATAGCAGACACCGTAGTATTATATACACTATAGCTGGTACAGTATATATGCCCTATAGCAAACACAGTAGTACTATATACACTATAGCTGGTACAGTATATATGCCCTATAGCAGACACAGCAGTATTATATACACTATAGCTGGTACAGTATATATGCCCTGTAGCAGACACAGTAGTATTATACATTAGTGATGAGCGGGTTCGGTTCCTCGGAAACCGAACCCCCCCGAACTTCACCCATTTTACATGGGTCCGAGGCATACTCGGATTCTCCCGTATGGCTCGGTTAATCCGAGCGCGCCCGAACGTCATCATCCCGCTGTCGGATTCTCGCGAGATTCGGATTCTATATAAGGAGCCGCGCATCGCCGCCATTTTCACTCGTGCATTGGAAATGTTAGGGAGAGGACGTGGCTGGCGTCCTCTCCGTTTGTGCTTATTGCTTAATTGTGGGGACTGGGGAGCAGCAGTATTATATAGGAGGTGTACAGTGCAGAGTTTTGCTGATCAGTGACCACCAGTTTTATCCGTTCTCTGCCTGAAAAACGCTCCATATCTGTGCTCAGTGTGCTGCATATATCTGTGCTCACACTGCTTTATTGTGGGGACTGGGGACCAGCAGTATTATATAGGAGGAGTACAGTGCAGAGTTTTGCTGACCAGTGACCACCAGTATATATAGCAGTACGGTACGGAAGGCCACTGCTCTACCTACCGCTGTGTCGTCAAGTATACTATCCATCTAGATTCTATACCTGTGGTGCATTTTAGTTTTGCAGTTTGCTGACAGTGACCACCAGTATATATAGCAGTATGGTACGGAAGGCCACTGCTCTACCTACCTCTGTGTCGTCAAGTATACTATCCATCTAGATTCTATACCTGTGGTGCATTTTAGTTTTGCAGTTTGCTGACAGTGACCACCAGTATATATAGCAGTACGGTACGGAAGGCCACTGCTCTACCTACCTCTGTGTCGTCAAGTATACTATCCATCCATACCTGTGGTGCATTTCAGTTGTGCGCAGTATATATAGTAGTAGGCCATTGCTATTGATACTGGCATAGAATTCCACACATTAAAAAATGGAGAACAAAAATGTGGAGGTTAAAATAGGGAAAGATCAAGATCCACATCCACCTCGTGCTGAAGCTGCTGCCACTAGTCATGGCCGAGACGATGAAATGCCATCAACGTCGTCTGCCAAGGCCGATGCCCAATGTCATAGTAGAGAGCATGTATAATCCAAAAAACAAAAGTTCAGTTAAATGACCCAAAAATCAAAAATAAGATTTTACTCACCGGTAAATCTATTTCTCGTAGTCCGTAGTGGATGCTGGGAACTCCGTAAGGACCATGGGGAATAGACGGGCTCCGCAGGAGACTGGGCACTCTAAAAGAAAGATTAGGTACTATCTGGTGTGCACTGGCTCCTCCCTCTATGCCCCTCCTCCAGACCTCAGTTAGGATACTGTGCCCGGAAGAGCTGACACAATAAGGAAGGATTTTGAATCCCGGGTAAGACTCATACCAGCCACACCGTATAACTCGTGATACTATACCCAGTTAACAGTATGAAATATAACTGAGCCTCTCAACAGATGGCTCAACAATAACCCTTTAGTTAGGCAATAACTATATACAAGTATTGCAGACAATCCGCACTTGGCATGGGCGCCCAGCATCCACTACGGACTACGAGAAATAGATTTACCGGTGAGTAAAATCTTATTTTCTCTGACGTCCTAGTGGATGCTGGGAACTCCGTAAGGACCATGGGGATTATACCAAAGCTCCCAAACGGGCGGGAGAGTGCGGATGACTCTGCAGCACCGAATGAGAGAACTCAAGGTCCTCCTCAGCCAGGGTATCAAATTTGTAGAATTTAGCAAACGTGTTTGTCCCTGACCAAGTTGCAGCTCGGCAAAGTTGTAAAGCCGAGACCCCTCGGGCAGCCGCCCAAGATGAGCCCACTTTCCTCGTGGAATGGGCTGTTACTGATTTAGGATGCGGCAATCCATCCGCAGAATGCTCCAGCTGAATTGTGCTACAAATTCAGCGAGCAATAGTCTGCTTAGAAGCAGGAGCACCTATTTTGTTGGGTGCCTACAGGATAAAAAAACGAGTCAGTTTTCCTGACTCCAGCCGTCCTGGAAATATAAATTTTTAAGGCCCTGACTACATCCAGTAACTTGGAATCTTCCAAGTCCCTAGTAGCCGCAGGCACTACAATAGGTTGGTTCAAGTGAAAAGCTGATACCACCTTAGGGAGAAACTGGGGACGAGTCCTCAATTCTGCCCTATCCATATGGAAAATCAGATAAGGGCTTTTACATGACAAAGCCGCCAATTCTGACACACGCCTGGCCGAAGCCAAGGCCAATAACATGACCACTTTCCACGTGAGATATTTCAAATCCACAGTTTTAAGTGGCTAAAAACCAATGTGATTTTAAGAAACTCAACACCATGTTGAGATCCCAAGGTGCCACAGAAGGCACAAAAAAGGGGCTGAATATGTAGCACTCCCTTTACAAATGTCTGAACTCCAGGCAGTGAAGCCAGTTCTTTCTGGAAGAAAATCGACAGAGCCGAAATCTGGACCTTAATGGAACCCAAATTTAGGCCCATAGTCACTCCTGACTGTAGGAAGTGCAGAAAACGACCCAGCTGAAATTCCTCTGTTGGGGCCTTCCTGGCCTCACACCACGCAACATATTTTCGCCAAATACGGTGATAATGGTTTGCGGTTACTTCTTTCCTGGCTTTTATCAGCGTAGGAATGACTTCCTCCGGAATGCCCTTTTGCTTTAGGATCCGGAATTCAACCGCCATGCCGTCCAACGCAGCCGCGGTAAGTCTTGGAACAGACAGGGCCCCTGCTGTAGCAGATCCTGTCTGAGCGGTAGAGGCCATGGGTCCTCTGATATTATTTCTTGAAGTTCTGGGTACCAAGCTCTTCTTGGCCCATCCGGAACCACGAGCATCGTTCTTACTCCTCGTTTTCTTATTATTCTCAGTACCTTTGGTATGAGGGCAGAGGAGGGAATACATAAACCGACTGGTACACCCACGGTGTCACTAGAGCGTCCACAGCTATTGCCTGAGGGTCCCTTGACCTGGCGCAATATCTAGTTTTTTGTTTAGGCGGGACGCCATCATGTCCACCTGTGGCCTTTCCCAACGGTTTACCAACAGTTGGAAGACTTCTGGATGAAGTCCCCACTCTCCCGGGTGTCGGTCGTGTCTGCTGAGGAAGTCTGCTTCCCAGTTGTCCACTCCCGGAATGAACACTGCTGACAGTGCTAAGACGTGATTTTCCGCCCACCGGAGAATCCTTGTGGCTTCTGCCATCGCCATCCTGCTTCTTGTGCCGCCCTGTCGGTTTACATGGGCGACTGCCGTGATGTTGTCTGATTGGATCAGTACCGGCTGGTTTTGAAGCAGAGGCCTTGCCAGACTTAGGGCATTGTAAATGGCCCTCAGTTCCAGAATATTTATGTGTAGGGACGACTCCTGACTTGACCAAAGTCCTTGGAAATTTCTTCCCTGTGTGACTGCCCCCCAGCCTCGAAGGCTGGCATCCGTGGTTACCAGGACCCAGTCCTGTATGCCGAATCTGCGGCCCTCTTGAAGATGAGCACTCTGCAGCCACCACAGTAGAGATACCCTGGTCCTTGGAGACAGGGTTATCAGCCGATGCATCTGAAGATGCGATTCCGACCACTTGTCCAAGAGGTCCCACTGAAAGGTTCTTGCATGGAACCTCCGAATGGAATTTTGCTTCGTAAGAAGCTACCATTTTTCCCAGGACTCGTGTGCAGTGATGCACCGATACCTGTTTTGGTTTCAGGAGGTCTCTGACTAGAGATGACAGCTCCTTGGCTTTCTCCTGCGGGAGAAACACTTTTTTCTGTTCTGTGTCCAGAACCATCCCCAGGAACAGCAGGCGTGTGGTAGGAACCAGCTGTGACTTTGGAATATATAGAATCCATCCGTGCTGTTGTAGCACTTCCCGAGATAGTGCTACTCCGACCAACAACTGCTCCGTGGACCTCGCCTTTATAAGGAGATCGTCCAAGTACGGGATAATTAAAAACTCCCTTTTTTCGAAGGAGTATCATCATTTCTGCCATTACCTTGGTAAAGACCCTCGGTGCCGTGGACAGTCCAAACGGCAGTGTTTGGAATTGGTAATGGCAATCCTGTACCACAAATCTGAGGTACTCCTGGTGAGGATGGTAAATAGGGACATGTAGGTAAGCATCCTTGATGTCCAGGGATACCATGTAATCCCCCTCCTCCAGGCTTGCAATAACCGCCCTGAGCGATTCCATCTTGAACTTGAATTTTTTTATGTATGTGTTCAAGGACTTCAAATTTAAAATGGGTCTCACCGAACCGTCCGGTTTCGGTACCACAAACAGTGTGGAATAGTAACCCCGTCCTTGTTGAAGTAGGGGCACCTTGACTATCACCTGCTGGGAATACAGCTTGTGAATTGCCTCTAGCACAGCCTCCCTGCCTGAGGGAGTTGTCGGCAAGGCAGATTTGAGGAAACGGCGGGGGGGAGACGCCTCGAATTCCAGCCTGTACCCCTGAGATACTACTTGAAGGATCTAGGGATCCACCTGTGAGTGAGCCCACTGATCGCTGAAATTTGAGGCGGCCCCCCACCGTACCTGGCTACGCCTGTGGAGCCCCCGCGTCATGCGGTGGACTCAGAGGAAGCGGGGGAAGAATTTTGATTCTGGGAACTGGCTGACTGGTGCAGCATTTTCCCTCTTCCCTCGTCTCTGTGCAGAAAGGAAGCGCCATTGACCCGCTTGCTTTTCTGAAGCCGAAAGGACTGTACCTGATAATACAGTGCTTTCTTAGGCTGTGAGGAAACCTGAGGTAAAAAAAATTTCTTCCCAGCTGTTGCTGTGGATACGAGGTCCCAGAGACCATCCCCAAACAATTCCTCACCCTTATAAGGCTCTATGTGCCTTTTAAAGTCAGCATCACCTGTCCAGTGCCGGGTCTCTAATACCCTCCTGACAGAATGGACATTGCATTAATTCTGGATGCCAGCCGGCAAAATATCCCTCTGTGCATCCCTCATATATAAGACGACGTCTTATGTTCGCAAAATAGTATCCCTGTTTGACAGGGTTACAGACCACGCTGCAGCAGCACTATCTGCAGGTCTCAGTCTAGTACCTGAGTGTGTAAATACAGACTTCAGGATAGCCTCCTGCTTTTTATCAGCAGGTACCTTCAAAGTGGCCGTATCCTAAGACGGCAGTGCCACCTTTTTTGACAAACGTGTGAGCGCCTTATCCACCCTAGGGGATATCTCCCAGCGTAACTTATCCTCTGGCGGGAAAAGGTACGCCATCAGTAACTTTTTAGAAATTACCAGTTTCTTATCGGGGGAACCCACGCTTTTTCACACTTCATTCACTCATTTGATGGGGGAACAAAACACTGCCTGCTTTTTCTCCCCAAACATAAAACCCTTTTTTTTTTTAGTGGTACTTGGGTTAATGTCAGAATGTGTAACACATTTTTTATTGCCGGGATCATGTAACGGATGTTCCTAGTGGATTGTGTATATGTCTCAACCTCGTCGACACTGGAGTCAGACTCCGTGTCGACATCTGTGTCTGCCATCTGAGGGAGCGGGCGTTTTTGAGCCCCTGATGGCCTTTGAGACGCCTGGGCAGGCGCGGGCTGAGAAGCCGGCTGTCCCATAGCTGTTACGTCATCCAGCCTTTTATGTAAGGAGTTGACACAGTCGGTTAATACCTTCCACCTATCCATCCACTCTGGTGTCGGCCCACAGGGGGCGACATCCCATTTATCGGCATCTGCTCCGCCTCCACATAAGCCTCCTCATCAAACATGTCGACACAGCCGTACCGACACACTGCACACACACAGGGAATGCTCTGACTGAGGACAGGACCCCACACAGCCCTTTGGAGAGACAGAGAGAGAGTATGCCAGCACACACCAGAGCGCTATATAATGTAGGGATAAACACTATCACTGAGTGAATTTTCCCCATTAGCTGCTTGTATAAACAATATTGCGCCTAAATTTAGTGCCCCCCCTCTCTTTTTAACCCTTTGAGCCTGAAAACTACAGGGGAGAGCCTGGGGAGCTGTCTTCCAGCTACACTGTGAAGAGAAAATGGCGCCGGTGTGCCGAGGGAGATAGCTCCACCCCTTTTTCGCAGACTTTTCTCCCGCTTTTTTATGGATTCTGGCAGGGGTAATTATCACATATATAGCCTCTGGGGCTATATATTGTGATTATTTTGCCAGCCAAGGTGTTTTTATTGCTGCTCAGGGCGCCCCCCCCCCCCAGCGCCCTGCACCCTCAGTGACCGGAGTGTGAAGTGTGTATGAGGAGCAATGGCGCACAGCTGCAGTGCTGTGCGCTACCTTGGTGAAGACTGAAGTCTTCTGCCGCCGATTTTCCGGACCATCTTCATGCTTCTGGCTCTGTAAGGGGGACGGCGGCGCGGCTCCGGGAACGAACACCAAGGACGGGTCCTGCGGTCGATCCCTCTGGAGCTAATGGTGTCCAGTAGCCTAAGAAGCCCAAGCTAGCTGCAAGCAGGTAGGTTAGCTTCTTCTCCCCTTAGTCCCTCGTTGCAGTGAGCCTGTTGCCAGCAGGTCTCACTGTAAAATAAAAAACCTAACATATACTTTCTTTCTAGGAGCTCAGGAGAGCCCCTAGTGTGCATCTAGCTCGGCCGGGCACAGAAATCTAACTGAGGTCTGGAGGAGGGGCATAGAGGGAGGAGCCAGTGCACACCAGATAGTACCTAATCTTTCTTTTAGAGTGCCCAGTCTCCTGCGGAGCCCGTCTATTCCCCATGGTCCTTACGGAGCTCCCAGCATCCACTAGGACTTCAGAGAAATTAAAAGCGTCCGATGAGAAGTGTAAACTTGCCAATATGCCATTTACGACACGGAGTGGCAAGGAACGGCTGAGGCCTTGGCCTATGTTCATGGCTAGTGGTTCAGATTCACATGAGGATGGAAGCACTCATCCTCTCGCTAGAAAACTGCAGTGCCACTCCGAGATGGGCCAGGTGTTTGTGTCGGCCACTTGTGTCGCTTAGCTTAGTCACACACCTACCTCATTGCACCTCTTTTTTTCTTTGCATCATGTGCTGTTTGGGGACTATTTTTTAAATCTACCATCCTGTCTGACACTGCAGTGCCACTCCTAGATGGGCCAGGTGTTTGTGTCGGCCACTTGTGTCGCTTAGCTTAGTCACACAGCGACCTTGGTGCGTCTCTTTTTTTCTTTGCATCATGTGCTGTTTGGGGACAATTTTTTTGAAGTGCCATCCTGTCTGACACTGCAGTGCCACTCCTAGATGGGCAAGGTGTTTGTGTCGGCCACTTGTGTCGCTTAGCTTAGTCACACAGCGACCTTGGTGCGTCTCTTTTTTTCTTTGCATCATGTGCTGCTTGGGGACGAATTTTTTTGAAGTGCCGTGCAGCGGCCGGTGTGTGTGGCTGGAGGTAGGTGCTGGGGAGGGGGGTTGTGTGTGCAGGCTGTGGGGGTACGGGGTGCGGGTGGGTGCCGTGCAACGGCCGGTGTGTGTGGCTGGAAGTAGGTGCTGGGGAGGGGGGGGGTTGTGTGTGCAGGCTGCGGGGGTGCTGGGTGCGGGTGGGTGCCATGCAGCGGCCGGTGTGTGCGGCTGGAGGTAGGTGCTGGGGTGGGGGGGTTGTGTGTGCAGGCTGTGGGGGTGCGGGTGGGTGCCGTGCAGCGGCCAGTGTGTGTGGCTGGAGGTAGGTGCTGGGGAGGGGGGGGGGGGGGGGGGTTGTGTGTGCAGGCTGCGGGGGTGCGGGTGGGTGCCGTGCAGCGGCCGGTGTGTGTGGCTGGAGGTAGGTGCTGGGGTGGGGGGGTTGTGTGTGCAGGCTGTGGGGGTGCGGGTGGGTGCCGTGCAGCGGTCGGTGTGGCTGGAGGTAGGTGCTGGGGTGGGGGGGTTGTGTGTGCAGGCTGTGGGGGTGCGGGTGGGTGCCGTGCAGCGGCCGGTGTGTGGGGCTGGAGGTAGGTGCTGGGGTGGGGGGATTGTCTGTGCAGGCTGTGGGGGTGCGGGTGGGTGCCGTGGCCGATGTGTGCGGGTGTTGGGGAGGGGGGTTGCGGAGGCAGCCTGGGGTGCTGTGGTGGTGCGGGCGGCTTCCGGCCGCCATATGATGTGTGCGGCTGGAGGTAGGAGCTGGGGAGGGGGTTGCGGAGGGCGGCTGTGGAGCGGGTGTCTTGCGGCTTTCATCCGGCATATGATGTGTGTGGCTGGAGGCAGGTGCTGGGGAGGGGGGTTGCAGAGGCTGCCTGGGGTGCTGTGGTGGTGCGGGCGGCTTTCGTCCGGCATACGATGTGTGTGGCTGGAGGCGGGTGCTGGGGAGGGAGGTTGCGGAGGCGATCAGCGGTGGTGCGGGTGTCTTGCAGCTCCCGACCAGGGGCCGATGTGTGCGGCTGGAGGCGGGTGTTGGGGAGGGGGGTTGCGGAGGCAGCCTGGGGTGCTGTGGTGGTGCGGGGTGCGGGCGGCTTTCGTCCGGCATATGATGTGTGTGGCTGGAGGCAGGTGCTGGGGAGGGAGGTTGCGGAGGCAGCCTGGGGTGGTGCGGGTGTCAGTGGGAACAAGTTGTTGGGGAAGAGGCTTCGGTGCGGTGAGTTGCGGGTGTCATTAAGGGTGCGGGTGGCTGTGTGTTGCGGGAAAACCAAGGGTGGGTGTATGGGGTGGTGTGTGTGGTACCGTGCACGGTGGGGCGTCCGTCCAGTGATGGTGCCCTCTGATGATGGTGGCTGGATTTTGTGGCTGTCCACCTGGGAACTGGTCAGAAGCAGGTGACTCCGCCCAGGCCTGTGACTCCGCCCAGCGTTATGGCCAGGCACAGAGTCACAGACTTGGGCTAATATATAGGAGATAGCTGGTACAGTACATATGCCCTATAGTAGTATATACACTATAGCTGGTACACTATATATGCCCTATAGCAGACACAGTAGTATTATACACACTATAGCTAGTACAGTATATATGCCCTATAGCAGACACAGCAGTATTATATACACACTATAGCTGGTACAGTACATATGCCCTATAGCAGACAGTAGTATATACACTATAGCTGGTACACTATATATGCCCTATAGCAGACACAGTAGTATTATACACACTATAGCTGGTACAGTATATATGCCCTATAGCAGACAGTAGTATTATATACACTATAGCTGGTACACTATATATGCCCTATAGCAGACACAGTAGTATTATATACACTATAGCTAGTACAGTATATATGCCCTATAGCAGACAGTAGTATTATATACACTATAGCTGGTACAGTATATATGCCCTATAGCAGACACCATCTAGTATTTATACCCTAGAGCACACAGTACAATACACACACTATAGCAGACTGGGTACAGTGTATATAGCTTATAGCAAACACATATATACCCAATATTACTGCACACACAGCAAAGTGTATATACACCCTAAAGCACACACACAGCACAGTGTAAATAACCTATAGCATACGCAGCACAGTGTATATACACCCTATAGCACCCACAGGACAGTGTATATACCCTATAGCCCCCACAATACAGTGTATATACCCTATAACACACTGTGCTGTATGTGTATATACCCTATAGCACACACACCCATCACAGTGCGTATACCCTATAGCACACACACCCATCACAGTGTGTATACCCTATAGCAAACACACAGCACAGTATATACCCTATAGCACACACACACAGCAGTGTATATACCCTATAGCGCACACACACAGCAGTGTATATACCCTATAGCACACACACAGCACAGTGTATATACCCTATAGCACACACAGTGTATATACGCTATAGCACACAGCACAGTGTATATACCCTATAGTACACACAGCCACAATGTATATACCCTATAGCACCCACACAGCACAGTGCACATACCCTATAGCACACACACATCAGTGTATGTACCCTATAGCACACACAGCAGTGTATATACCCTATAGCACACACACACACAGCACAGTGTGTATATACCCTATTGCACACACACAGCCAATGTATATACCCTATTGCACCCACACAGCAGTGCATATACCCTATAGCACACAAAGCAGTGTATATACCCTATAGCGTGCACACAGCCACAATGTATATACCCTACAGCACACACACAGCACAGTGTATACGTACCCTATAGCACACACAGCACAGTGTATATACCCTATAGCACACACACAGCACAGAGTATATACCCTACAGCACACACACAGCACAGAGTATATACCCTATTGCACACACAGCCAACGTATATACACTATAGCACACACAAACAGCCACAATGTATATACGCTATAGCACACACACAGCACAGTGTATATACCCTATGGCGCACACACACACAGCAGTGTATATACCCCATAGCACACACAGCACAGTGTATATACCCTATAGCACACACACTGCAGTGTATAGAAACATATACCCTACAGCACAGTGTATATATACCCTATATAGCACACACACACACAACAGTGTGTGTATACCCTATAGCACACACACAGCACATAGTATATACCCTATAGCACACACACAGCACAGAGTATATAACCTATAGCACACACAAACAGCCCCAATGTATATACCCTATAGTACACACACAGCACAGTGTATATATACCCTATAGCACATACACAGCACAGTGTATATACCCTATAGCACACACACACAGCACAGTGTATATACCCTATGGCACACACACAGCACAGAGTATATACCCTATTGCACACACAGCCAATGTATATATACTATAGCACACACAAACCGCCACAATGTATATACCCTATAGCACACACACAGCCACAGTGTATACACCCTATAGCACCCACACAGCAGTGTATATACCCAATAGCGCACCCAGCAGTGTATATACCCTATAGCGCACACCCAGCCACAACATATATAACCTATAGCACACACACAGCACCGTGTATATATAATCTATAGCACACACACAGCACAGTGTATATATACCCTATAGCACACACACAGCACAGTGTATATACCCTATGGCACACACAGCACAGTGTAAATACCCTATAACACACACAGCAGTGTATATACTCTATAGCACACACAGCACAGTGTATATACCCTATAGCACACACACAGCACAGAGTATATACCCTATTGCACACACAGCCAACGTATATACACTATAGCACACACAAACAGCCACAATGTATATACCCTATAGCACACACACAGCAGTGTATATACCCCATAGCACACACAGCACAGTGTATATACCCTATAGCACACACACTGCAGTGTATAGAATCATATACCCTACAGCACACACACAGCACAGTGTATATATACCCTATATAGCACACACAACAGTGTTTATATACCCTATAGCACACACACACACACACACACACACACACACAGCGCAGAGTATATACCCTATAGCACACACACACACAGCACAGAGTATATACCCTATAGCACACACACACACACACAGCACAGAGTATATACCCTATAGCACACACAAACAGCCCCAATGTATATACCCTATAGCACACACAGCAGTGTGTATATACCCTATAGCACACACACAGCACAGTGTATATACCCTATAGCACACACACAGCACAGTGTATATACCCTGTGGCACACACACAGCACAGAGTATATACCCTGTGGCACACACAGAGTATATACCCTGTGGCGCACACACAGCACAGAGTATATACCCTGTGGCACACACACAGCACAGAGTATATACCCTATTGCACACACAGCCAATGTATATATACTATAGCACACACAAACCGCCACAATGTATATACCCTATAGCACACACACAGCAGTGTATATACCCTATAGCGCACCCAGCAGTGTATATGCCCTATAGCGCACACCCAGCCACAACATATATAACCTATAGCACACACACAGCACCGTGTATATACAATCTATAGCACACACACAGCACAGTGTATATATACCCTATAGCACAGTGTATATATACCCTATAGCACACACACAGCACAGTGTATATACCCTATGGCACACACAGCACAATGTATATACCCTATGGCACACACAGCACAGTGTATATACCCTATAACACACACAGCAGTGTATATACCCTATAGCACACACAGCACAGTGTATATACCCTATAGCACACACACACACAGCACAGTGTATATATACCCTATAGCACAGTGTATATACCCTATGGCACACACACACAGCACAGTGTATATACCCTATGGCACACACACAGCAGTGTATATACCCTACAGCACACACAGCACAGTGTATATACCCTATAGCACACACACAGCAGTGTATATACCCTATAGCACACACACAGCACAGTGTATATATACCCTATAGCACAGTGTATATACCCTATGGCACACACACAGCAGTGTATATACCCTATAGCACACACGCACAGCAGTGTATATACCCTATAGCACACACACAGCAGTGTATATACCCTATAGCACACACACAGCAGTGTATATACCCTATAGCACACACACAGCACAGTGTATATACCCTATAGCACACACACAGCAGTGTATATACCCTATAGCACACAGCAGTGTATATACCCTATAGCACACACACAGCACAGTGTATATATACTATAGCACACACACAGCACAGTGTATATACCCTATGGCACACACACAGCAGTGTATACACCCTATGGCGCACACACAGCACAGTGTATATACCCTATGGCACACATACACAGCACAGTGTATATACCCTATGGCGCACACACACACAGCACAGTGTATATACCCTATGGCACACACAGCACAGTGTATATACCCTATAGCACAGTGTATATAGCCTATGGCGCACACACACAGCACAGTGTATATACCCTATGGCACACACACACACACAGCACATTGTATACCCTATAGCACAGTATATATACCCTATGGCACACACACACACAGCAGTGTATATACCCTATAGCACACAGTAGTGTATATACCCTATAGCACACACAGCACAGTATATACCCTATAGCACACACACAGAACAGAGTATATACCCTATTGCACATATAGCCAATGTATATACACTATAGCACACACAAACCACAATGTATATACCCTATAGCACACACACAGCACAGTGTATATATACCCTATAGACACACACAGCACAGTGTATATACCCTATAGCACATACACAGCGTATATATACCCTATAGCACACACACAGCACAGTGTATATACACTATAGCACACACACAGCACAGAGTATATACCCTATTGCACACACAGCCAACGTATATACACTATAGCACACACAAACAGCCACAATGTATATACCCTATATTTTATTTTATTATTATTATCCTTTATTTATATGGCGCCACAAGGGTTCCGCGGCACCCAATTACAGAGTACATATGCACATAATCAAAACAGTGACTTACAGTTGATGACAATTTAGGACAAGTACAGGGTAACTAAGCATAACTACACCAGTAAATGACAGAGAAGTTCCAGGTGGCCAAAAAACTGCGGAATTTGGGCAGTTGAAGATTATTAAAGTAAGAAAAGGATAAGCACATGAGGGAAGAGGGCCCTACTCGTGAGAGCTTACAATCTAAGGGGAGGGGTAGACAGACAGGGGTGACACAGATGGGGTACATAGAGAGCGTAGAACAGAGGATAGCACACACACAGCCCCAATGTATATACCCTATAGCACCCACACAGCAGTGTATATACCCTATAGCGCACCCAGCAGTGTATATACCCTATAGCGCACACCCAGCCACAACATATATACCCTATAGCACACACACAGCACCGTGTATATATAATCTATAGCAGACACACAGCACCGTGTATATATAATCTATAGCACACACACAGCACAGTGTATATATACCCTATAGCACACACACAGCACAGTGTATATACCCTATGGCACACACACAGCACAGTGTATATACCCTATGGCACACACAGCACAGTGTATATACCATATAGCACACACAGCACAGTGTATATACCATATAGCACACACAGCACAGTGTATATACCATATAGCACACACACACACAGCACAGTGTATATACACCATATAGCACACACACAGCACAGTGTATATATACCCTATAGCACACACACAGCACAGTGTATATATACCCTATAGCACACACACAGCACAGTGTATATATACCCTATAGCACACACACACACAGCACAGTGTATATATACCCTATAGCACACACACACACACAGCACAGTGTATATATACCCTATAGCACACACACACACACAGCACAGTGTATATATACCCTATAGCACACACACACAGCACAGTGTATATATACCCTATAGCACACACACACACAGCAGTGTATATACCCTATGGCACACACGCACACAGCAGTGTATATACCCTACATCACACACAGCACAGTGTATATACCCTATAGCACACACACACACACACACACACACACACACACCACAGTGTATATATACCCTATAGCACAGTGTATATACCCTATGGCACACACACACACACAGCAGTGTATATACCCTATAGTACACACACACACACAGCAGTGTATATACCCTATAGCACACAGCAGTGTATATACCCTATAGCACACACACAGCACAGTGTATATACCCTATAGCACACACACAGCGTATATACCCTATGGCACACACACACACACAGAACAGAGTATATACCCTATTGCACACACAGCCAATGTATATACACTATAGCACACACAGCCACAATGTATATACCCTATAGCACACACACAGCAATGTATATATACCCTATAGACACACACACAGCACAGTGTATATACCCTATAGCACATACACAGCGTATATACCCTATAGCACACACACAGCACAGTGTATATACCCTATGGCACACACATCACAGTGTATATACCCTATGGCACACACATCACAGTGTATATACCCTATAGCACACACAGCAGTGTATATATCCTATAGCACACACACAGCACAGAGTATATACCCCATTGCACACACAGCCAATGTATATACACTATAGCACACACAAACAGCCCCAATGTATATACCCTATAGCACACACACAGCACAGTGTATATACCTTATAGCACACACACAGCACAGTGTATATACCCTATGGCGCACACACACACAGCACAGTGTATATACCCTATGGCACACACACAGCACAGTGTATATACCCTATGGCACACACACACAGCACAGTGTATATACCCTATGGCACACACACAGCACAGTGTATATACCCTATGGCACACACACAGCACAGTGTATATACCCTATGGCACACACAGCACAGTGTATATACCCTATGGCACACACACACACAGCACAGTGTATATACCTTATAACACACACACACACAGCAGTGTATATACCCTATAGCACACACACAGCACAGAGTATATACCCTATGGCACACACAGCACAGTGTATATACCCTATAGCACACACACAGCACAGAGTATATACCCTATGGCACACACACAGCACAGTGTATATACCCTATAGCACATACACAGCACAGTGTATATACCCCATGGCACACACACACAGCACAGTGTATATACCCTATGGCACACACAGCACAGAGCATGTCAGCACAGCACGTACAATATCAGGAACAGCTCGCTCCCGGCATGCTCAGCTCCCCAGCGGTGCAGGGCGGGATGACGTCATGGCGGGCCCGGTCTCACTCACCTGGTACTCGGAGCCGCCGCCATGTCACACGGAGAGCGTCCCGGTCCCGCCCCCTCACTCGCCCATTGCTCCAGGACAGACACCCGCGGCTTGCTATTGGTCGGGGGAGACGTTACTCAACCCGCCCAGGGACCCACCCACTGCAAGCAGCAGGGAGAGGGCGGCAGTGACGTCACGTGGAGGCGGGGTTAGACGGCAAATTACGTCATACGGAGACCTGAAGAAGCAGGCTGCAGGAGTGTTCCTGTTTAGTGTGTGCAGTGTGTATACTGGGTGTCTGTGGTGTGTATAGTACTGTGCTAATGTTATATGTATAGTACTGTGCTCAGGTTTTATATATATATACATACATATATATATATATACATATATATATATATATATATATATACATATATGTGTGTGTGTGTGTCTAAAAAGCATATATAGGGGGCGCTCCATAGTGCATAAAAGTCTTTGATAGAACATGAATTCACAATAAAAGCAAATGGTAAAATTTTGCTTGTACCAACCGGCAGCCAGTGTGGTTTGGTTACCACATGATTCCATATATATTCCGCCTGGCAATTACTGGAGCAACCGGCATGAGGCAATGATGCACTCCTCAACCCGCCGTTGGCCACCACACGAGGCTCACCACGGGTAGGATCACATAAGCCGTCCACCGCGATGCCAGTAACTCCGGTGGTCCGTCTCAGCACTCCTGCTCCGCTGGCGCCTCCTGACACCCAACTCACTGGGGACCCTGGCTGGCGGGTTATGTGATCCTTCCCATGGCGGCTGATGGCGGGCTGAGGAGTCCATCTTTGACAGATAGTGTGCGTCACTTTTTCCACATTTCTCTAACGTCCTAGTGGGTGCTGGGAACTCCGAAAGGACCATGGGGAATAGCGGCTCCGCAGGAGTCTGGGCACAACTAAAAGAAAGCTTTTAGACTACCTGGTGTGCACTGGCTCCTCCCACTATGACCCTCCTCCAAGCCTCAGTTAGATTTTTGTGCCCGGCCGAGCTGGATGCACACTAGGGGCTCTCCTGAGCTCTTAGAAGAAAGTATATTTTAGGTTTTTTATTTTACAGTGAGACCTGCTGGCAACAGGCTCACTGCAACGAGGGACTAAGGGGAGAAGAAGCGAACCTACCTGCTTGCAGCTAGCTTGGGCTTCTTAGGCTACTGGACACCATTAGCTCCAGAGGGACCGACAGCATGGAACTGGCCTTGGTGTTCGGTCCCGGAGCCGCGCCGCCGTCCCCCTTACAGAGCCAGAAGCAAGAAGAAGTCCGGAAAATCGGCGGCATGAAGACTTCTGTCTTCTCCAAGGTAGCGCACAGCACTGCAGCTGTGCGCCATTGCTTCTCATACACACTTCACACTCCGGTCACTGAGGGTGCAGGGCGCTGGGGGGGGGGGGGGGCGCCCTGAGCAGCAATAAAAACACCTTGGCTGGCAAAACAATCACAATATATAGCCCCAGAGGCTATATATGTGATAATTACCCCTGCCAGAATCCTTAAAAAAGCGGGAGAATAGTCCGCAAAAAAGGGGCGGAGCTATCCCCCTCAGCACACTGGCGCCATTTTTCCCTCACAGTTCCGCTGGAAGGAAGCTCCCTGGCTCTCCCCTGCAGTCTACACTACAGAAACAGGGTAAAAAAGAGAGGGGGGGCACTAAATTTAGGCGCAGTAAATATTATAGCAGCTATAGGGGACATAATTCAGTTAGTCCCTGCAGTATATAGCGCTCTGGTGTGTGCTGGCATACTCTCTCTCTGTCTCCCCAAAGGGCTTCTGTGGGGTCCTGTCCTCTGTTTAGAGCATTCCCGGTGTGTGTGCGGTGTGTCGGTACGGCTGTGTCGACATGTTTGAGGAGGAAAATTATGTGGAGGCGGAGCAGATGCCTGTAGAAGTGATGTCACCCCCTGCGGGGCAGACACCTGAGTGGATGGTTTTATGGAAGGAATTACGTGCAAGTGTCGACTCCTTACACAAAAAATTTGATGACATGCCAAATGCGGGACAGCCGGCTTCTCAGCTTGTGCCTGCCCAGGTGTCTCAAAGGCCATCAGGGGCTCTAAAACGCACGCTACCTCAGATGGCAGACCCAGATGCCGACACGGATACTGATACCAGTGTCGACGACGATGAGTCTAATCTAATGTCCACTAAGGCCATTCGCTGCATGATTGAGGCAATGAAAGAGGTGTTACACATTTCAGATTTAAACCCAGGTACCACAAAAAAGGGTATTATGTTTGGGGAGAAAAAACTACCCGTAGTTTTTCCCCCATCTGAAGAATTAAATGAAGTGTGTGAAGAAGCGTGGGCTTTCCCTGATAAAAGATTGATAATCTCAAAAAAATTACTAATGGCGTTCCCTTTCCCGCCAGCGGATAGGGCACGTTGGGAAACACCTCCTAGGGTGGATAAAGCGCTCACACGTTTGTCTAAAAAGGTGGCACTTCCGTCTCCGGATACGGCCGCCCTGAAGGAGCCTGCGGATAGAAAACAGGAGGCAATCCTGAAGTCTATATATACACACACAGGCATTATACTTAGACCAGCTATTGCGTCAGCATGGATGTGCAGTGCTGCCGCTGCGTGGTCAGATTCCCTGTCAGAAAATATTGACACCCTAGACAGGGACACTATTCTGCTAACCATAGAGCATATAAAAGACTCAGTCTTATACATGAGAGATGCACAGAGGGAGATCTGCCGGATGGCATCTAAAATAAGTGCATTGTCCATTTCTGCTAGGAGAGGCTTATGGACCCGGCAGTGGACAGGGGATGCAGATTCCAAAAGGCACATGGAAGTTTTGCCTTATAAGGGTGAGGAGTTATTCGGGGATGGTCTCTCGGACCTCGTTTCCACAGCGACAGCTGGGAAGTCAGCATTTTTATCCCATGTTCCCTCACAGCCTAAAAAAGCGCCGTTTTATCAGGTACAGTCCTTTCGGACCCAGAAAAACAGGCGAGGAAAAGGCGGGTCTTTTCTGTCCAGAGGCAGAGGTAGGGGAAAAAGGCTGCAACAGACAGCTGGTTCCCAGGAGCAAAAGTCCTCCCCCGCTTCTTCCAAGTCCGCCGCATGACGGTGGGGCTCCACAGGCGGAACCAGGTACGGTGGGGGGGCGCCTCAAAAATTTCAGCGATCAGTGGGCTCGCTGACAGGTGGATCCCTGGATCTTTCAAGTAGTATCTCAGGGGTACAAGCTGGAATTCGAGGCGTCTCCCCCCCGCTGTTTCCTCAAATCAGCCTTGCCAGCAACTCCCTCGGACAGGGAGGCTGTGCTAGAGGCAATTCACAAACTGTATTCCCAGCGCGTGATAGTCAAGGTGCCCCTACTTCAACAAGGACGGGGTTACTATTCCACACTGTTTGTGGTACCGAAACCGGACGGTTCGGTGAGACCCATTTTAAATTTGAAATCCTTGAACACATACATAAAAAAATTCAAGTTCAAGATGGAATCGCTCAGGGCGGATATTGCAAGTCTAGACGAGGGGGATTACATGGTATCCCTGGACATCAAGGATGCTTACCTGCATGTCCCCATTTACCATCCTCACCAGGAGTACCTCAGATTTGCGGTACAGAATTGCCATTACCAATTCCAGACGCTGCCGTTTGGTCTGTCCACGGCACCGAGGGTGTTTACCAAGGTAATGGCGGAAATGATGATACTCCTTCGAAAAAAGGGAGTTTTAATTATCCCATACTTGGACGATCTTCTAATAAAGGCGAGATCCAAGGAGCAGTTGTTGGTAGGAGTAGCACTATCTCAGGAGGTGCTACACCAGCACGGTTGGATTCTAAATATTCCAAAGTCACAGCTGGTTCCGACGACACGTCTACTGTTCCTGGGAATGATTCTGGACACAGTCCAGAAAAAAGTGTTTCTCCCAGAGGAAAAAGCCATGGAGCTGTCGTCTCTAGTCAGAAACCTCCTGAAACCAAAACAGGTGTCGGTGCATCACTGCACGCGAGTCCTGGGAAAGATGGTGGCTTCTTACGAAGCAATTCCTTTCGGCAGGTTCCATGCCAGAATCTTTCAGTGGGACCTGTTGGACCAATGGTCCGGATCACATCTTCAGATGCATCGGCTAATAACCCTGTCTCCAAGAACCAGGGTGTCTCTACTGTGGTGGCTGCAGAGTGCTCATCTTCTAGAGGGCCGCAGATTCGGCATACAGGACTGGGTCCTGGTGACCACGGATGCCAGCCTTCGAGGCTGGGGGGCAGTCACACAGGGAAGAAACTTCCAAGGACTATGGTCGAGTCAGGAGACTTCCCTACACATAAATATTCTAGAACTGAGGGCCATTTACAATGCCCTAAGTCAGGCAAAATCCCTGCTTCAAAACCAGCCGGTACTGATCCAATCAGACAACATCACGGCAGTCGCCCATGTAAACCGACAGGGCGGCACAAGAAGCAGGACGGCGATGGCAGAAGCCACAAGGATTCTCCGATGGGCGGAAAATCACGTGTTAGCACTGTCAGCAGTGTTCATTCCGGGAGTGGACAACTGGGAAGCAGACTTCCTCAGCAGACACGATCTCCATCCGGGAGAGTGGGGACTTCATCCAGAAGTCTTCACACTGATTGTAAATCGTTGGGAACGGCCACAGGTGGACATGATGGCGTCCCGCCTAAACAAAAAACTAGAGAGATATTGCGCCAGGTCAAGGGACCCTCAGGCGATATCGGTGGACGCTCTAGTGACACCGTGGGTGTTCCAGTCGGTTTATGTGTTCCCTCCTCTGCCTCTCATACCAAAGGTACTGAGAATAATAAGAAAACGAGGAGTAAGGACAATACTCGTGGTTCCGGATTGGCCAAGAAGAGCGTGGTAACCGGAACTTCAAGAGATGATCTCAGAGGACCCATGGCCTCTGCCGCTCAGACAGGACCTGCTGCAGCAGGGGCCCTGTCTGTTCCAAGACTTACCGCGGCTGCGTTTGACGGCATGGCGGTTGAACACCGGATCCTAAAGGAGAAAGGCATTCCGGAGGATGTCATTCCTACGCTGATTAAAGCCAGGAAAGATGTAACTGTAAAACATTATCACCGCATATGGCGGAAATATGTTGCTTGGTGTGAGGCCAATAAGGCCCCAATAGAGGAATTTCAGCTGGGTCGATTTCTGCACTTCCTACAGGCAGGAGTGTCTATGGGCCTAAAATTAGGCTCCATTAAGGTGCAGATATCGGCTCTGTCGATTTTCTTCCAAAAAGAACTAGCTTCACTACCTGAAGTTCAGACATTTGTAAAAGGAGTGCTGCATATTCAGCCCCCTTTTGTGCCTCCAGTGGCACCCTGGGATCTCAACGTGGTGTTGAATTTCCTAAAATCACATTGGTTTGAACCACTGAAGACCGTGGATCTTAAATATCTCACGTGGAAAAGGGTCATGTTATTGGCCTTGGCTTCGGCCATGCGTGTTTCAGAATTGGCGGCTTTGTCATGCAAAAGCCCTTATCTGATTTTCCATATGGATAGGGCAGAATTGAGGACTCGTCCCCAGTTTCTCCCTAAGGTGGTATCAGCTTTTCACTTGAACCAACCTATTGTAGTGCCTGCGGCTACTAGTAACGTGGAGGATTCCAAGTTGCTGGACGTAGTCAGGGCCTTGAAAATTTAGGTTTCCAGGACGGCTGGAGTCAGGAAAACTGACTCGCTATTTATCCTGTATGCACCCAACAAACTGGGTGCTCCTGCTTCTAAGCAGACTATTGCTCGCTGGATTTGTAGCACAATTCAGGTGGCGCATTCTGCGGTTGGACTGCCGCGTCCTAAATCAGTTAAAGCCCATTCTACAAGGAAGGTGGGCTCATCTTGGGCGGCTGCCCGAGGGGTCTCGGCTTTACAACTTTGCCGAGCTGCTACTTGGTCAGGGGCAAACACGTTTGCAAAATTCTACAAATTTGATACCCTGGCTGAGGAGGACCTTGAGTTCTCTCATTCGGTGCTGCAGAGTCATCCGCACTCTCCCGCCCGTTTGGGAGCTTTGGTATAATCCCCATGGTCCTTTCGGAGTTCCCAGCATCCACTAGGACGTTAGAGAAAATAAGATTTTACTCACCGGTAAATCTATTTCTCGTAGTCCGTAGTGGATGCTGGGCGCCCGTCCCTAGTGCGGATTGTCTGCAATAATTGTACATAGTTATTGTTTAATAACGGGTTATTGTTATGAGCCATCTGTTGAGAGGCTCAGTTTTGTTTCATACTGTTAACTGGATATGGTATCACGTGTTATACGGTGTGATTGGTGTGGCTGGTATGAGTCTTACCCGGGATTCAAAATCCTTCCTTATTGTGTCAGCTCTTCCGGGCACAGTATCCTAACTGAGGCTTGGAGGAGGATCATAGTGGGAGGAGCCAGTGCACACCAGGTAGTCTAAAAGCTTTCTTTTAGTTGTGCCCAGACTCCTGCGGAGCCGCTATTCCCCATGGTCCTTTCGGAGTTCCCAGCATCCACTACGGACTATGAGAAATAGATTTACCGGTGAGTAAAATCTTATTTTTGTGACGTTACAGTTTTATTCCAAAATTGAATACATTTTTTCCCTCAAAATTCTACACCCAATACCCCATAATGACAACGTGAAAAAAGTTTTTCCTCTAACGTCCTAGTGGATGCTGGGGACTCCGTAAGGACCATGGGGAATAGACGGGCTCCGCAGGAGACATGGGCACTTTAAGATGCTCTGGCTCCTCCCTCTATGTCCCTCCTCCAGACCTCAGTTTGAATCTGTGCCCGGACGAGCTGGGTGCTGTTCAGTGAGCTCTCCTGAGCTTGCTGTGAGAAAGTATTTTGTTAGGTTTTTTATTTTCAGGGAGCTCTGCTGGCAACAGACTCCCTGCATCGTGGGACTGAGGGGAGAGAAGCAGCCCTACTCTCTGAAGCTAGGTCCTGCTTCTTAGGCTACTGGACACTATTAGCTCCAGAGGGATCGTACACAGGATCTCACCCTCGTCGTCCGATCCCAGAGCCGCGCCGCCGTCCCCCTCGCAGAGCCGGAAGACAGAAGCAGGGTGAATATGAGAAGTAAGAAGACTTCGAAATCGGCGGCAGAAGACTCCGTTCTTCACATGAGGTAGCGCACAGCACTGCAGCTTGCGCCAGTGGCGCACGCAGGGGGGGTTTCCGAGTACCCAGAAACCCCCCCTGATTGGCCAAAGTCTTTTAAGAGATGGAGACAGCTGTGTCTCCGTATTACTACAAACCGCGATCGCGTACGCGATCGCGATCAGAGCTGCTGCAGGGAGCTCTTGTTGGCAGAGCTCTCTGCATAGAGCAGCGCTGTCAAATGAGCCACCGCCAGGTCCGTTTTTTCTGCCCCCAGGATAGTACCTGCCCACCACGAGCGGAGACGTCTGACACGCTCAGCAGCAGGTGTCCGGCAATGCACTGCAGTAAAGTGAAGAAACTCCAAATAAACTACATCTCCCAGCAGCCCTTGCTGCCAGGAGCTGTAGTGTATTTGTACTTACTTCACTTTACTGTAGTGCGTTGCCGGACACCTGCTGCTGAGCGTGTCAAAGGAGGACAGAAAGGTACTGAGCTGCCGCCTATCCCCAGCATCATAACGTTCTGGAAGCTCCCCGTGGGGAGATGGAGTACCTGTGTCAGAGCTGCAGCTGCGGGTTAGTTATATGACTGGGCTGATGCTCATGCCTGTGCCAGCTGTAATGCTGCAAAGGGGCCATGTGACTTTTGCTCCTCATCCTGGGGCACTGCAACTGTGGGCATAGTGTAAGGGGCACTGTTACTGTGGGCATAGTGTAAGGGACACTGCAATTGTGGGCATAGTGTAATGGACACTGCAATTGTGGGCATAGTATAAGAGGCACTGCAATTGTGGGCATAGTGTAAGGGGCACTGCAATTGTGGGCATAATATGTAAGGATCACTACAACTGGACTTTTTCCATGAGTAATCCATGGGGCGCCATATTTGCTTAAGTAAATATTTGCTTACCAAACAATTTGACCCCGGCCCTGGCCATCGCCTGCCCGCCCGCCCACCAGAGACGCCAGCTGCCGCAGTCATTGCCATTGGGCTCGGGCACCGCAGCAGCCGGCTGTGACCTCTTGTATGGTGATGCGGATGTGACTCACAGGTCACGAACGCTACGTCGCCTGCCAGCTAGCCCGCCCAGCCAGTCCTGCTTCGTTGTGGTTGGAACCAGGATGCTGGGAGGGAATGCTCTGCCTCTGTGCTGCTCCTCACTGCTGTAATACTGAGATGGAAACCTGAGCTGTAAACTGAGGTTGGAGCCAGTGTTTTTTTTGTTTTTTGTTTTTTATTTGATTGATTGATTGATAGTTTTGGAATTATTGTTGTGTTTGTTTACAATGTATGGAAAAACGATGTGGGCACAGTGTGTGGAATTACTGTGGGGGAAGGGAGGTACAAGGGCCCTCATTCCGAGTTGATCGGTCGCAAGGCGAATTTAGCAGAGTTACACACGCTAAGCCGCCGCCTACTGGGAGTGAATCTTAGCTTCTTAAAATTGCGACCGATGTATTCGCAATATTGCGATTACTAACTACTTAGCAGTTTCAGAGTAGCTCCAGACTTACTCTGCCTGTGCGATCAGTTCAGTGCTTGTCGTTCCTGGTTGACGTCACAAACACACCCAGCGTTCGCCCAGGCACTCCCACCGTTTCTCCGGCCACTCCTGCGTTTTTTCCGGAAACGGTAGCGTTTTCAGCCACACGCCCCTGAAACGCCGTGTTTCCGCCCAGTAACACCCATTTCCTGTCAATCACATTACGATCGCCGGAGCGAAGAAAAAGCCGTGAGTAAAAATACTTTCTTCATAGTAAAGTTACTTGGCGCAGTCGCAGTGCGAACTTTGCGCATGCGTACTAAGCGGATTTTCACTGCGATGCGATGAAAAAGAACGAGCGAACAACTCGGAATGAGGGCCAATGTGTAGCATTACTATGAGGGGTTAAGATGAGCGGAATTACGATGTGGGCAGTGTGTGGAATTACTGTAGGGGGTACAATGTGTGGCATTACTATGTGGACACAGTGTGTGGAATTACTGTGGGTGGAGGGGGGTACAATGTGTGGAATTACTTTAGGGGACAGTGTGGTGTATTTACTGTGGGGGACAGTGTGTGGAATTACCATTTCTTTGTTTTATTACTGTGGGGGTGAATGTATTTGTTTTATTTCTGTTGATATATTTGATTTAAAAAAAAAAACGTACAAGTTTAAAAAGGTTAAACAATCACTGGCATAGACTGTCCAGATGACCTGGTTTTCTCCTCTCAGCCTGGCCTCGGGTACAGTATGTGTGTATAGTATGTTAGTGGTGTGTTTTGTGCATGTGTAATGTATACGTGTGTGTGTGTGACAAATATACAAAACAGATACATATTTTTTATACACACATATATATATATATACAGACACAAACACACTCCTACGGAAACCCCCCCCCCAGTAAATCCTGCGTTTGCCCCTGTGCGCCATTGCTCCAAACACACCTCACATACTCCGGTCACTGTAAGGGTGCAGGGCGCAGGGGGGGGGGGGGCGCCCTGGGCAGCATATGGACCTCTTTTGGCAAAAGTACACATATATACAGTTGGGCACTGTATATATGTATGAGCCCCCGCCAAGAAAATGTATATTTAAGCGGGACAGAAGCCCGCCGTCGAGGGGGCGGGGCTTCTTCCTCAGCACTCACCAGCGCCATGTTATTTCTCCACAGCACCGCTGAGATGAAGCTCCCCAGCCTCTCCCCTGCAGATACACGGTAGAAGAGGGTAAAAAGAGAGGGGGGCACATAATTAGGCGCAAAAATCAATATAAACAGCAGCTACTGGGTTAACATTAAGTTACTGTGTTATTCCTGGGTTAATAGCGCTGGGGTGTGTGCTGGCATACTCTCTCTCTGTCTCTCCAAAGGGCCTTGTGGGGGAATTGTCTTCAGATGAGCATTCCCTGAGTGTGTGGTGTGTCGGTACGTGTGTGTCGACATGTCTGATAAAAGGCTCCCCTAAGGAGGAGATGGAGCAAATGTGTGTGTGAGGGGTGTCTCCGTCGACAACGCCGACACCTGTTTGGATATGTGTAATTAAGTGCTAAGGTGAATTTATTTCACAAAAGATTAGAGAACAGACAGGGAATCTACCCATGTCTGTCCCTATGTCGCAGAGACCTTCAGAGTCTCACAATGCTCACTATCCAAAATAATAGACACTGATATCGATACGGAGTCTGACTCCAGTGTCGACTACGATAATGCAAAGTAACAGCCAAAATGTCAGGAAAGTATTCAATATATGATTATTGTAATAAAAGATGATTTGCATATCACTGATGACTCATCTGTCCCTGACACAAGGGTACACATGTTTAAGGGGAAGAAAGCTGAGGTAAATTTCCCTGCTTTCATGATGAAAAAGAGCGGGAATCTCCAGACAAGAGACTGCAGTTTCCCACAAAGAATTCTCAGGGAGTATCCTTTCCCTACTAGGGCCAGGATACGATGGGAATCTTCCCCTAGGGTGTCACGTTTGCCCAAAAGGTAGCGCTGACTTAACAGCTATCCTCAGGGATCCTGCAGATAGCGTGCACATTCTGGTACACTACTCAGACCGGCGATTGTGTCGGCATGGGTTTATAGCGCTGTAGCAGCGTGGACAGGTACCTTATCAGCAGAGATTGAAACCCTAGTATGTATATATGTATATATATAGATATATATATATATTAAAGATGCTGTCTTGAGATATATATATATAAAACAGGCCCAAAGAGACATTAGTCTACTGGGTTCTAGAGTCAACGCTATGTCGATTTCTGCTTGACGTGTCCTGTAGAATATGCAATGGACAGGTGATGCCGACTTATGGGGCATATGGAAGGCTGAGGATTGTGTGGAGAAGGGATCTCGGACCTGGTCTCCACAGCTATAGCTGGTAATTCTGATCTTTTGCCTTATATTCCTACACAGCCTAGGAAAGCACGACATTATCAAATGCAGCCTTTCGATCACAAAGAAACAAGAAAGTCCGAGGTGCGTCCTTTCTTGCCAGAGGCAGGGGCAGAGGAAAGAAGCTGCACAACACAGCTAGTTCCCAGGAACAGAAGTCCTCCCCGGCCTCTACAAAATCCACCGCATGTCGCTGGGGCTCCACAGGCGGAGCTAGGCCCGGTGGGGGCACGTCTTCGTAATTTCAGCCACAAGTGGGTTCACTCCCTGTTGGATCCCTGGGCAATAGATATTGTGTCTCAGGGATACAAGCTGGACTTTGAGGAGATGCCCCCCCCACCGACGGCCCTGCCGGCTTCCCCCCACGAGAGGGAAATAGTGTTAACTGCAATTCACAAATTGTATCTTCAACAGGTGGTGGTCAAGGTTCCCCTCCTTCAACAAGGAGGGGGTTATTATTCGACCATGTTGTAGTCCCGAAACCAGACGGTTCGGTCAGACCCATATTGAATTTAAAATCCCTGAACATATACCTGAAAAGGTTCAAGTTCAAGATGGAATCGCTAAGAGCGGTCATCGCAAGCCTGAATAGGGGGAGATTTTATGGTGTCTCTGGACATAAAGGATGCATACCTTCATGCCCCATTTATCCACCTCATCAGGCGTACCTCAGATTTGCGGTACAGGATTGTCATTACCAATTTCAGACGTTGCCGTTTGGTCTCTCCACGGCCCCGAGAATCTTCACCAAGGTAATGGCGGAAATGATGGTGCTCCTGCGGAAGCAAGGTGTCACAATTATCCCGTACTTGGGACGATCTCCTCATAAAAGTGAGATCAAGAGAGCAGTTGCTGAACAGCGTATCACTTTCTCTGGAAGTGTAACGGCAACACGGTGTTATGATTCCAGCACTCCTGGTCAGAGGAGATCTTATGACAAGGACCGGAGCACTGGAATGGAATGCTGGGGACGGGAGCAGGAAAGAATAATAGCCCCTGGCGCCCTAACTCTGTTGTCTCACCCGTGCTGTCAGAAATCCCTTGCGAGACTATGGTTTCTTGAGCCCTTGGCAGCCGCGTTTGAAGGGCGGATTATGTCTGCCCACCTCCGATGCCCCCCGGTCTTAATGAGAGACAAAGGGAAATCCGAGGCAGGATGATAACAAGAGGCCTTCTATCTAACAAACAGGCCAGGGGCTACGAGCTAACTAAAAAACCTAAAGTATGTGCGGAAAAACCGCCAGGGAAAAGGACAACCAAAATCCACTTGTCCAATACTCCTACTCGGCACCGCCGAATACCAGAGTGGACCTGTGGAAGCGGAACCCTCCGCAAAATGCTCCAAACACAAATTATAAAGGGTAAAGCGGCCGAGCCGCTACACACGGCAGAGCCGCGACTCACGAACACCACTGGATGTTAAACGGTGATCAGTCAGGACTCCAGGGACGAGATGATAACTCCCGAGTACAGGACTTCAGAGGACTGGAATGACCGGATACAGCAGGACTGGAAACAGACTCTCAGCAAACAAGACAGCATGCAAGAAGCTATTACCGGCGTCTGTGAGAAGCCCTGAGAGTGTATTTAATGAGGAGTCCTCCAATCAGCTGCTGACAGAGCTGATTAGAATCAATGCCGTGCAGCTGCCTTGCTGCACGGCCAGAGAACAGGTGCACTTATTAATTCCAAAAGGACCCAGCAACGGGGAACGCGGTCCGCCATTGGCGTCCCCGTTGCTAGGGTCCGTGCGGCTCAGCGCGCCCGGCGTCTAGCGTTGCTAGGGAGCCGGCGGCTGTACGCGCACGGCGTCCCTAGTTGCTAGGCGCCGGGCCGCGCAGACGAGCGGACCCCGGCGCCTAACAGTACCCCCCCCCCTTGAGGAGGGGTCAAGGAACCCCTAAAGCCAGGTTTCCAAGGAAATTCCCGAAAAAATGCCCTCTTGAGCCTCGGGGCATGAAGATCCTTATCCAGGACCCAAGACCTTTCCTCCGGACCATAGCCTCTCCAGTGAACCAGAAAATAAAGCCGGCCCCGGGAAAATTTGGAATCGAGAACCTTCTCCACCAAGAACTCCTGTTGTCCCTGTACATCCACCGGAGATCTACCCTGAGAGATCCTCCGAGGAAATCTACTGGAAGAAACGTATAGTTTCAACAGGGAGCAATGAAACGTATTTCCAATCCTGAGAGATCTTGGTAAACGTAACCGGAAGGCAACTGGGTTGACTCTTTTAATAATAAGAAATGGCCCAATAAATTTGGGTCCCAATCTAGCCGAGGATTGTCTAAGCCTGATGTTACGAGTCGACAACCATACGCTATCTCCCACCTTAAAAGTGCAAGGACGTCGGAGCCTGTCAGAAAAATTTTTCTCTCGAAAGGCCGCTTTTCTGAGAGCAAGGTGCACTTTTTTCCAAATGGCTCTGAGATGGGAGGTTAAGGTTAGCGAGGAGACTGAGGAATGATGAAAAAAAGAATTAGCTCTGGGGTGAAAACCAAAAACTGAAAAGAATGGAGACACTTTAGTGGAGGAATGACAAGAATTATTGTAAGCAAACTCCGCCAACGGAAGAAACTCGGACCAATCATTCTGGAGTTTGGCTGAATACAAACGCAAATACTGTTTCAATGATTGGTTAACTCGCTCGGTTTGCCCGTTGGATTGTGGGTGGTAACCGGATGTTAACGACAATTTTATCTTTAATGAAGCACAAAAACATTTCCAGAATTGTGCGATGAATTGTGGACCCCGATCAGAAACAATATCAGTAGGCAACCCATGAAGTCTGAAAACATGGCGGAGAAACAAAACTGCCAACCCTTGGGCAGATGGCAGTCGGGGAAGAGCAATGAAATGAGCCATCTTGCTAAAACGGTCCACTACCACCCATATGACTCGGAATCCGGCTGAAAGGGGAAGATCAACCACAAAATCCATGGAAATATGAGACCATGGCCTGAGAGGGACATTTAAGGGCATAAGTTGCCCGATAGGCAAGGAACGGGGAACCTTATGCTGTGCACAGACCTGACATGAATAAACAAACTCCTTAACGTCTTTAGAAAGACCAGGCCACCATACTGAGCGAGAGACTAACTCCAAAGTCTTAGAGATTCCCGGATGCCCGGAAACTTTGTTATCATGGAATTCCGTTAAAACAGTAGCTCTCAAAAACTCAGGGACGTAAAGACGACCAGCAGGAGTATTTCCAGGAGCTTGGTGTTGAAGCTGTTTTAACTGGGTAAATAAATCTTGTGTGAGGCCTGCCCAGATGACAGAGGATGGAAGTATGGGAGTAACAGGACTGTTATTGTGAACCGGAAGAAAGCTGCGTGACAGGGCATCAGCCTTTGTATTCTTGGAACCAGGCCTAAAAGTGATTATAAATTTGAAACGAGTAAAAAATAAAGCCCAACGTGCCTGCCGGGCATTAAGCCGTTTAGCCGATTCGATGTATTGCAGGTTTTTATGGTCAGTCAATACTGAAATAGTATGTTTTGCTCCCTCCAGCCAATGCCTCCACTCCTCGAAAGCCCACTTTACCGCCAGTAACTCCCGATTACCAACGTCATAGTTGGATTCAGCGGAGGAGAATTTCCTGGACATAAAGGCACAAGGATGTAATTCCAGAGACTCCGGATCCTTTTGAGAAAGGACAGCCCCCACTCCAATCTCCGAGGCATCAACCTCCACAACAAAGGGCAATTCTGGATTGGGATGTCTGAGGACTGGAGCAGAGACAAAGGCTTGTTTCAAGGCCCAGAAGGACAACTCAGCTTCACGCGACCAGTTGGTAGGATCCGCTCCTTTCTTTGTCAGAGCTACAATGGGAGCAACCAGGTCAGAAAAAGAATGAATGAACCTCCTATAATAATTCGCAAACCCTAAAAAGCGCTGAATTGCTTTTAAATTGGTGGGTTGCGCCCAACTAAGGATGGCCTGGAGCTTCTTTGGTTCCATGGAAAATCCCCGAGGGGAAATAATGTACCCTAAAAAAGATACTTCCGTGATATGAAACTCACACTTCTCCAGCTTGGCATATAAATGATTCTCACGTAACTTTTGAAGAACCAGACGCACCTGGGCAACATGTTGTTCCATTGATTCAGAATAAATCAGGATGTCGTCTAAGTAAACGACCACGAATTTCCCTAGGAAGTCACGGAGCACATCGTTAATGAGGTCTTGAAAAACTGCTGGAGCATTAGACAAGCCGAACGGCATCACCAGGTACTCGTAGTGACCCGACTGAGTACTGAAGGCCGTCTTCCACTCATCTCCAGATTTAATTTGGATGAGGTTGTACGCTCCTCTAAGGTCAATTTTAGAAAAAATCACAGTCGAACGTAACTGATCAAAGAGTACAGAAATCAGCGGCAAAGGATAAGTGTTTTTAACTGAGATCTTATTCAGGGCTCTAAAGTCAATGCAAGGTCTAAGCGAGCCATCCTTTTTCTCCACAAAGAAGAAGCCTGCACTTAAAGGAGATTTTGATGGTCTAATAAATCCTTTCTATAGGCTCTCCTTAACATAATCATTCATAGCCGCAGTTTCTGGCCCAGATAATGCATATAGTCTTCCCATTGGCAAAGCGGCACCAGGAATTAGCTCAATAGCACAATCATAAGGCCGATGGGGAGGCAGAATGTCCGCATTGCCTTTGGAAAAGACATCAGCAAACTCCTGGTATTCCACAGGAATGAGTTCTGGAATGACAGCTGCTACTCTGACTGGAAACGTAATACATTCCTCAGCACAAAAAGTTCCCCACTGTGAAATCTCCCCTGACCGCCAATCAATGGTGGGATTATGAAAGGCCAGCCAAGGGTGACCCAGAACAACTGGAACTGCTGGGCAATGAGTAAGAAAGAACTCGATTTTTTCAGAATGTAGAGCTCCTACTGTAAGTAATACAGGGGGTGTACGGAGAGAAATAACCCCATTGGACAGTGGACTCCCATCTAAGCCATGCATGGTGACACACCTACCCAAAGGTAACTGAGGAATGCCTAAGGCCTTAGCCCAAGTTAAATCCATAAAGTTTCCTGCAGCTCCACTGTCAACAAAAGCCGACACCGAAGAACTGAGGCTGCCAAAGGAAACTTTAACTGGGACTAAAAGGGAGTTATTCGAGGAGATAAGCTGCAGACCTAGGTGAACCCCCTCACAATTCACCTGGTCAAAGCGTTTCCCGACTTGTTCGGACAATTACAAGCAAAATGTCCCTTACCCCCACAGTACAGACAAAGACCAGAATTTTGCCTTCTGGCTCTTTCTTCAGGAGACAGCCGGGAGAGACCCATCTGCATGGGCTCCTCTACGTCTTCAGGAATGGAATATACACACGGACTTGACCTTACAGGTGCTCCTTTTTCAGCCCTCCGCTCTCTGAGACGACGATCAATCTTAATAGAAAGCCCCATGAACTTATCGAGAGTCTCAGGAGCGGGGTACTGAAGGAGACTGTCTTTTATAGACTCTGATAAGCCGAGGCGAAACTGACTGCGCAGGGCTGGGTCATTCCAGCCACAGTCGTTCGACCAACGGCGAAACTCCGTACAATAAATCTCCGCAGGATTCCTACCCTGTCTGAGAGCGCGCAACTGACTTTCAGCGGACGCCTCTCTATCAGGGTCATCATACAAGAGCCCTAAAGACCCAAAAAAAGCGTCAACTGACAACAATGCCGGATCCTCTGCTTTTAAACCAAATGCCCAGGTCTGAGGATCCCCCTGGAGCAAAGAAATAATAATCCCGACCCGCTGAGATTCAGTACCCGAGGAAGTCGGTCTTAAACGAAAATAACGTTTACAGGATTCTTTAAAATTAAAAAACTCTTTCCTATCACCAGAAAAACGGTCAGGCAAATGCATCTTTGGTTCAGGGACTACCTTCGGAGAAGCTCGCAAAAGATCTTCCTGCGACTTCACCCGAAGAGAAAGATCCTGAACCATCTGAGTAAGTTCTTGAATCTGGCTGACTAAGAGCTGACCAGGATTTGGCCCTAAACCTGTTGGATTCATGAGGCCGATAAATTCTCACAAAACTGAATGAGAAAAAAATTAAACCCCGTTTAATTTTTACGTTTTGGTAAGGCCGGTAATAATGTTATGATTCCAGCACTTCTGGTCAGAGGAGATCTTATGACAAGGACCGGAGCACTGGAATGGAATGCTGGGGACGGGAGCAGGAAAGAATAATAGCCCCTGGCGCCCTAACTCTGTTGTCTCACCCGTGCTGTCAGAAATCCCTTGCGAGACTATGGTTTCTTGAGCCCTTGGCAGCCGCGTTTGAAGGGCGGATTATGTCTGCCCAACTCCGATGCCCCCCGGTCTTAATGAGAGACAAAGGGAAATCCGAGGCAGGATGATAACAAGAGGCCCTCTATCTAACAAACAGGCCAGGGGCTACGAGCTAACTAAAAAACCTAAAGTATGTGCGGAAAAACCGCCAGGGAATAGGACAACCAAAATCCACTTGTCCAATACTCCTACCCGGCACCGCCGAATACCAGAGTGGACCTGTGGAAGCGGAACCCTCCGCAAAATGCTCCAAACACAAATTATAAAGGGTAAAGCGGCCGAGCCGCTACACACGGCAGAGCCGCGACTCACGAACACCACTGGATGTTAAACGGTGATCAGTCAGGACTCCAGGGACGAGATGATAACTCCCGAGTACAGGACTTCAGAGGACTGGAATGACCGGATACAGCAGGACTGGAAACAGACTCTCAGCAAACAAGACAGCATGCAAGAAGCTATTACCGGCGTCTGTGAGAAGCCCTGAGAGTGTATTTAATGAGGAGTCCTCCAATCAGCTGCTGACAGAGCTGATTAGAATCAATGCCGTGCAGCTGCCTTGCTGCACGGCCAGAGAACAGGTGCACTTATTAATTCCAAAAGGACCCAGCAACGGGGAACGCGGTCCGCCAGTGGCGTCCCCGTTGCTAGGGTCCTTGCGGCTCAGCGCGCCCGGCGTCTAGCGTTGCTAGGGAGCCGGCGGCTGTACGCGCACGGCGTCCCTAGTTGCTAGGCGCCGGGCCGCGCAGACGAGCGGACCCCGGCGCCTAACACACGGCTGGATTCTAAATATTCAAAAGTCGCAGTTGGTTCCTACGGCTCATTTGCCTTCCTAGGCATGATTCTAGACACAGACCAGAAAAGGGTTTATCTCCCGATAAAGAGAGCTCAGGAGCTCATGACACTGGTCAGGAACCTGTTAAAACCAAAACAGGTGTCAGTGCATCACTGCACTCGAGTCCTGGGAAGGATGGTGGCATCGTACGAGGCCATTCCCTTCGGCAGGTTCCATGCGAGGACCTTTTCAATGGGACTTATTGGACAAGTGGTCCGGATCACATCTTCAGATGCATCGGTTAATCACCCTATCCCCCAGGGCCAGGGTGTCTCTCCTGTGGTGGTTGCAGAGTGCTCACCTTCTCGAGGGCCGCAGATTCTGCATTCAGGACTGGGTCCTGGTGACCACGGATGCAAGCCTCCGAGGGTGGGGAGCAGTCACACAGGGAAGAAATTTCCAAGGTCTGTGGTCAAGTCAGGAGACTTGCCTTCACATCAATACCCTGGAACTAAGGGCCGTATACAACGCCCTACGTCAAGCGGAGACCCTGCTTCGCGACCAACCGGTTCTGATTCAGTCAGAAGCCACCAGAATTCTTTGCTGGGCGGAGAATCACGTAAGCGCACTGTCAGCAGTGTTCATCCCGGGAGTGGACAACTGGGACGCAGACTTCCTCAGCAGACACGACCTCCACCCGGGAGAGTGGGGACTTCATCAAGAAGTCTTCACGCAGATTGCAAGTCGGTGGGAACTGCCACAGGTGGATATTGCGCCAGGTCATGGGACCCTCAGGCGATAGCTGTGGACGCACTGGTGACACCGTGGGTGTTCCAGTCGGTCTATGTATTTTCTCTTCTTCCTCTCATACCCTTAAGAAAAAGAGTAGTGAGAACAATACTCATTTTTCCGGATTGGCCAAGAAGGACTTGGTATCCAGATCTGCAAGAAATGCTCACAGAGGACCCGTGGCCTCTTCCTCTAAGACAGGACTTGTTGCAACAAGGGCCCTGTCTGTTCCAAGACTTACCGCGGCTGCGTTTGACGGCATGGCGGTTGAACGCCGGATCCTAGCGGAAAAAGGCATTCCAGATGAGGTAATTCCTACGCTGATAAAGGCTAGGAAGGACGTGACAGCTCAACATTATCACCGTATATGGCGAAAATATGTGGCTTGGTGTGAGGCCAGGAATGCCCCTACGGAGGAATTCCAGCTTGGCCGTTTCCTTCACTTCCTACAGTCAGGAGTGACTTTGGGCCTAAAATTGGGTTCCATTAAGGTCCAGATTTCGGCCCTATCCATTTTCTTTCAAAAAGAGCTGGCTTCTCTACCTGAAGTTCAGATGTTTGTGAAGGGAGTGCTGCGTATTCCGCCCCCTTTTGTGCCCCCGGTGGCACCTTGGGATCTTAACGTGGTGTTGAGTTTCCTGAAATCCCACTGGTTTGAACCACTCAAAACGGTGGAATTGAAATATCTCACGTGGAAGGTGGTCATGCTACTAGCATTGGCTTCGGCTAGGCGTGTGTCAGACTTAGCGGCTTTTGTCACATAAAAGCCCCTATCTGGTTTTCCATGCGGATAGAGCAGAATTGCGGACCCGTCCACAATTTCTGCCAAAAGTGGTTTCATCCTTTCATATAAACCAACCTATTGTGGTGCCTGTGGCTACTACTGACTTGGAGGATTCCGAGTTACTTGATGTGGTCAGGGCTTTGAAGGTTTATGTAGCCAGAACGGCTAGGGTCAGGAAAACAGAATCTTTGTTTATCCTGTATGCTTCCAACAAGCTTGGTGCTCCTGCTTCAAAGCAAACTATTGCTCGCTGGATCTGTAATACGATTCAGCAGGCTCATTCGGCGGCTGGATTGCCGCTGCCAAAATCAGTTAAGGCCCATTCCACTAGGAAGGTGGGCTCTTCTTGGGTGGCTGCCCGAGGGGTCTCGGCATTACAGCTGTGCCAAGCGGCTACTTGGTCAGGTTCAAACACTTTTGCAAAGTTCTACAAGTTTGATACCCTGGCTGAGGAGGACCTTGTGTTTGCTCATTCGGTGCTGCAGAGTCATCCGCACTCTCCCGCCCGTTTGGGAGCTTTGGTATAATCCCCATGGTCCTTACAGAGTCCCCAGCATCCACTAGGACGTTAGAGAAAATAAGATTTTACTTACCGGTAAATCTATTTCTCGTAGTCCGTAGTGGATGCTGGGTGCCCGTCCCAAGTGCGGACTTCTTCTGCAATACTTGTATATAGTTATTGCTGCAATAAGGGCTATGTTATTGTTGCATCAGGGTTGAACTGATGCTCTGTTGTTGTTCATACTGTTGACTGGGTAAGTTTATCACAAGTTATACGGTGTGATTGGTGTGGCTGGTATGAGTCTTGCCCTGGATTTCCAAAATCCTTTCCTTGTACTGTCAGCTCTTCCGGGCACAGTTTCTCTAACTGAGGTCTGGAGGAGGGACATAGAGGGAGGAGCCAGAGCACACCAGAATCTAAATTCTTTCTTCAAGTGCCCATGTCTCCTGCGGAGCCCGTCTATTCCCCATGGTCCTTACGGAGTCCCCAGCATCCACTACGGACTACGAGAAATAGATTTACCGGTAAGTAAAATCTTATTTTTGAGATTTTTGCTAATTTATAAAAAAAATAAAAAAACGAAGTAATCACATGTACATAAGTATTCACATCCTTTGCTCAATACTTTGTTGATGCACCTTTGGCAGCAATTACAGCCTCAAGTCTTTATGAATATGATGCCACAAGCTTGGCACACCTATCTTTGGGCAGTTTCATCCATTCCTCTTTGCAGCACCTCTTAAGCTCTATCAGGTTGGATGGGAAGCGTCGGTGCACAGCCATTTTCAGATCTCTCCAGAGATGTTCAATCGGATTCAAGTCTGGGCTCTTGCTGGGCCACTCAAGGACATTCACAGAGTTGTTCTGAAGCCACTCCTTTGATATCTTGGCTGTGTGCTTAGCGTCGTAGTCCTGCCGAAAGAAACCGTCGCCCCAGTCTGAGGTCAAGAGCGCTCTGGAGCAGGTTTTCATCCAGGATTTCTCTGTACATTGCTGCATTCATCTTTCCCTCTATCCTGACTAGTCTCCCAGTTCCTGCCGCTGAAAAACATCCCCACAGCATGATGCTGCCACCACCATGCTTCACTGTAGGGTTGGTATTGGCCTGGTGATGAGCGGTACCTGGTTTCCTCAAAACATGAAGCCTGGCATTCAAGCCAAAGAGTACAATCTTTGTCTCATCAGACCAGAGAATTTTGTTTCTCATGGTCTGAGAGTCCTTCAGGTGCATTTTGGCAGACTCCATGCGGGCTGCCATGTGCTTTTTACTAAGGAGTGGCTTCCGTCTGGCCACTCTACCATACAGGCCTGATTGGTCGATTGCTGCAGAGATGGTTGTCCTTCTGGAAGGTTCTCCTCTCTCCAAAGAGGAATGCTGTAGCTCTGACAGAGTGACCATCGGGTTCTTGGTCACCTCCCTGACTAGGGCCCTTCTCCCCAACTTGCTCAGTTTAGACGGCCGGCCAGCTCTAGGAAGAGTCCTGGTGGTTCCAAATGTATTTCATTTACGGATGATGGAGGCCACTGTGCTCATTATTTTTAATCAATTTGCAAAAATCTCAAAACATTTTTTTTTCACATTGTCATTATGGGGTATTGTGTGTAGAATTTGGAGGAAAAAAATTAATTTATTCCATTTTGGAATAAGGCTGTAACATAACAAAATGTGGAAAAAGTGAAGCACTGTGAATACTTTCTGGATGTTATAATGCAGACCCCCGTAATCTCTGGTGGTGTCACAGTGCAGACCCTCGTAATCTCTGGTGGTGTTATAATGCAGACCAGTGGCGTAACTACTGCCCCGCAGCCCTCGCGGTGGCTTGGAGGCGCAGGGCTGTGGGGGCGCCGCCACTGATTTAGCGCAGACTGACATGCGGACGAGCCGTCCGCATGTCAGTCTGCTGTCTCCCTCCTTCCCTAGCTGCTGCTGTAAGGAGGGACACGGAGGGCACAGCGCGCGCCTCTCTTGTGTCCCTCCTGCGTCTCCGGCGTGTCTATTGAATGAAGTGCCCGTTTGTGAGCTCTGATTGGCTTACGAACCGGCACTTAATTTAACAGAGCCGCCGGAGACGCGGGAGGGACACAGGAGAGGTGCGCGCTGTGCCCTCCGTGTCCCTCCTTCACTGGGGAGCGGGGGGGGGAGCTGCCTGTACCTGGACCTTGGGAAGCATATGTGGCACTGGGGGAGGGGGAGCATATTTGGCACTTGGGGGGGGGGCATATGTGATACTGTGGGGTATATGTGTACCTGGCACTTGGGTGGGGGGGCATATTTGGTATTGGGGGCATGTGTGTACCTGGCACTTTGGGGGAATATCTGGCACTGAGGGCATATGTAGCACTGGGAGCACTGCCCTAGCAACAAGCATTACCCCCTAGCAACGAGCATGACACCCAGAGCATGAAACCCCTGGCAACGAGCATGACGCCCTGAGCATGAAAACACCTGGCACCGTGCATGGAACCAAGAGCATGAAACCCCTGGCAACGAGCATGACACCCAGTGCATGAAACCCCTGGCAACAAGCAGGTAATTTAAAAGTAATTAGAAGCCTTACTGTAGGACTTAATGTGTAATGGGCATTGCGGTGTGTGGCATAATGTATCGCGGACATTGCGGTGTGTGTCATAATGTGTCACAGGCATTACAGTGTGTGGTATACTATATCACGGGCATTGTGGTATGTGGTATAATGTCTCAAGGTCATTGCAGTGTGTGGCATAATGTATCACGGACATTGTGGTGTGTGGCATAATGTGTCAGGCATTACGGTGTGTGGCATACTATATCACGGGCATTGTGGTATGTGGTATAATGTCTCACGGTCATTGCGGTGTGTCATAATGTGTCACAGGCATTGTATGTGCTATAATGTATCAGGGGCATTGCAGTGTGTAGCATAATGTATAACGGGCATTGCGATTCCTGTCATAATGTGTCACAGGCATTACAGTGTGTCATAATGTGTCACAGACATTACGGTGTGTGGCATAATGTGTCGGGGGCATTATGGTGTGTGCATATTGTGTCATGTGCATTATTGTGTGTGGCATAATGTCTAAGGGCCATTGTAGTATGTGGCATAATGTATACTGGGCATTACTATAAGGAGGAAAAATGCCAAATAATGTAAGGGGCATGAATCAGGATTAATTTTCTTTCCTGTGGTGGCCAACGTCTGGGCGTGCAGGTTGCAAAACTGGGGTATAAGGTAGTCTTTTCCTGCAATGCCACGCCCCTTTATGTGAAACCACACCCATTGCAACAAAGCCACGCCCCTTTTCCCGGCGCGCGCAGGTTCATCCCTTTGCTAGTGCCAATTATGGGGGATGGGGGGGGGGCGCCGGAGAATTTTTTGGTTTGGGGGAGAAAAATTTCTAGTTACGCCACTGATGCAGACCCCCGTAATCTTTGGTGGTGTCACAGTGACAGTGCAGCCCCTTTTAATTTCTGGTGGTGTTATAAAGCAGACCCCCGTAATCTCTGGTGATGTTATAATGCAGACCCCCGTAATCTCTAGTGGTGTCGCAGTGCAGACCCCCGTAATCTCTGGTGGTGTTATAATGCAGACCCCCCGTAATCTCTGATGGTGTCAAAGTGCAGCCCCTTGTAATTTCTGGTGATTGTTATAATGCAGACCCTCGTAATCTCTGGTGGTGTTATAATGCAGACCCCCGTAATCTCTAGTGGTGTCGCAGTGCAGACCCCCGTAATCTCTGGTGGTGTTATAATGCAGACCCCCCGTAATCTCTGATGGTGTCAAAGTGCAGCCCCTTGTAATTTCTGGTGATTGTTATAATGCAGACCCTCGTAATCTCTGGTGGTGTTATAATGCAGACCCCCGTAATCTCTAGTGGTGTTGCAGTGCAGACCCCCGTAATCTCTGGTGGTGTTATAATGCAGACCCCCGTAATCTCTGATGGTGTCAAAGTGCAGCCCCTTGTAATTTCTGGTGATTGTTATAATGCAGACCCTCGTAATCTCTGGTGGTGTTATAATGCAGACCCCTGTGATCTCTGGTGGTGTTATAATGCAGACCCTCGTAATCTCTGGTGGTGTTATAATGCAGACCCTCGTAATCTCTGGTGGTGTTATAATGCAGACCCCAGTAATCTCTGGTGGTGTTATAATGCAGACCCCAGTAATCTCTGGTGGTGTTATAATGCAGACCCCAGTAATCTCTGGTGGTGTTATAATGCAGACCCCAGTAATCTCTGGTGGTGTTATAATGCAGACCCCAGTAATCTCTGGTGGTGTTATAATGCAGACCCCTGTGATCTCTGGTGGTGTCGCAGTGCAGACCCCCGTAATCTCTGGTGGTGTTATAATGCAGACCCCCGTAATCTCTGATGGTGTCACAGTGCAGCCCCTTGTAATTTCTGGTAATTGTTATAATGCAGACCCCCGTAATCTCTGGTAGTTTCACAGTGCAGACCCTTGTAATCTCTGATGGTGTCACAGTACAGACCCCTGTAATCTCTGGTGATGTCACAGTGCAGCCCCTGTAATCTCTGGTGATGTCACAATGCAGCCCCCGTAATCTCTGTGGATGTCACAGGTCAGCCCCTTGTAATCTCTGGGGGTGTCACAGTACAGCCCGCCGTAATCTCAGGTGGTGTTATAGTGCAGACCCCTAATCTTCATTCATTGTACAGTGCCAGACCCCTCCCTCCTAATTTGTTGTGGTGTTAAAGCCAGAGCCGGCGCTCAGCAACTTCTGCAAAGCAGGGAGGTGCCAGGCTGAAGAGGCGCTCTCCCCGCTCTGCTGCTGCATCTGTCACCTCTCCCCGCTCTGCTGCTGCTGCATCTGTCACACTGTATGACAGGAAGTGGTGCCGGCAGCATGAAGCGCGGTCCTGGTGCAGGTCTCTCTGACTCGTTCCCTTCAGCTTCCTCCCTCCTTCCAGCTGAACCTTTGGCAGTGGCGCCGTCAGCACTCTCTCGCTAATCTGTGTGTAGTAAGTGCCTCACCCCCCCCCCTCTCTATCCCCGCCCCTTCCCCTGTGGACACCGGGGCTAATTCAGACCTGATCGCTAGTGAGTGATTTTTGCACTGCTGCAATCAGATAGTCGCCGCCTACAGGGTGAGTGTATTTTAGCTGTGCAAGTGTGCGAACGCATGTGTGTCAGAGCTGTACAAACAGATCTTGTGCAGTCTCTGCGCAGCCCAGGACTTACTCAGCCGCTGCGATCACTTCAGCCTGTCTGGTCCTGGAATTGACGTCAGACACCCGCCCTGCAAACGCTTGGACACGCCTGCGTTTCTCTAACCACTCCCTGAAAACGGTCAGTTGTCACCCACAAACGCCCACTTCCTGTCAATCTCCTTGCAATCGCCGGTGTGAACGGATCCGTTGCACAAATCCATCTCTGAGCGGCGATCCGCTTTGTACCCATGCGACGCGTCTGCGCATTGTGGTGCATACGCATGCGCAGTTCGGACTTGATCGCAGGCTGTAAGAAAACGCAGCCTAGCGATCAGATTTGAATTACCCCCACAAGTGTAAGGGGCACTTCTAGTGTAAGGTGCATTATGTGGGGCACTACTACTGTGGGCGGCTTCTGGGGTGTCCACGAGCACCACCTCATTTTCTGGAGCCTCCCGGAGAGTAGGCAGGTATGGTCCGGTATCTGTGGGCTACATGCGGAGGTAGCCAGTATTTACCCTGCATGCTAGATCATTTGCCCCCATGCGCTGCATCGTGGTTTGTCCAGGTGCAAAGTAACTTGGGTGGTCATTCCGAGTTGTTCGCTCGTTGCCGATTTTCGCTATATTGCGATTAGTCGCTTACTGCGCATGCGCAAGGTTCGCAGAGCGCATGCGGTTAGTTATTTTACACAAAAGTTAGGTATTTTACTCACGGCATAACGAGGATTTCTCTGACGTCCTACTGGATGCTGGGTACTCCGTAAGGACCATGGGGTATAGACGGGCTCCGCAGGAGACTGGGCACTCTTAAAAGAAAGATTAGGTACTATATCTGGTGTGCACTGGCTCCTCCCTCTATGCCCCTCCTCCAGACCTCAGTTAGTATCTGTGCCCGGCCAGAGCTGGATGCACCCTAGGGGCTCTCCTGAGCTTCCTAGAAAAGAAAGTATTTGTTAGGTTTTTTATTTTCAGTGAGATCTGCTGGCAACAGACTCACTGCTACGTGGGACTGAGGGGAGAGAAGCAAACCTACCTGCTTGCAGCTAGCTTGGGCTTCTAAGGCTACTGGACACCATTAGCTCCAGAGGGATCGAACACAGGCCCAGTCCTCGGTCGTCCGGTCCCGGAGCCGCGCCGCCGTCCCCCTTGCAGAGCCAGAAGAACGAAGAGAAGTTGAAAATCGGCGGCTGAAGACTCCGGTCTTCATTAAGGTAGCGCACAGCACTGCAGCTGTGCGCCATTGCTCCCTTAGCACACCACACACTCCGGTCACTGATGGGTGCAGGGCGCTGGGGGCGCCCTGGCAGCAATTAGATTACCTTACTTGGCGAAAAGCACATAATACAGTCTGATAAACTGTATATGTTCATTAACCCCCGCCATTAAAGTACATAAAAGGACAGAAGCCCGCCGCTGAGGGGGCCGGGCCTTCTTCCTCAGCACACCGGCGCCATTTTCTCTTCACAGCTCAGCTGGAAGGAAGCTCCCCAGGCTCTCCCCTGCAGTATCCTGGTACACAAAGGGTAAAAAAGAGAGGGGGGGCACATAAATTTAGGCGCAAAACTGTGTATATAAGCTGCTATAGGGGAAAAATCACTCAGTATAGTGTACATCCCTGTATTATATAGCGCTGTGGTGTGTGCTGGCATACTCTCTCTCTGTCTCTCCAAAGGGCCTGGTGGGGGAACTGTCTTCAAATAGAGCATCCCCTGTGTGTGTGGTGTGTCGGTATGCGTGTGTCGACATGTCTGAGGTAAAAGGCTCCTCTAAGGAGGTGATAGAGCGGATATGTGTGTGGGAGGGTGTCTCCGTCGACAACGCCGACACCTGTTTGGATATGTGTAAGTGCTGAGGTAAAATTATGGCACAAAAGGTTAGGGAACAGAAAGGAAATCTACCCTGGTCTGTCCCTATGTCACAGAGTCCTTCAGAGTCTCTCTATGTTCACTATCCAAAATAACAAAGTATCGACACGGAGTTTAACTCCACTGTCGACTACGATAATGCAAAGTTACAGCCAAGAGGGCTAAAAGATATTCAATATATGATTATTGGAATAAAAGATGATTTGCATATCACTGATGACTCATCTGTCCCTGACACGAGAGTACACATGTTAAGGGGAAGAATGCTGAGGTAAATTTTAGAGATGAGCGCCTGAAATTTTTCGGGTTTTGTGTTTTGGTTTTGGGTTCGGTTCCGCGGCCGTGTTTTGGGTTCGAACGCGTTTTGGCAAAACCTCACCGAATTTTTTTTGTCGGATTCGGGTGTGTTTTGGATTCGGGTGTTTTTTTCAAAAAACACTAAAAAACAGCTTAAATCATAGAATTTGGGGGTCATTATGATCCCAAAGTATTATTAACCTCAAAAACCATAATTTCCACTCATTTTCAGTCTATTCTGAATACCTCACACCTCACAATATTATTTTTAGTCCTAAAATTTGCACCGAGGTCGCTGTGTGAGTAAGATAAGCGACCCTAGTGGCCGACACAAACACCGGGCCCATCTAGGAGTGGCACTGCAGTGTCACGCAGGATGTCCCTTCCAAAAAACCCTCCCCAAACAGCACATGACGCAAAGAAAAAAAGAGGCGCAATGAGGTAGCTGTGTGAGTAAGATTAGCGACCCTAGTGGCCGACACAAACACCGGGCCCATCTAGGAGTGGCACTGCAGTGTCACGCAGGATGTCCCTTCCAAAAAACCCTCCCCAAACAGCACATGACGCAAAGAAAAAAAGAGGCGCAATGAGGTAGCTGACTGTGTGAGTAAGATTAGCGACCCTAGTGGCCGACACAAACACCGGGCCCATCTAGGAGTGGCACTGCAGTGTCACGCAGGATGTCCCTTCCAAAAAACCCTCCCCAATCAGCACATGATGCAAAGAAAAAGAAAAGAAAAAAGAGGTGCAAGATGGAATTGTCCTTGGGCCCTCCCACCCACCCTTATGTTGTATAAACAAAACAGGACATGCACACTTTAACCAACCCATCATTTCAGTGACAGGGTCTGCCACACGACTGTGACTGATATGACGGGTTGGTTTGGACCCCCCCCAAAAAAGAAGCAATTAATCTCTCCTTGCACAAACTGGCTCTACAGAGGCAAGATGTCCACCTCATCTTCACCCTCCGATATATCACCGTGTACATCCCCCTCCTCACAGATTATCAATTCGTCCCCACTGGAATCCACCATCTCAGCTCCCTGTGTACTTTGTGGAGGCAATTGCTGCTGGTCAATGTCTCCGCGGAGGAATTGATTATAATTCATTTTAATGAACATCATCTTCTCCACATTTTCTGGATGTAACCTCGTACGCCGATTGCTGACAAGGTGAGCGGCGGCACTAAACACTCTTTCGGAGTACACACTTGTGGGAGGGCAACTTAGGTAGAATAAAGCCAGTTTGTGCAAGGGCCTCCAAATTGCCTCTTTTTCCTGCCAGTATAAGTACGGACTGTGTGACGTGCCTACTTGGATGCGGTCACTCATATAATCCTCCACCATTCTATCAATGTTGAGAGAATCATATGCAGTGACAGTAGACGACATGTCCGTAATCGTTGTCAGGTCCTTCAGTCCGGACCAGATGTCAGCATCAGCAGTCGCTCCAGACTGCCCTGCATCACCGCCAGCGGGTGGGCTCGGAATTCTGAGCCTTTTCCTCGCACCCCCAGTTGCGGGAGAATGTGAAGGAGGAGATGTTGACAGGTCGCGTTCCGCTTGACTTGACAATTTTGTCACCAGCAGGTCTTTCAACCCCAGCAGACCTGTGTCTGCCGGAAAGAGAGATCCAAGGTAGGCTTTAAATCTAGGATCGAGCACGGTGGCCAAAATGTAGTGCTCTGATTTCAACAGATTGACCACCCGTGAATCCTTGTTAAGCGAATTAAGGGCTGCATCCACAAGTCCCACATGCCTAGCGGAATCGCTCCCTTTTAGCTCCTTCTTCAATGCCTCCAGCTTCTTCTGCAAAAGCCTGATGAGGGGAATGACCTGACTCAGGCTGGCAGTGTCTGAACTGACTTCACGTGTGGCAAGTTCAAAGGGCATCAGAACCTTGCACAACGTTGAAATCATTCTCCACTGCACTTGAGACAGGTGCATTCCACCTACTATATCGTGCTCAATTGTATAGGCTTGAATGGCCTTTTGCTGCTCCTCCAACCTCTGAAGCATATAGAGGGTTGAATTCCACCTCGTTACCACTTCTTGCTTCAGATGATGGCAGGGCAGGTTCAGTAGTTTTTGGTGGTGCTCCAGTCTTCTGTACGTGGTGCCTGTACGCCGAAAGTGTCCCGCAATTTTTCTGGCCACCGACAGCATCTCTTGCACGCCCCTGTCGTTTTTTAAAAAATTCTGCACCACCAAATTCAAGGTATGTGCAAAACATGGGACGTGCTGGAATTTGCCCATATTTAATGCACACACAATATTGCTGGCGTTGTCCGATGCCACAAATCCACAGGAGAGTCCAATTGGGGTAAGCCATTCCGCGATGATCTTCCTCAGTTGCCGTAAGAGGTTTTCAGCTGTGTGCGTATTCTGGAAAGCGGTGATACAAAGCGTAGCCTGCCTAGGAAAGAGTTGGCGTTTGCGAGATGCTGCTACTGGTGCCGCCGCTGCTGTTCTTGCGGCGGGAGTCCATACATCTACCCAGTGGGCTGTCACAGTCATATAGTCCTGACCCTGCCCTGCTCCACTTGTCCACATGTCCGTGGTTAAGTGGACATTGGGTACAACTGCATTTTTTAGGAGACTGGTGAGTCTTTTTCTGACGTCCGTGTACATTCTCGGTATCGCCTGCCTAGAGAAGTGGAACCTAGATGGTATTTGGTAACGGGGGCACACTGCCTCAATAAATTGTCTAGTTCCCTGTGAACTAACGGCGGATACCGGACGCACGTCTAACACAAACATAGTTGTCAAGGACTCAGTTATCCGCTTTGCAGTAGGATGACTGCTGTGATATTTCATCTTCCTCGCAAAGGACTGTTGAACAGTCAATTGCTTACTGGAAGTAGTACAAGTGGGCTTACGACTTCCCCTCTGGGATGACCATCGACTCCCAGCGGCAACAACAGCAGCGCCAGCAGCAGTAGGCGTTACACGCAAGGATGCATCGGAGGAATCCCAGGCAGGAGAGGACTCGTCAGAATTGCCAGTGACATGGCCTGCAGGACTATTGGCATTCCTGGGGAAGGAGGAAATTGACACAGAGGGAGTTGGTGGGGTGGTTTGCGTGAGCTTGGTTACAAGAGGAAGGGATTTACTGGTCAGTGGACTGCTTCCGCTGTCACCCAAAGTTTTTGAACTTGTCACTGACTTATTATGAATGCGCTGCAGGTGACGTATAAGGGAGGATGTTCCGAGGTGGTTAACGTCCTTACCCCTACTTATTACAGCTTGACAAAGGGAACACACGGCTTGACACCTGTTGTCCGCATTTCTGGTGAAATACCTCCACACCGAAGAGCTGATTTTTTTGGTATTTTCACCTGGCATGTCAACGGCCATATTCCTCCCACGGACAACAGGTGTCTCCCCGGGTGCCTGACTTAAACAAACCACCTCACCATCAGAATCCTCCTGGTCAATTTCCTCCCCAGCGCCAGCAACACCCATATCCTCCTCATCCTGGTGTACTTCAACACTGACATCTTCAATCTGACTATCAGGAACTGGACTGCGGGTGCTCCTTCCAGCACTTGCAGGGGGCGTGCAAATGGTGGAAGGCGCATGCTCTTCACGTCCAGTGTTGGGAAGGTCAGGCATCGCAACCGACACAATTGGACTCTCCTTGTGGATTTGGGATTTCGAAGAATGCACAGTTCTTTGCTGTGCTGCTTTTGCCAGCTTGAGTCTTTTCATTTTTCTAGCGAGAGGCTGAGTGCTTCCATCCTCATGTGAAGCTGAACCACTAGCCATGAACATAGGCCAGGGCCTCAGCCGTTCCTTGCCACTCCGTGTGGTAAATGGCATATTGGCAAGTTTACGCTTCTCCTCCGACAATTTTATTTTAGGTTTTGGAGTCCTTTTTTTACTGATATTTGGTGTTTTGGATTTGACATGCTCTGTACTATGACATTGGGCATCGGCCTTGGCAGACGACGTTGCTGGCATTTCATCGTCTCGGCCATGACTAGTGGCAGCAGCTTCAGCACGAGGTGGAAGTGGATCTTGATCTTTCCCTAATTTTGGAACCTCAACATTTTTGTTCTCCATATTTTAATAGGCACAACTAAAAGGCACCTCAGGTAAACAATGGAGATGGATGGATTGGATACTAGTATACAATTATGGACGGGCTGCCGAGTGCCGACACAGAGGTAGCCACAGCCGTGAACTACCGCACTGTACTGTGTCTGCTGCTAATATAGACTGGTTGATAAAGAGATAGTATACTCGTAACTAGTATGTATGTATAAAGAAAGAAAAAAAAACCACGGTTAGGTGGTATATACAATTATGGACGGGCTGCCGAGTGCCGACACAGAGGTAGCCACAGCCGTGAACTACCGCACTGTACTGTGTCTGCTGCTAATATAGACTGGTTGATAAAGAGATAGTATACTCGTAACTAGTATGTATGTATAAAGAAAGAAAAAAAAAACACGGTTAGGTGGTATATACAATTATGGACGGGCTGCCGAGTGCCGACACAGAGGTAGCCACAGCCGTGAACTACCGCACTGTACTGTGTCTGCTGCTAATATAGACTGGTTGATAAAGAGATAGTATACTCGTAACTAGTATGTATGTATAAAGAAAGAAAAAAAAACCACGGTTAGGTGGTATATACAATTATGGACGGGCTGCCGAGTGCCGACACAGAGGTAGCCACAGCCGTGAACTACCGCACTGTACTGTGTCTGCTGCTAATATAGACTGGTTGATAAAGAGATAGTATACTCGTAACTAGTATGTATGTATAAAGAAAGAAAAAAAAACCACGGTTAGGTGGTATATACAATTATGGACGGGCTGCCGAGTGCCGACACAGAGGTAGCCACAGCCGTGAACTACCGCACTGTACTGTGTCTGCTGCTAATATAGACTGGTTGATAAAGAGATAGTATACTCGTAACTAGTATGTATGTATAAAGAAAGAAAAAAAAACCACGGTTAGGTGGTATATACAATTATGGACGGGCTGCCGAGTGCCGACACAGAGGTAGCCACAGCCGTGAACTACCGCACTGTACTGTGTCTGCTGCTAATATAGACTGGTTGATAAAGAGATAGTATACTCGTAACTAGTATGTATGTATAAAGAAAGAAAAAAAAACCACGGTTAGGTGGTATATACAATTATGGACGGGCTGCCGAGTGCCGACACAGAGGTAGCCACAGCCGTGAACTACCGCACTGTACTGTGTCTGCTGCTAATATAGACTGGTTGATAAAGAGATAGTATACTCGTAACTAGTATGTATGTATAAAGAAAGAAAAAAAAACCACGGTTAGGTGGTATATACAATTATGGACGGGCTGCCGAGTGCCGACACAGAGGTAGCCACAGCCGTGAACTACCGCACTGTACTGTGTCTGCTGCTAATATAGACTGGTTGATAAAGAGATAGTATACTCGTAACTAGTATGTATGTATAAAGAAAGAAAAAAAAACCACGGTTAGGTGGTATATACAATTATGGACGGGCTGCCGAGTGCCGACACAGAGGTAGCCACAGCCGTGAACTACCGCACTGTACTGTGTCTGCTGCTAATATATAGACTGGTTGATAAAGAGATAGTATACTCGTAACTAGTATGTATGTATAAAGAAAGAAAAAAAAACCACGGTTAGGTGGTATATACAATTATGGACGGGCTGCCGAGTGCCGACACAGAGGTAGCCACAGCCGTGAACTACCGCACTGTACTGTGTCTGCTGCTAATATAGACTGGTTGATAAAGAGATAGTATACTCGTAACTAGTATGTATGTATAAAGAAAGAAAAAAAAACCACGGTTAGGTGGTATATACAATTATGGACGGGCTGCCGAGTGCCGACACAGAGGTAGCCACAGCCGTGAACTACCGCACTGTACTGTGTCTGCTGCTAATATAGACTGGTTGATAAAGAGATAGTATACTCGTAACTAGTATGTATGTATAAGGAAAGGAAAAAAAACCACGGTTAGGTGGTATATACAATTATGGACGGGCTGCCGAGTGCCGACACAGAGGTAGCCACAGCCGTGAACTACCGCACTGTACTGTGTCTGCTGCTAATATAGACTGGTTGATAAAGAGATAGTATACTACTAATATTATATATACTGGTGGTCAGGTCACTGGTCACTAGTCACACTGGCAGTGGCACTCCTGCAGCAAAAGTGTGCACTGTTTAATTTTAATATAATATTATGTACTCCTGGCTCCTGCTATAACCTATAACTGGCACTGCAGTAGTGCTCCCCAGTCTCCCCCACAATTATAAGCTGTGTGAGCTGAGCAGTCAGACAGATATATAATATATATAGATGATGCAGCACACTGGCCTGAGCCTGAGCAGTGCACACAGATATGGTATGTGACTGACTGAGTCACTGTGTGTATCGCTTTTTTCAGGCAGAGAACGGATATATTAAATAAACTGCACTGTGTGTCTGGTGGTCACTCACTATATAATATATTATGTACTCCTGGCTCCTGCTATAACCTATAACTGGCACTGCAGTAGTGCTCCCCAGTCTCCCCCACAATTATAAGCTGTGTGAGCTGAGCAGTCAGACAGATATATATAATATTATATATAGATAATAGATGATGCAGCACACTGGCCTGAGTCTGAGCAGTGCACACAGATATGGTATGTGACTGAGTCACTGTGTGCTGTGTATCGCTTTTTTCAGGCAGAGAACGGATTATAAATAAAACTGGTGGTCACTATCAGCAAAACTCTGCACTGTACTGAGTACTCCTAATGCTCCCCAAAATTAGTAAATCAAGTGTCTCTCTAATCTATTCTAAACGGAGAGGACGCCAGCCACGTCCTCTCCCTATCAATCTCAATGCACGTGTGAAAAATGGCGGCGACGCGCGGCTCCTTATATAGAATCCGAGTCTCGCGATAGAATCCGAGCCTCGCGAGAATCCGACAGCGTCATGATGACGTTCGGGCGCGCTCGGGTTAACCGAGCAAGGCGGGAAGATCCGAGTCGCTCGGACCCGTGAAAAAAAACATGAAGTTCTGGCGGGTTCGGATTCAGAGAAACCGAACCCGCTCATCTCTAGTAAATTTCCCTCCTCTCATGAGGAAAAAGAGCGGGAATCTCCAGACAAGAGACGGCAGCTTCCCACAAGAGAATTCTCAGGCTGTATCCTTTCCCCACTAGGGCCAGGATGTGTTGAGAATCTTCCCCTTGGGTTTCCTGTTTGCACTAGCTATTCTCAGGGATCCTGCAGATAGTGTGCACATTCTAGTATACTACCCAGACCGGCGATTGTGTCGGCAGGGGTTTATAGTGCTGTGGCAGCGTGGACAGGTACCTTATCAGCAGAGATTGAGACCCTAGTATGCATATAAATATTTTAAGATGCTGTCTTAAGTGATAGATATATAATTATAAAGCATGCCCAAAGGGACATGAGTATACTGGGTCCTAGAGACAAAAGCTATGTCGATTTCTGCTTGATGTGTCCTGTAGAATATACATTGGACAGATGATGCCGACTTAAGAGGCATATGGAAGGCTGAGGATTGTGTGGAGAAAGGTTCTCGGGCCTGGTCTCCACAGCTATAGCTGGTAATTCTGATATTTTGCCTTATATTCCTGCACAGCCTAGGAAAGCACAACATTATTAAATGCAGCTTTTCGAATAAAGAAACAAGAAAGTCTGAGGTGCGTCCTTTCTTGTCAGAGCCGGGGGCAGAGGAAAGAAGCTGTACAACACAGCTAGTCCCCAGGAACAGAAGTCCTCTCCGGCCTCTACTAAAATCCACCGCATGTCGCTGGGGCTCCACAGGCGGAGCTAGGCCCGGTGGGGATACGCCTTCGTAAGTTCAGCCACATGTGGGTTCACTCCCTGTTAGATCCCTGGGCAATAGAAATTGTATCGCAGGGATACAGGCTGGACTGTGAGAAGATGCCCCCTCACCGAGGACCCGGCGGGCTTCCCCCCAAGAGAGGGAGCCAGTGTTAACTGCAATTCGTAAATTGTATCTTCAACAGGTGGTGGTCAAGGGTCCCCTCCTTCAACAAGAGGGTGTTATTATTCGACCATGTTATAATCCCGAAACCAGACGGTTCGGTTAGACCCATATTGTATTAAAATCCCTGACCATATACCTGAAAAGGTTCAGGTTTAAGATGGAATCGCTAAGAGCGGTCATTGCAAGCCTGAAATGAATCGGGACATAAGGGATGCATACCTTCGTGTCCCCATTTATCCACCTCATCAGGCGTACCTCAGAATTGCGGTACGGGATTGTCATTACCAATTTCACCAAGGTAATGGCGGATATGATGGTGCTCCTGCGGAAGCAAGGTGTCACTATTATCACATACTTGGATGATCTCCTCATAAAAGCGAGATCAAGAGAGCAGTTGCTGGACAGCGTATCACCTTCTCTGAAAGTGAAACGGCAACACGACTGGATTCTATATATTCCGAAGTCGCAGTTGGTTCCTACAGCTCATCTGCCTCACCTAGGCATGATCCTAGACACAGACCAGAAGAGGGTTTATCTCCCGATAGAGAGAGCTCAGGAGCTCATGACACTGGTCAGGAATCCATTGAAAACCAAAACAGGTGTCAGTGCATCACTGCACTCGAGTCCTGGGAAGGATGATGGCATCATACGAGGCCATCCCCTTCGGCTGGTTCCATGCAAGGACAATGGAACTTACTGGACAAGTGGTCCGAATCACATCTTCAGATGCATCGGTTAATCACCCTATCCCCCAGGGCCAGGGTGTCTCTCCTGTGGTGGCTGCGGAGTGCTCACCTTCTTGAGGGCCGCAGATTCTGCATTCAGGACTGGGTCCTGGTGACCACGGATGCAAGCCTCCGAGGGTGGGGGGCAGTTACACAGGGAAGAAAATTCCAAGGTTGTGGTCAAGCCAACAGACTTGCCTTCACATCAATATCCTGGAACTAAGGGCCATATACAACGCCCTAAGTCAAGCGGAGTTCCTGCTTCGCGACCAACCGGTTCTGATCCAGTCAGACCGCAGGGGCTCATGTAAACCGCCAGGGCGGCACAAGGAGCAGGGTGGCGAGGGTAGAAGCCACCAGAATTCTTTGCTGGGCGGAGAATCAAGTAAGCGCACTGTCAGCAGTGTTCATTCCGGGAGTGGACACGACCTCCACCCGGGAAAGTGGTGACTTCATCAGGAAGTCTTCACGCAGTTTTGCAAATTGATGGAAACTGCCTCAGGTGGACTACATGGCGTCCCACCTCAATAAAAAGATAAAAAAGGTTTTACGCTGGGTCAAGGGACTCTCAGGCGATAGCTGTGGTCGCACTAGTAACACCGTGGGTGTTCCAGTCGGTCTATATATTCCCTCCTCTTCCTCTCAGACCCAAGGGCTGAGAATTGTAATAAACGGAGGAGTGTGAACAATATTCTTTGCTCCGGATTGGCCAAGAAGGACTCGGTACCCGGAACTGCAAGAAATGCTCTCAGAGAACCCATGGCCTCTGCCTCTCAGTCAGGACATGTTGCAACAGGGACCCTGTCTGATCCAAGACTTACCGCGGCTGCGTTGGACAGCATGGCGGTTGAACGCCGGATCCTAGCGGAAAAGTGCATTCCGGATGCAGTTATTCCTACGCTGATAAAGGCTAGGAAAGACGTGACAGCAAGACTTTTTCACTGTATATGGCGAAAATAGGTTGCTTGGTGTGTGGCCGGGAAGGCCCTACAGGGGAATTCCAGGGGGGTGGATTCCTGCACTTCCTACAGTCAGGAGTGACTATGGGCCTAACATTAGGATCCATAAAGGCCAAGATTTCGGCCCTATCCCTTTTTCTCTCAAAAAGAACTGGCTTCACTGCCTGAAGTTCGGACGTTGTTACAGGGGTGCTGCATATTCAGCCCCTTTTGTGCCTCCAGTGGCACCTTGGGATCTTAACGTGTGTTGGATTCCTAAAATCCCACTGGTTTGAGCCACTTAAGACCGTGGAGCTAAAATATCTCACGTGGAAAGTGGTCATGCTTTTGGCCTTAGCTTGGACTAGGCGTGTGTCAGAATTGGCGGCTTTGTCATGTAAAAGCCCATATCTGATCTTCCATATGGAAAGGGCAGAATGGAGGACTCATACCCAATTTCTCCCTAAGGTGGTATCATCGTTTCATTTGAACCAACCTATTGTGGTGCCTGCGGCTACTAGGGACTTGGAGGATTCCAAGTTGCTGGACGTAGTCCGGGCCCTGAAACTTTATGTTTCCAGGACGGCTAGAGTCAGAAAAACTGACTCGCTATTTATCCTGCATGCACCCAACAAGCTGGGTGCTCCTGCTTCAAAGCAGACTATTGCTCGCTGGATCTGTAGCACGATTCAGCTTGCACATTCTGCGGCTGGACTGCCGCATCCTAAATTAGTAAAAGCCCATTCCACGAGGAAGGTGGGCTCTTCTTGGGCGGCTGCCCGAGGGGTCTCGGCTTTACAACTTTGCCGAGCTGCTACTTGGTCGGGTTCAAACACTTTTGCAAAATTCTACAAGTTTGATACCCTGGCTGAGGAGGACCTTGAGTTTGCTCATTCGGTGCTGCAGAGTCATCCGCACTCTCCCGCCCGTTTGGGAGCTTTGGTATAATCCCCATGGTCCTTACGGAGTACCCAGCATCCACTAGGACGTCAGAGAAAATAAGAATTTACTCACCGGTAATTCTATTTCTCGTAGTCCGTAGTGGATGCTGGGAGCCCGTCCTAAGTGCGGACTCTCTGCAATAAATGTATATAGTTATTGCTTAACTAAAGGGTTATTGTATGAGCCATCTGTTGAGAGAGGCTCAGTTATTGTTCATACTGTTAACTGGGTATAGTTATCACGAGTTGTACGGTGTGATTGGTGTGGCTGGTATGAGTCTTACCCTGGATTCCAAATCCTTTCCTAGTAATGTCAGCTCTTCCGGGCACAGTTTCCCTAACTGAGGTCTGGAGGAGGGGCATAGAGGGAGGAGCCAGTGCACACCAGATATAGTACCTAATCTTTCTTTTAAGAGTGCCCAGTCTCCTGCGGAGCCCGTCTTAACCCCATGGTCCTTACGGAGTACCCAGCATCCACTACGGACTACGAGAAATAGAATTACCGGTGAGTAAATTCTTATTTTTTCATCGTTCCGGTGATTGTACTGTGATTGACAGGAAGTGGGTGTTTCTGGGTGGAAACTGGCCGTTTTCTGGGCGTGTGTGAAAAAACGCTGGCGTTTATGGAAAAAATGCGGGAGTGTCTGAAGAAACGGGGGAGTGTCTGGGCGAACGCTGGGTGTGTTTGTGACGTCAAACCAGGAACGAAACTGACTGAACTGATCGCAGTGTAGGAGTAAGTCTGGAGCAACTCAGAAACTGCTAAGAAATTTCTATTCGCAATTCTGCTAATCTTTCGTTCGCAATTCTGCTAAGCTAAGATACACTCCCAGAGGGCGGCGGCCTAGCATGTGCAATGCTGCTAAAAGCAGCTAGCGAGCGAACAAATCGGAATGAGGGCCTTGCTTGTTTTTTCTTTTCTTTCAACTGAGAGTCAGCCCCTAAGGGTGGATATAGCATGTATACAGTCTATATAATGTGTGTGTCTGTTGTATGCAGAGCCGGCCCTAGGCATAGGCAAACTAGACAAATGCCTAGGGCATTTGGTATGCCATGGGGCACAAGCAGCTTCTGCTGATTAAAGGCATGCTGCATATCATTTTAATCAGCAGAAGCTGTTAGAAGCAGCTAGTGCATCCTAGCCACAAAGTAATGCATACAAGATGCATTTTTGTCAAAAAGGTGCCCGACGTTATCAGAGCTGCCAGCTGACTCACGCCAGGTATCTCCTGCTGCATGACGTATTGAGGCAAGATGTATGAAGACTCATCTGTATCCATGCATAGGCAGAGGTCACAGTGTTAGCGGCCATGTGAGTGTTTTGTGCGGGTGCGTTGGTTGTGCAGTAGTGTTCGGCTTATGTGTAAAGGGCATTATGTGTATAAGGGCATTAATAAAGGTTGGCATGATGTGCAAGACGCATTATGTTTATAAGGACATTAATAATGTGTGGCATATGTGTTAGGGGCATTACTGTGTGGTATTATGTGTATAAATGCATTACTAATGTGTGGCATTATGTATATAAGGTGCTCTACTGTGTGGCGTTATGTATAGAAAGGACACTACTGTGTGGTGTAATGTGAATAAAGAGCAATATGGTGTGGTGTAATGTGAATAAGGGCCCTCATTCCGAGTTGATCGTTCGCAAGGCGATTTTAGCAGAGCTGCTCACGCTAAGCCGCCGCCTACTGGGAGTGTATCTTAGCATCTTAAAATTGCGAACGATGTATTCGCAATATTGCGATTACAAACTACTTAGCAGTTTCTGAGTAGCTCCACACTTACTCGGCATCTGCGATCAGTTCAGTGCTTGTCGTTCCTGGTTTGACGTCACAAACACACCCAGCGTTCGCCCAGACACTCCTCCGTTTCCCCGGCCACTCCTGCGTTTTTTCCGGAAACGGTAGCGTTTTTTCCCGCACGCCCATAAAACGGCCTGTTTCCGCCCAGTAACACCCATTTCCTGTCAATCACACTACGATCGCCGGAGCGAAGAAAAAGCAGTGAGTAAAAATACTATCTCCATTGTAAAATTACTTGGCGCAGTCGCAGTGCGAATATTGCGCATGCGTACTAAGCGGAATTTCACTGCGATGCGATGAAAAATACCGAGCGTACGACTCGGAATGAGGGCCCAGGAGCAATTCAGTGTGATGTAATGTGAATAAGGGGCACTACTGTGAGGAATAACGTGTATAAGGTAAAGTGGTACTACTGTGTGATGTAACGTGAATAAGGGACACTATCGCATAATAACATGTGAATAAAGTTGTACTACTGTGTGGCCATGCCCCTTCCCAGCAAGAACACGTAGCTTTTTGAGCTGTGCGCCAAATGTGCGCACTGTTCCTATTTCAAATATAGGCGGTAGGAACACCAAAATGAGGACTGCTATAGGTGAGGGGAGTTGGTGCTAGGAAAGAGGAGGCGGAATTAGCAGCGGTACAAGGGGGCACCATTACAAAATCTTGCCTAGGGCATCATATTGGTCAGGGCCGGCTCTGGTTTGAGTTTTACAAAGAAAAGCAATTTTACATTTCACTGCATTCGTAATGTGCCAGATAAGTTTTTGAAGGTTTTTTGCTAATCCCGGAATATTCAGAGGAAGAAGATAAAAAGAAGGGGAGAAAGGCATATTGGGGGTCATTCAGACCTGATCGCACGTTAGCTTTTTTTACAGCGCTGCGATCAGGTCAGAACTGCACATGCGTATGCACCGCAATGCGCAGGCGCGTCGCACGGGTACAAAGCGGATAGTTGCCGTGTGATGGGTTTTACGAAGAATCCATGTGCATTCAAATGTAAGTCATTTTAAGTGATACTCAGGCTGTGATGGGGGTGATTACCGGGGTGAGCGAGACTCAGAGGTCATTACCGGGGTGAGAGAGACTCAGGTGCGACGGGTGATTACCAGGGTGAGCGAGACTCAGGGGTGATTACCGGGGTGAGTGATACTCAGGGGTGATTACCGGGGTGAGCGAGACTCAGGTGTGACAGGGGTGATTACCAGGGTGAGCAAGACTCAGTGGTGATTACCGGGATGAGCGAGACTCAGGTGTGACAGGGGTGACTACCAGTGTGAGCGAGACTCAGGGGTGATTACCGGTTTGAGCGAGCCTCAGGGGTGAATACCGGGGTGACCGAGACGGAGGTGTGACGGGGTGATTACTGGGGTGAGCGAGACTCAGGGGTGACAGGGGTAATTACTGGGGTGAGTGGGACTCAGCCTGTGATGGGGGTGATTACCGGAGTGAGTGAGACTCAGGGGTGATTACTGGGGTGAGCGAGACTCAGGGGTGACAGGGCTGATTACCGGGGTGAGCGAGACTCAGGGGTGACAGGGCTGATTACCAGGGTGAGTGAGACTCAAGGGTGACAGGGGTAATTAGTTACTAGCGTGAGCGAGATTCAGGGGTGACAGGGGTAATTAGTTACTAGGGTGAGCGAGACTCAGGGGTGACAGGGGTAATTAGTTACTAGGGTGAGCGAGACTCAGGGGTGACGGGTAATTAGTTACTAGGGTGAGCGAGACTCAGGGGTGACGGGTAATTAGTTACTAGGGTGAGCGAGACTCAGGGGTGACAGGGGTAATTAGTTACTAGGGTGAGCGAGACTCAGGGGTGACAGGGGTAATTAGTTACTAGGGTGAGCGAGACTCAGGGGTGACGGGTAATTAGTTACTAGGGTGAGCGAGATTCAGGGGTGACAGGGGTGATTACCGGGGTGAGTGACACTCAGGGGTGATTACCAGGGTGAGTGAGACTCAGGCTGTGATGGGGTGATTACCAGGGTGAGTGAGACTCAAGCTGTGATGGGATGATTACTGGGGAGAGTGGGGCTCAGGCTGTGATAGGGGTGATTACTGGGGTGAGTGACACTCAGGCTGTGACGGGGTGATTACCAGGGTGAGTGACACTCAGGGGTTATACTGGGGTGAGCGAGACTCAGGGGTGACAGGGGTGATTACCGGGGCTGAGCGACACTCAGGGGTGATTATCGAGTGTAAGCGAGACTCAGGTGTTAGGATCCGTACGCATGCGCTGTAGTTTGAATATTGGCCGCTGTGTGATCAGCTCTGAATTAGGATCTTTATCTTAAGTACTATGTCAAAAAATAAAACACTACATTTATAATGTTGACATTCCCACCACAATGTGGACCCTGACAAAATGGCGACAGGTAAATAACGCAGACACCCAATCCTCAGCCTAGCCCTGACCTCTTACCTTAGCATTACTGACTGTTATTATTTCCTGTTACGTCATTTCGGTGGTATTGACAATTTGGTTGTTGACATTATGACAGTCGACATCATAGTGTCAACCCTTTGACTGTCGGCGGTGTGACTGTCTATATAAGGACTGCACTGTGGAAATAGAACTGAGACACATTCTCTGTCACACCTGCAACAACTGGCCCGGGAACTAATGGTATATTTATACAGAATGAGTATTCCATATCCAAATATTCCGAGATACTGAATATTCCGAAATACGGAATTTTTGGAGTGAGACTGAGATAGTGAAACCTTTGTTTTCTGATGGCTCAATGTACACAGACTTTGTTTAATACACAAAGTTATTAAAAATATTGTATTAAATGACCTTCAGGCTGTGTATAAGGTGTATATGAAACATAAATGCATTCTGTGCTTAGACATAGGTCCCATCGCCATGATATCTCATTATGGTATGCAATTATTCCAAAATACGGAAAAATCCCATATCCAAAATACTTCTGGTCCCAAGCATTGTGGATATGGGATACTCAACCTGTAGAAAAATACTGGCATGTATATTGAAAACAAAATGCAAGAATTCCTCTTCTAATATTATTATCCTAATGGCCGGAAATACGCTGATAATTGTGGGGTACTTGCAGGGGCGGATCCGGAAGAAAATGAAAGGGGGGGCACCATAATAGGGGAACAGTAATAGTTATATTTACATGCACCTAAGGCACGGGTGCTCCCAGATAAGGGGTGTGGTATCACAGGGGGTGTGGCCTCACAGAATACGCCATCAGGTAATGATTGGCTGTAGGAGCGCATCCTGGTTCATTGCCAATGTTTCACCCTGATGAAAAGGCTGATTGGGCCTTGAAATGTTGGTCACCTGTTCCATTAGTTATGGGAGCCTGGATGGCACCCCAGCACAATATAATTATTATAGTTTTTAGTTGGTGGTGGCAGGTGCAGCATACCTTGTTTTGTGCACTGCACTGAGACTCAGACTGTAGGACACGAACTGCCCATCTTTGATTACCAGTAGCAGCCAGCTGGATCTACAACAAGCAGCATAAGACATCTGCAGGACAGCCCTGTCACAATCACACAGCATAAGACATCTGCAGGACAGCCCTGTCACAATCACACAGCATAAGACATCTGCAGGACAGCCCTGTCACAATCACACAGCATAAGACATCTGCAGGACAGCCCTGTCACAATCACACAGCATAAGACATCTGCAGGATAGCCCTGTCACAATCACACAGCATAAGACATCTGCAGGATAGCCCTGTCACAATCACACAGCATAAGACATCTGCAGGACAGCCCTGTCACAATCACACAGCACAAGACATCTGCAGGACAGCCCTGTCACAATCACACAGCATAAGACATCTGCAGGATAGCCCTGTCACACTCACACAGCATAAGACATCTGCAGGACAGCCCTGTCACATCACACAGCATAAGACATCTGCAGGACAGCCCTGTCACATCACACAGCATAAGACATCTGCAGGACAGCCCTGTCACATCACACAGCATAAGACATCTGCAGGACAGCCCTGTCAGACTCACACAGCATAAGACATCTGCAGGACAGCCCTGTCACATCACACAGCATAAGACATCTGCAGGACAGCCCTGTCACAGTCACACAGCATAAGACATCTGCAGGACAGCCCTGTCACAGTCACACAGCATAAGACATCTGCAGGATAGCCCTGTCACAATCACACAGCATAAGACATCTGCAGGACAGCCCTGTCACAATCACACAGCATAAGACATCTGCAGGATAGCCCTGTCACACTCACACAGCATAAGACATCTGCAGGACAGCCCTGTCACATCACACAGCATAAGACATCTGCAGGACAGCCCTGTCACATCACACAGCATAAGACATCTGCAGGACAGCCCTGTCACATCACACAGCATAAGACATCTGCAGGACAGCCCTGTCAGACTCACACAGCATAAGACATCTGCAGGACAGCCCTGTCACATCACACAGCATAAGACATCTGCAGGACAGCCCTGTCACAGTCACACAGCATAAGACATCTGCAGGACAGCCCTGTCACAGTCACACAGCATAAGACATCTGCAGGATAGCCCTGTCACAATCACACAGCATAAGACATCTGCAGGACAGCCCTGTCACAGTCACACAGCATAAGACACCTGCAGGATAGCCCTGTCACAATCACACAGCATAAGACATCTGCAGGACAGCCCTGTCACAGTCACACAGCATAAGACATCTGCAGGACAGCCCTGTCACAGTCACACAGCATAAGACATCTGCAGGACAGCCCTGTCACAGTCACACAGCATAAGACATCTGCAGGACAGCCCTGTCACAGTCACACAGCATAAGACATCTGCAGGACAGCCCTGTCACAGTCACACAGCATAAGACATCTGCAGGACAGCCCTGTCACAATCACACAGCATAAGACACCTGCAGGATAGCCCTGTCACAATCACACAGCATAAGACATCTGCAGGACAGCCCTGTCACACTCACACAGCATAAGACATCTGCAGGACAGCCCTGTCACACTCACACAGCATAAGACATCTGCAGGACAGCCCTGTCACTATCACACAGCATAAGACATCTGCAGGATAGCCCTGTCACAATCACACAGCATAAGACATCTGCAGGATAGCCCTGTCACAGTCACACGGCATAAGACATCTGCAGGATAGCCCTGTCACAGTCACACAGCATAAGACATCTGCAGGACAGCCCTGTCACAATCACACAGCATAAGACATCTGCAGGACAGCCCTGTCACAATCACACAGCATAAGACATCTGCAGGACAGCCCTGTCACACTCACACAGCATAAGACATCTGCAGGACAGCCCTGTCACTATCACACAGCATAAGACATCTGCAGGATAGCCCTGTCACACTCACACAGCATAAGACATCTGCAGGACAGCCCTGTCACACTCACACAGCATAAGACATCTGCAGGACAGCCCTGTCACAGTCACACAGCATAAGACATCTGCAGGACAGCCCTGTCACAGTCACACAGCATAAGACATCTGCAGGACAGCCCTGTCACAGTCACACAGCATAAGACATCTGCAGGACATCCCTGTCACAGTCACACAGCATAAGACATCTGCAGGACAGCCCTGTCACATCACACAGCATAAGACATCTGCAGGACAGCCCTGTCACAATCACACAGCATAAGACATGTGCAGGACAGCCCTGTCACAATCACACAGCATAAGACATCTGCAGGACAGCCCTGTCACACTCACACAGCATAAGACATCTGCAGGACAGCCCTGTCACAATCACACAGCATAAGACATCTGCAGGACAGCCCTGTCACAGTCACACAGCATAAGACATCTGCAGGATAGCCCTGTCACAGTCACACAGCATAAGACATCTGCAGGACAGCCCTGTCACAGTCACACAGCATAAGACATCTGCAGGACAGCCCTGTCACAGTCACACAGCATAAGACATCTGCAGGACAGCCCTGTCACACTCACACAGCATAAGACATCTGCAGGACAGCCCTGTCACAGTCACACAGCATAAGACATCTGCAGGACAGCCCTGTCACAGTCACACAGCATAAGACATCTGCAGGACAGCCCTGTCACAATCACACAGCATAAGACATCTGCAGGACAGCCCTGTCACAGTCACACAGCATAAGACATCTGCAGGATAGCCCTGTCACAGTCACACAGCATAAGACATCTGCAGGACAGCCCTGTCACAATCACACAGCATAAGACATCTGCAGGACAGCCCTGTCACAGTCACACAGCATAAGACATCTGCAGGACAGCCCTGTCACAGTCACACAGCATAAGACATCTGCAGGACAGCCCTGTCACAATCACACAGCATAAGACATCTGCAGGACAGCCCTGTCACAATCACACAGCATAAGACATCTGCAGGACTGCCCTGTCACAGTCACACAGCATAAGACATCTGCAGGACAGCCCTGTCACACTCACACAGCATAAGACATCTGCAGGACAGCCCTGTCACACTCACACAGCATAAGACATCTGCAGGATAGCCCTGTCACAGTCACACAGCATAAGACATCTGCAGGACAGCCCTGTCACAATCACACAGCATAAGACATCTGCAGGACAGCCCTGTCACAATCACACAGCATAAGACATCTGCAGGATAGCCCTGTCACATCACACAGCATAAGACATCTGCAGGACAGCCCTGTCACAATCACACAGCATAAGACATCTGCAGGACAGCCCTGTCACAATCACACAGCATAAGACATCTGCAGGATAGCCCTGTCACATCACACAGCATAAGACATCTGCAGGACGGGTGTGGTTCATCAAATCGACAGTGTCTAGGTCGACAATGTTTAGGTCGACCACTATAGGTCGACAGTCACCAGGTCGACATGGATGGAAGGTCGACAGGGTATCTAGGTCGACATGTGCTAGGTCGACAGGTCTAAAGGTCGACATGAGGATATATTTTTTTTTGGGTGTCGTTTTCTTCGTAGATTGACCGGCATCCCAAATTAGTGCACCGCGTCCCCTCGCTTCGCTCGCCATGCTTCGGGCATGGTGCCTTCTCTCCGCTACCGCTGCGCTCGGCACACTTTACCGTTCCAATCGTAGTCCACGTGGATCGTTAAGTGTGAAAAAATAAAAAAAAAGAAAAAAAAAATGTGAAAAACTCATGTCGACCTTTAGACCTGTCGTCCTAGCACATGTCGACCTAGAAACCCTGTCGACCTTCCATCCATGTCGACCTAGTGACTGTCGACCTATAGTGGTCGACCTAAACATTGTCGACCTAGACACTGTCGATCTTCAGACCGGATCCCCTGCAGGACAGCCCTGTCACTATCACACGGGCCCCCTTCTCACAGCTGAGGCTGAGTGTGACTGCACCTAGCATTGTGGTAAAGGAAGTGCCGGGATACTGTGTGGTGCAGTGAGGGCTAATGAAGCCTTCTGCGCCGTCATAAGTAACAGTCTTACTCCATGCTGGCATTTGAACCCCGCGCCTGGACTGGACTCTGGCTGGCTGGTAGTTGAGGAGGTAGGTTGCAGTGTGAGCAGGGGGAGGGCTCCAGCATCCCCATTGGTTACCACATGGACTTGCTGTTAAAGCAGCGGTGGGTCCTAGTGCCTGCTGGCTCTTTTATCACATCTGACTGGTGGAAATAGCAGTAGTGCTGCTGCTGTTCTCCTTTTGAAAAAAAATAAGTCAGAAAAACGACCGAGTGCCCCCCCCCCCCTCCCTCCAGATCCGCCTATGGGTACTTGGATTACCCTTATTTACAAATCTTAAGTGAATTTGTGAATTTCTGTATGCTATTCTGCCCCTGCTTACCCCTATACACAGTCTGATACTTTATGTCATACAATTATTTCCCTGTATGGCTGCGGCTAATGTCTGTGCTGTGACATCATAATGATCCTATGTGCTGTGACATCATAATGATCCTATGTGCTATGACATCACAATGGTCCCACACGGTATGTTGTAAGCCAGAGCAGCACAGTAGGGGCTTATTCTGTTACCTGACCTCAGTAGAGCAGGAAGCGATTGCTGAAGCTCAATTACCGAGTATTTATCAGGTTCCAGTGTTGAGAAGCGCCCTTCGTGTAAGGATAGCTACTTATATACAGGTTTTTTTGGATCAGAAGTGAGGAGGCTTTAGACATGGGTGGATCTTTGCCGATTAAGTTTCGCTGGCCGATCCTCCGGGATAAGGTAAGTGAGATGTTATTATTATTTATTGTACTTTGCACAATTAGGGGTTTTCACGGTTCTCAAGAGGGGCGGGGCTCACATGAAAGTGGGCGTGTCTGGGCACAGAAGGCGGTGCTTTGTCCCAGTTTAGTAGGCCTAAATGTCAGGAGGTGTCTGTGCCTACATCTGACTAAGCTAAGAGAGTATTATTATTTACAGCATTTCTGGTTCTCAGTAGGCGTTACATAGGAGCGGAAATGGCTGTTCTAGCCAGAAACCTGTTAGTAGTTCAGGACTGGAGCTGAGAACCCTGGAATGAGGGGTTAGATCTGCTCCTATAGCTCTATATCTGTCATGTATTATATACAGATATGTGGCTACATTAGTGTGTAGCAGTTACACAATAGCTGTGTATGTAACTAGATAGTGAATTGTGTCTTTCTGTAACAGGTCTCCAGATACAACTTGGCTGACACAGTAACAGTCTCTCTGGTAAAGGGGGATGGACATCTTGGAATGAGGCTGATTCAGAATGATGAGAACTTCCTCGAGGTTTCCCACATAGTACAGAAAGGACCACTCTTCAATGTACTACATATAGGTAATATAATCCTTCATATATGTAACAGCACATTAAGTATTATCTAAATAAGAACATAAAGTATATGTATTAGTACAAAGTAAGAGTAAAAAGGCACTTATATGACAATGGCAGTATATGGCATGCTGTAAGCTCTCACGTGCAGGGCCCTCTGCCCTCATGTGCTTCTCCTTCCCTTATACTGCCATCTACTCCCTACAGTGGCACAATACCCTCGGGGTCTGCCGCCCTGCTGCTTATTTGGCTATAATGATCGCTGATGCAGCAACGTGTATAATCCATGTCCTGCTATAGTCTGGCCAGTAAGTCGCTGCTTTCTTCTATTGTTTATACTGTTCCTGATTATATTTTATATTCAACTGTGTTATCATTCACAGGAGACGAAATAATAAAGTTCAACAACAAAAAAGTTCTGGGATGGACTGTGAAGGAATTCTGGGCTCTTGAGAGGAACACCAAGCCTGGAGATAAGATCAAGATATTAGTGTACCGCGGTCGCCCAGAAGGTTCAACTTTACGAGTAGATGATTCGTCAGAGGAAGGGTGAGTTCCATATAAGCGCTATCTATATATGACCAATGCATACTGTAACAATACACAGCCATAATGTTATATACTAGAATGATTCCTATTGTTATTTTCTCTAACGTCCTAGTGGATGCTGGGAACTCCGTAAGGACCATGGGAATAGCGGGCTCCGAAGGAGGCTGGGCACTCTAGAAAGATCTTAGACTACCTGGTGTGCACTGGCTCCTCCCACTATGACCCTCCTCCAAGCCTCAGTTAGATTTCGTGCCCGGCCGAGGTTGGATGCACACTAGGGGCTCTCCTGAGCTCTTAGAAAGTTATAGTCTTAGAATTTGTTCTTTTCAGTGAGACCTGCTGGCAACAGGCTCACTGCAGCGAGGGACTAAGGGGAGAAGAAGCGAACTCGCCTGCTTGCAGCCGGATTGGGCTTCTTAGGCTACTGGACACCATTAGCTCCAGAGGGATCGACCGCAGGCCCAGCCTTGATGTTCGGTCCCGGAGCCGCGCCGCCGTCCCCCTTACAGAGCCAGAAGCAAGAAGATGGTCCGGAAAATCGGCGGCATGAAGACTCAGTCTTCACCAAGGTAGCGCACAGCACTGCAGCTGTGCGCCATTGCTCCTCTCACACACTTCATACTCCGGTCACTGAGGGTGCAGGGCGCTGGGGGGGGGCGCCCTGAGGCAGCAATAAAAACACCTTGGCTGGCAAAAATACCTCAATATATAGCCCCAGGGGCTATATATGAGGTAAATACCCCTGCCAGAAGTCCATAAAAAACGGGAGAATAGGCAGCGAAAAAGGGGCGGAGCCTATCTCCTCAGCACACTGGCGCCATTTTCCCTCACAGCTCCGTTGGAGGGAAGCTCCCTGGCTCTCCCCTGCAGTCTACAAGGGTTAAAAAAAGAGAGAGGGGGCACTAAATTTAGGCGCAGTATACATTATATATATAGATATAAAGCTATAGGGGACATAACTCAGTTAGTCCCTGCAGTATATAGCGCTCTGGTGTGTGCTGGCATACTCTCACTCTGTCCCCCCAAAGGGCTTTTGTGGGTCCTGTCCTCGTTTAGAGCATTCCCTGTGTGTCTGCGGTGTGTCGGTACGGCTGTGTCGACATGTTGAATGAGGAGGCTTATATGGTGACGGAACAGAGGCCGATATATGTGATGTCGCCCCCTGTGGGGCCGACACCAGAGTGGATAGAGAGGTAAAAGGTATTAACCGACAGTGTCAACTCCTTACATAAAAGGGTGGATGACGTAACAGCTGTGGGACAGCCGGCTTCGCAGCCCGCGCCTGCGCAGGCGTCTCAAAGGCCATCAGGGGCTCAAAAACGCTCGCTCTCTCAGATGGCAGACACAGATGTCGACACGGAGTCTGACTCCAGTGTCGACAAGGTGGAGACATATACACAATCCAATCCGTGACTTGATCCCGGCAATAAAAAATGTGTTATACATTTCTGACTTTAACCTCTATAAATGGGTTTTAGGTTTGGGGAGAAAAAACAGGCAGTGTTTTGTTCCCCCATCAGATGAATAAATGAAGTGTGTGAAAAGCGTGGGTTCCCCCGTTAAGAAACTGGTAATTTATAAAAAGTTACTGATGGCGTACCCTTTCCCGCCAGGAGGATAAGTTACGCTGGGAGATATCCCCTAGGGTGGATAAGGCGCTCACACGTTTGTCAAAAAAGGTGGCACTGCCGTCTTAGGATACGGCCACTTTAATAGGTACCTGTTGATAAAAAAAAAAAAAAAAAAACAGGAGGCTATCCTGAAGTCTGTATTTACACACTCAGGTACTAGACTGAGACCTGCAGATAGTGCTGCTGCAGCGTGGTTGGTGACCCTGTCAAACAGGGATAATAGTTGGCAAACATAAAAACATATTAAAGACGTTGTCTTATATATGGGGGATGCACAGAGGGATATTTTGCCGGCTGGCATCCAAAATAAATGTAATGTCCATTCTGTCAGGAGGGTATTAGAGACCTGTCACTGGACAGGTGATGCTGACTTAAAAAGCGCATAGAGAGCCTTATAAGAGTGAGGAATTATTTGGGGATGGTCTCTGGGACCTCGTATCCACAGCAACTGCTGGGAAGAAATAATTTTACCTCAGGTTTCCTCACAGAAAAAGGTACAGTCCTTTCGGCTTCAGAAAAGCAAGCGGGTCAAATGGCGCTTCCTTTCTGTACAGAGACAAGGGTAGAGGGAAAAAGCTGCACCAGTCAGCCTGTTCCCAGAATCAAGATTCTTCCCCCGCCTCCTGTGAGGCCACACCATGACGCGGGTGCTCCACAGGTGTAGCCAGGTACGGTGGGGGGCCGCCTCAAAAATTTCAGCAATTAGTGGGCTCGCTCACAGGTGGATCCCTGTTTCTTCCAAGTAGTATTTCAGGGGTACAAGCTGGAATTAGAGATGTCTCCCCCCAGCCGTTTCCTAAAATATGCCTTGCTGACAACTCCCTCAAGCAGGGAGGCTGTGCTAGAGGCAATTAATAAGCGGTATTCCCAGCAGGTAATACTCAAGGTGCCCCTACTTCAACAAGGACGGGGTTACTATTCCACACGGGTTGGGGTACCGAAACCGCATGGTTCGGTGTGACCCATTTTATATTTAAAATCCTTGAACATAAAAAAATTCAAGTTCAAGATGGAATCGCTCAGGGCGGTTATTGCAAGCCTGGACGAGGGGGATTACATGGTATCCCGGGACATCAAGGATGCTTACCTGCATGTCCCCATTTACCATCCTCGCCAGGAGTACCTCAGATTTGTGGTACAGGATTACCATTACCAAGTCCAGACACTGCCGTTTGGACTGTACATGGCACCGAGGGTGTTTTATCAAGGTAATGGCCGAAATGATGATACTCCTTCAAAAAAAGGGAGTTGTAATTATCCCGTAATTGGACAATCTCGTTATAAGGGCGAGGTCCAAGGAGCAGTTGGTAGTCGGGGTAGCACTATTTTGGAAAGTGCTACAACAGCATAGGTGGATTCTAAACAGTCCAAAGTCACAGCTGGTTCCTATGACACGTCTACTGTTCCTGGGGATGGTTCTGGACATAAACCAGAAATAGTGTTTCTCCCGGAGGAGAAAGCCAAGGAGTTGTCATCTCTAGTCAGAGACCTCCTGAAACCAAAATAGGTAGCGGTGCATCATTGCACGCGAGTCCTGGGAAAAATGGTAGCTTCTTACGAAGCAATCCCATTAGGCAGGTTCCATACAAGAACTTTTCAGAGGGACCTGTTGGACAAGTGGTCCGGATCGCATCTTCCGATGCATAGGCTGATAACCCTGTCTCCAAGGACCAGGGTATCTCTACTGTGGTGGCTGCAGAGTGCCCATCTTCAAGAGGGCCGCAGGTTCGGCATACAGGACTAGGTCCTAGTGACCATGGATTCCAGCCTTTGAGGCTGGGGGGCAGTCGCATAGGGAAGAAACTTCCAGGGACTTTGGTCAAGTCAGGTTATTTCCCTACACATAAATATTCTGGATCTGAGGGCCATTTACAATGCCCTGAGGCCAGCAAGGCCTCTGCTTCAAAACCAGCCGGTACTGATCCAATCAGACAACATCACGGCAGTCGCCCATGTAATCAACAGGGCGGCACAAAAAGCAGGATGGCGATGGCAGAAGCCACAAGGATTCTCCGATAGGCGGAAAATCATGTGTTAGCACTGTCAGCAGTGTTCATTCCCGGAGTGGACAACTGGGAAGCAGATCTTCTCAACAGACACGACCTCCACCCGGGAGAATGGGGACTTCCTCCAGAAGTCTTCCAATAGGATTGTACACCATTGGGAAAGGCCACAGGTGGACATGATGGCGTCCCGCCTTAACAAAAAGCTATAAAAGATATTGCTCCAGGTCAAGGGACCCTCAGGCGATAGCTATGGACGCTCTGGTAACACCGTGGGTGTACCAGTTGGTTTAGGTGTTCTCCCCTCTGCCTCTCATACCAAAGGTACTGAGAATAATAAGAAGGCGAGGAGTAAGAACGATACTCGTGGATGGCCAAGAAGAGCTTGGTACCCAGAACTTCAAGAATTTATATCAGAGGACCAATGGCCTCTGCCACTCAGTCAGGACCTGCGGCAGCAGGGGCCCTGTCTGTTCCAAGACTTACCGCGGCTGCGTTTGACGGCATGGCGGTTGAACGCCGGATCCTGAAGGAAAAGGGTATTCCGGAGGAAGTAATTCCTACGCTTACTAAAGCCAGGAAAGAGGTTACAGCAACTCATTATCACCGCATATGGCGAAAATATGTTGCATGGTGTGAGGCCGAAAGGGCCCCAACAGAGGAATTTCAACTAGGTCGATTTCTGCATTTCCTGCAAGCAGGAGTGACTATGGGCCTTAAATTGGGTTCCATTAAGGTACAGATCTCGGCTCTGTCGATTTTCTTTCAAAAAAGAACTAGCTTCAGTACCTGAAGTTCAGACATTTATAAAAGGAGTGCTGCATAGTCAGCCCCCGTTTGTGCCTCCTGTGGCACCTTGGGATCTCAACGTGGTGTTGAGTTTTCTTAAAATCACTTTGGTTTGAACCACTAAAAACCGTGGATCTGAAATATCTCACATGGAAGGTGGTTATGTTATTGGCCTTGGCTTCTGCCAGGCGAGTATCAGAATTGGCGGCTTTGTCTTGTAAAAGCCCTTATTTGATTTTCCATATGGATAGGGCAGAATTGAGGACTCGTCCCCAGTTTCTCCCTAAGGTGGTGTCAGCGTTTCACCTGAACCAGCCTATTGTGGTGCCTGCGGCTACTAAGGATTTGGAGGACTCCAAGTTGCTAGACGTTGTCAGGGCCCTGAAAATATATGTTTCCAGGACGGCTGGAGTCAGAAAATCTGACTCGCTGTTTATCCTATATGCACCCAACAAGCTGGGTGCTCCTGCTTCTAAGCAGACTATTGCTCGTTGGATTTGTAGTACAATTCAACTTGCACATACTGTGGCAGGCCTGCCACAGCCAAAATCTGTCAATGCCCATTCCACAAGGAAGGTGGGCTCATCTTGGGCGGCTGCCCGAGGGGTCTCGGCTTTACAACTTTGCCGAGCAGCTACTTGGTCAGGGGCAAACACGTTTGCAAAATTCTAAAAATTTGATACCCTGGCTGAGGAGGACCTGGAGTTCTCTCATTCGGTGCTGCAGAGTCATCCGCACTCTCCCGCCCGTTTGGGAGCTTTGGTATAATCCCCATGGTCCTTACGGAGTTCCCAGCATCCACTAGGACGTTAGAGAAAATAAGAATTTACTCACCGGTAATTCTATTTCTCGTAGTCCGTAGTGGATGCTGGGCGCCCATCCCAAGTGCGGTTTATCTGCATTACTTGTACATAGTTATTGTTAACTAAATCGGGTTATTGTTGAGCCATCTGTTGAGAGGCTCTATTGTTTCATACTGTTAACTGTGTTTCATATCACGAGTTGTACGGTGTGATTGGTGTGGCTGGTATGAGTCTTACCCGGGATTCAAAATCCTTCCTTATTGTGTACGCTCGTCCGGGCACAGTACCTAACTGAGGCTTGGAGGAGGGTCATAGTGGGAGGAGCCAGTGCACACCAGGTAGTCTAAGATCTTTCTAGAGTGCCCAGCCTCCTTCGGAGCCCGCTATTCCCATGGTCCTTACGGAGTTCCCAGCATCCACTACGGACTACGAGAAATAGAATTACCGGTGAGTAAATTCTTTTTATCATTACTGCGTGTGCACATTTAGGACTCAGCCATGTGTATATGATAACGCTGCCACATCAGGTGGAACATAACAAGCAGAAAATAGCGCTAATGCAGGTGACAGCCTGATGTAGAGTAGGCCGCCCAAACATCAGACACCTTGATGAGAATAAATCAGAAATATATATTGTGTGGCGTAACCCGTGGGCGAGGCAGTATTGCCACGTGGTATCCTCCTACATCCATAAGGAATATTCTTCCGTCTGTCAGGAAGAGGTCCTATTCTACAAAAAGGAATAAAACCCTGATAGGACGATGAGGACTTGCTCCTAGCGGGGAGGACAGAAGGAAGAAGATTCCTCATAGAGTTACAGTAATAATACAGTGGTAATCAAGAGACTTGGTGACTATTTACTTCATGTAAACCATTAGTATACGCCCAAGGGAATACATGGGCGGTATACAAAGGCACGGCTCAGCGCACTACGTTGCACATGTACCTAGGCATGGCGCATCTCCCCGCTCCCATGCCGCAGGCTGGATGAGCGTGGCTATATCTGTAACTTGAGCTTGCACGCCCCTGAACCAGGTACATATGACTTGCAAATTTGCCATCTTCCGCCGCTGGAATATTCCAGGAGGGGACATGCAGCGGGTCACTGAGGGGGCGTGGCTGGACCCACCCCCTCACAACATAACGCTGTATATTACAGGTGTCGGGAGGGGACAGGGCCAAGATGATGCGATTCTCTGAGAATCAGGTCATCGTGTCACCCATTTCTCCTACTTCAGTAGGGAGACCGCTGGACTTTCTAAATAAATGTGGATGTTCCAGAAGAGTAGGCGAGGGTAGCTTAATAGTATGCGGGGAAAAGGCGCTAATTGTTCAACTAGCGAGCACAGCACTAATGAGCAAATGATTTACTCACTCTTTATGTTTTACAGACCAGCACCAGCAGTTCAGCACGCCGCATCTAGCAGAGGACCAGCAGATAATGCCACACCTGCTGTATCACCAGTTCCTCATCATGCCGCATCTGCAATATCACCAACATCAGCAGTTCAGTGTGCCGCATCTGCCTTATTATCAGCAGTTCAGAGATCCGCATCTGCCATAGTCCCATCACCAGTTCCTCAGAATGGAGCATCTGTCGTAGATCCGGCGGAGAATCAGAATGGCGCATCTGTCATAGATCCGGCAGAGAATCAGAGTGGCACCTCTGTCGTAGATCCCGAAGAGTATCAGAATGGCGCATCTGCCGTAGATCTGGAAGAGAATGAGAATGGCGCATCTTCCGTAGATCCGGAAGAGAATGAGAATGGCGCATCTTCCGTAGATCCGGAAGAGAATGAGAATGGCGCATCTTCCGTAGATCCGGAAGAGTATCTGAGTGGCGCATCTGCCAGTAAGCGTAGTGTTATCATCTCACACGCAGATAGGGTTGAAATATCACACGCAGCGCATGTTGTAATCTCGCATGCAGCTCGCGTAGAAATCCTACATGCAGATAGTATTGAGATCGCCCACGCAGATCACGTTGTTCTCCCACAGAGAGCCAGAGGAAAGAAGGTCAAGAAAATCAATTGGATGGGCAGATTTGTTAAATTCGTAGATGAAGCGATCGCAGATTTGAGTGACTGCTACAGCGCACCAGGATTACTGTGGTGCCTGTTGTAAAGCTGAATGCAGCACAGCGTAAGTGTCATGGCTCCTGGCACCGCTGCCAGCCACTTACCTCTCCGTGGCTGAGGAGGTCTCCAGGGCTCTGCTGACCTCCAGCTGCTTCCATTCCAATGAACTACTCCAACATAGCCGTTCCATCCCGCTATACCAGAATAGCCAGTTCCAGCCCGGTGACTAGCCGATCCCAGACTGGCCTATCAGCCTAGCCAATAACAGCACGGCATAGGCTTCCCAGAGGTTTCCCCCACAGGGGGTTTTACTCTGAGGATGACTCTTCCTGAGTCACGAGACTTAAATTACCAAAAGATCCAAGTTGTAAATAAAACCTCTGATCCCTTTTCCCTCTACATCCGTCTCCTTGTCTTTATTTGAGTTGAAGTTAATGGGGTGGTGTAATTTGGGCTGAGAAGAGAGGGGGGGCATCAGCCATAAGACAGCGTATAGATCCTGTGGGGGGGAATATAAATGTTATCGCACCCCCAATAAGATGGGAGATCGAGGGGCAAGATTATATTTCCCCCAGTTATCGCTCTGATCGCGCCCATTACACTCGGGTTTAGGCGCGCAAAGCACCTAAACCCAATGAAAGTAATGGGTGAAAGTAATGGGTGCAAGCATGAAAAGACTCGTTTGGGTGCCCAAACGGGTCTCTTTATGCGTATTTTAACTCGCTACCCCCGGGCAGAGCCGGCCCTATGCATAGGCAAACTAGACAAATGCCTAGGGCATTTGGTATGCCCAGGGGCACAAGCAGCTTCTGCTGATTAAAATGATATGCAGCATGCCTATATTCTGTGTGTGACTGCGGCTGTATCTGCATATGAAATGCTACATTACAGTGCATTCCTGGAAATCACTGTAACATAGCATTTTGTATGCAGATACAGCCACAGTCGCAAATAGAATATAGGCATGCTGCATCTCATTTTAATCAGCAGAAGCTGTTAGAAGCTGCTAGTGCATCCTAGCCACAAAGTAATGCAAATAAGATGCATTTTTGTCAAAAAGGCACCCGACGTTATCAGAGCTGCCAGCTGACTCACGCCAGGTGTCTCCTGCTGCATGGCGTATTGAGGCAAGCTGTATGAAGACTCATCTGTATCCATGCATAGGCAGAGGTCACAGTGTTAGCGGCCATGTAAGTGTTTTGTGCGGGTGCGTTGGTTGTACAGTAGTGTTCGGCATATGTGTAAAGGGCATTATGTGGATAAGGGCATTAATAAAGGTTGTCATGATGTGCAAGAAGCATTATGTTTGTAAGGACATTGGCCCTCATTCCGAGTTGTTCGCTCGTTCTTTTTCATCGCATCGCAGCGATTTTCCGCAAACTGCGCATGCGCAATGTTCGCACTGCGACTGCGCCAAGTAAATTTGCTAAGAAGTTTGGTATTTTACTCACGGCATTACGAGGTTTTTTCTTCGTTCTGGTGATCGTTGTGTGATTGACAGGAAGTGGGTGTTTCTGGGCGGAAACTGACCGTTTTATTGGAGTGTGTGAAAAAACGCTGCCGTTTCTGGGAAAAACGCGGGAGTGGCTGGAGAAACGGGGGAGTGTCTGGGCGAACGCTGGGTGTGTTTGTGACGTCAAACCAGGAACGACAAGCACTGAACTGATCGCACTGGAAGAGTAAGTCTCGGGCTACTCAGAAACTGCACAGAAAAGTCTTTTCGCAATATTGCGAATACTTCGTTCGCAATTCTGCTAAGCTAAGATACACTCCCAGAGGGCGGCGGCTTAGCGTGTGTACTGCTGCGAAAAGCGGCTTGCGAGCGAACAACTCGGAATGAGGGCCATTAATGTGTGGCATATGTGTTAGGGGCATTACTGTGTGGTATTATGTTTAGAAATGCATTACTTATGTGTGGCATTATGTATATAAGGTGCTCTACTGTGTGGCGTAACGTATAGAAAGGACACTACTGTGTGGTCTAATGTGAATAAAGAGCAATATGGTGTGGTGTAATGTGAATAAGTAGCAATTCAGTGTAATGTAATGTGAATGAGGGGCACTACTGTGAGGAATAACGTATATAAGGTAAAGTGGTACTACTGTGTGATGTAACGTGAACTAGGGACACTATCGCATGATAAAATGTGAATAAAGTTGCAGTACTGTGTGGTGTAATTTGAATTGGGGTGCTATTGTGTGGCCATGCCCCTTCCCAGCAAGAACACGTAGCTTTTTGAGCTGTGCGCCAAATGTGCGCACTGTTCCTATTTAAAATATAGGGGTTAGGAGCACCAAAATAAGGACTGCTATGGGTGAGGGGTGATGGTGCTGGGAAAGAGGTGCAAGGTCAGAGGTGGAACCAGCGGTGGTGCTAGGGGGCACCAGCCAAAATCTTGCCTAGGGCATCATATTGGTCAGGGCCGGCTCTGGTTGTATGTATATATTATAGCTACCTGAGGGGATCCCACCCCAAGTATTGCTTTACACACACATAATACTGGCATGCTGTGCTACAGAACACTTACCAAACGCACAAAAGGGAGAGTATATATGACATAAGGGTCTGCTGAGTATACATCTATACATATTAGGGGGCACTTGGTATGGATTTGCAGTTATTGCAGAGTATTATGCGAAACACAGGGGGGTTGGTAGTCCTATGACATAGGTGGATGTGGTATGTAAGGTCGACCACTATTGGTTGACAGGGATTCTAGGTTGACAGGGTTTATAGGTCGTCATGTTCTAGGTCGACAGGTCAAAAGGTTGACATGAGTTTTTTTTCCTTTTGGTGTCGTTTTCTCCGTAGAGTGACCGGGAACCCCAATTAGTGCACCTTGTTCCCTCGCTTCGCTCGCCATGCTTCGGGCAAGGTTACTGTTCCCAGTCGTAGTCCGCGTGGATCGTTAAGTATGAAAAAAATTGTGAAAAACTCAAGTCGACCTTTTGACATGTCGACCTAGAGACCCTGTCGACCTAGTTACTGTCGACCAATATTGGTCGACCTAGAGACCGGATACCGACATAGGCTGCCTCCTCGCCTGGTTTGTACAGGAGACTCCCGGATTAAAGAGACAGATTCAGTATGATTTCCTGATGAACGGGTGGTCTTAATACCGACAGCGGCATCCCGACCATCAGAATCCCAACAGGCCCCCAGAAAGTACTCTAAGCCTCGCCTGTCCCCTACCCTAACCCTCCCTTGTGGGTGCCTAACCCCAACCCTCCCATCCCCGCTGCCTAAACCTAACCCTCCCTTCCCCGCTGCCTAACCCTAACCCTCCCTTCCCCGCTGCCTAAACCTAACCCTCCCCGGTGGTACCGAACCCTAACCCTCCCTTCCCCGCTGCCTAAACCTAACCTTCCCCGGTGGTACCTAACCCTAACCCTCCCTTCCCCGCTGCCTAAACCTAACCCTCTCCTGTAGTACCTAACCCTCCCTTTCCCCGCTGCCTAAACCTAACCTTCCCCGGTGGTGCCTAACTCTAACCCTCCCTTCCCCGCTGCCTAAATCTAATCCTCCCCGGTGGTACCTAACCCCAGCCCTTCCCCGGGACCTGCCCATAAACCTTCCCGTCCCTGAACCTTAACACTCCTTCTAAATCTCCCCCCACCACGGCAGGACGTGAGCGCTTCCTGCTGTAACAACAATCAGGATTCCTGGCTTCGGTATTTTGACGCCGGGACCCCGACCTCCATCATGATTTTGATGCCGTACTTATGCCATCATTCGGGATTCCGGCATATTTTTTCTAGATTTACAGGAGACCAGACATTTCTCCTGCAAAGAAGCATGGATGTGATAAAGTTTGTGTCATCACTTCCGCGACATCATATGATCTTGAAGACACCAATAAAAAAGTATTTTATCGCGTCGCCTCCATCAACACCAGATTAACAACGGGCATAGCCCCCAAATGTTTCACAGAGGGTCCGCTGCATATATCTCCGATACCTGTGCGATCCCTCCATTCACGCAGTCAGCCACAACCCTCATAGGTTTCTTTGGGAAATGCGATGCCGCCAGATTTATCAAGCTTCGGAACACAGCGTCCCGGATGTGTCGCCGCCGTGCACCCATTTATGTACTGCCACTGTCTGTACACAACTGAAATGTGACCTCCGGGTGGTACTCACACGTAGGCAGGCATGGTATATAAAGTCTAGCCCCGGGGTGTTTCCAGCACATTGTACAGGAAATTCAGCAGCCTGCGGTAAGAGGCGTCGGGGAAAGGGGGGCTTCCCGCTACTGGCTACTGAAGATGCTGTTCCTCTTTGTGGTATGATCTGAGCCATCAATGTTGAAGGTCACCTCCCTGTTGCATTCCGGGGCCCCGGGTTCCAGTCCCACAAAGTCCACTTTCAGCTTCATCTCTTTGGTGGGGCCAGGGTAGACCACCCTACCCTCTTCTGCCCGTAGAGGAATTTCTGCACCATGGTGTCTGGAAGTCTCACCGAGCTTCATAGCTCCGAGCACCAGCTAGTGGGGTTTATCCATCTCTGCACCCCCTCAAAACTGGGACATGTGCCCACCTAGGCACACCCCCCCCCCCCTCCCCCATTTACTGCCATGGCACAGCGTACCAGGACCCCGCTGCACTAATAGTGCTCACTGTATTATGCCAATTTTTGGAATTTTAAATAATCTAAAATAAAAGTTCGCTTAAATAGTGCAGAGAGCACGGACAGGTGATGAGGATCACAAGCAGGTTACTAGAAGTACCAGGAATTACACTTCCTGTAGGGAAAATATGGATAATCTTAGGGACAAATGGTCAAGAGTTAGACCTGTGGCCCTGATTCAGACCCGGACAAAATAAGCCAACTTCACGGCGTCTCTGCCACTGGAGGTCCCTATACTAAGTTTAAGTCCAGGGCGAGGAACCACACAAAAGCTGGCAAAGGCTAGTCACCCTGGTCCCATCTATGAGGATCATTCCGAGTTGTTCGCTCGCTAGCTGTTTTTAGCAGCCATGCAAACGCTATGCCGCCGCCCACTGGGAGTGTATTTTAGCTTAGCAGAAGTGCGAACGAAAGGATCGCAGAGCGGCTGCAAAATATTTTTGTGCAGTTTTAGAGTAGCTCAAAACCTACTCAGCGCTTGCGATGACTTCAGACTGTTCAGTTCCTGTTTTGACATCACAAACACGCCCTGCGTTCGCCCAGCCACGCCTGCGTTTTTCCTGGCACGCCGGCGTTTTTTCGAACACTCCCTGAAAACGGTCAGTTGCCACCCAGAAATGCCCACTTCCTGTCAATCACTCTGCGGCCAGCAGTGCAACAGAAAAGCTTCACTAGACCTTGTGTGAAACTACATCGGCCGTTGTGAAAGTATGTCATGCGTGTACATTGCGCAACATACGCATGCGCAGAAGTGCCGTATTTTGGCATCATCGCTGCGCAGCGAACATTTTCATGTAGCGATCAACTCGGAATGACCCCCTATGCCTCCAAGAACAGCAGAATAAGATGGCATTTGCTCAATCAATATAGTAATACTTTATAGGTGCATAAAAAAGGAGGGGTTATTCTAAACAAGAAAAATAGAAAAGTTTTCCCTCAGTACACCAAGTAGCATCAGCAACAAGACTAGAACACTACATGATAGGAGAAAATTCAGAGATCACAATTACATATAGTTGCGAAGATATGGTTAAGCCACCAAGCCGTATCAAGGCTTCTCTGATACTGGTGGTCCCTAACCCTGCACCCACTCTGGATCATATAATGACTTATGTCAGTTACAGGATACCTGAAGTTGCGGTAGACACCCGTTGGGGTTAGTCGAAACCTTTCTGAAGGCTTCCAGTGGATCATTTCTTTCCCACAGCAGGAAAATAAAGGAGGTTTGGACTTAGCTGCATCCAACATGCAGGTCAAGGCCCTCAGTCTGGGTTCCAGGTACAGGGGCTGGTAAGCACTGGAGTCAACACTGGAATATGCTGGATGGCACGCAGACACTGGAATGGCAGACTGCTGAGAAGCCGGTTGGCGGAACTTGGAGTGGAGCACAAAGAGACGGATACCAGGAACGAGTACCCGTAACGAGTAGAAACCAGGACAGATAACGGGAATCCAGGATGACACAGGGGACAGAAACCAGGAACGTAGTTTCATGAAGAACACAAGTAGCACAATGCTGTAGTATGGTTCAGGAGTCTATACTCTGGCACAGGGGCTTCTTTAAATACTGTAGGTGGAGTTTCAAATTAGGTGCCAATGTGACATCACATTTTTGGTGCACCTGGCCCTTTAAGTTCAGTGCTGAGCGGCACGGGAGCTGCATATCTGGAAGTCACTGATGCACCGCCAGAGGGGAAGCCAGATCAGCGCAGTGGGTGACGGAGATCTCCAGCTTACTGCCTCATTCTAGGAGCAGGAGACTAGCGCTGTCGGACCCAGTGAGTGAGTGCCGGGTTCCAGCACGCTGTGACAGCGAGGTTCTGTCTGCTCATGCTTCTGGTCATTAGGATCTGTCAGCTCACGCCTCCGGACGGGTGTGGTTCATCAAATCGACAGTGTCTAGGTCGACAATGTTTAGGTCGACCACTATAGGTCGACAGTCACTAGGTCGACATTGATGGAAGGTCGACAGGGTTTCTAGGTCGACATGTGCTAGGTCGACAGGTCTAAAGGTCGACATGAGGATTTTTTTTTTTGGTGTCGTTTTCATCGTAGAGTGACCGGGATCCCAAATTAGTGCACCGCGTCCCCTCGCATGGCTCGCTTCGCTCGCCATGCTTCGGGCATGGTGCCTTCGCTCCGCTACCGCTTCGCTCGGCACACTTTACCGTTCCAATCGTAGTCCACGTGGATCGTTAAGTATGAAAAAATTCAAAAAAAGAAAAAAAATGTGAAAAACTCATGTCGACCTTTAGACCTGTCGACCTAGCACATGTCGACCTAGAAACCCTGTCGACCTTCCATCCATGTCGACCTAGTCACTGTCGACCTATAGTGGTCGACCTAAACATTGTCGACCTAGACACTGTCGATCTTCAGACCGGATCCCCCTAGTCCGGACATGAGGTTCTGTCAGCCTACACCTCCGGGAGTGAGGTTCTGCTTGCCCACATCTCTCCAGGCGCGATGTTGTGCCTCCTAACACCTCTGGGCCAAAAATCAGAGTGTTGGTCTGCTGTCCAGTTTCCTCTGATGGTGGAAAAGACTATACAGATGTAGGCACGCACATATTGGCTGCATCTGCACTGACGAACACAGCCGGCGTGGCTAGGCGCACCCGCCGTGTGTATGTATACAGTAATCAGACAGAGGGCCTAATCGCACATCTACAATCCATTACTCTGATATGTAGGGGGAGGCCCAGCACAGGTCAAATCCGCCCCACGTGCCAAGCCCTGGCCACCCGCACACATGCAAAAGAATTGCACGGCGCAAATGCTTTTGCATGTTTAGGGTATCCCTCTGCCTACGCAGCCTAGCTTTCGAAGGCAGGTGGCTAACACGCCATGTTTCGGGTCGCAGCGTCTGCGTGTGACATTACACAGCCGCCGCGGCCAGCCCCGCAAGGGTTCCGGACACGCCTGCGTTGTCCGGACCGCACCTTCCAATGCCCCCCGCGATGTCCCTTAAACACCGAGTTGACACCCCCTCCCGCCCCATGAATGTCACAGGAGCACGTAAGGTCATTCCTGTCCACATAAAGGACGTTTGCCACCAGTGCCAGGTCCGGTAAAAGGACAGAGAAATGCCACTCTGGATAAGGGACCGTTTTATGCTCCCTTATGACCAGGACCACAAGAAAATGGCTGACGGGAGCCCCTATACTGGTCACAGAATTAGTTCTAGTAACTACTCTCTCATTGCATCAGAGGCAGAACTCTGGGAGGCAACAGAGTCATCTGCCGCTGGGCTCCTGCTCTGAGGGGGGCACCTCTCCTCCCATTCTGTGACACCATTGAATTAAGTTCATTGATAGCTGCCGCTGTCTTTTCAGTGGCCGACTTCCTCACTGGTCCCTGCACCTTACAAATCACACCCTCTTTATTATACTGATATACACATTTTACAAGTATCACACCCAGGATTAGAAACCACAACCTATTACACTGGAAGCAGACACCTTACTGATGGAACTATTTGCTCCTGTATGGAAATATGAGAATTTTAACTATGTGAAGACACTTCTCTGACAATTACACGTAACTTCATATAGTTAGTATTCTCATTCTTCCTCTAAAGGAGCAAAGAGCTCCATCAGTAAAGTGTCTGCTGCCAGTGTAACAGGTCATGGGTTCTAAACCTGGGTATGACTGCTATGAAATGTGTGATTTAAAATAAAAGACAATTAAATGTATAAATACAGTATATACATTTTTTTCAGAACACTCCATATACATACACACGCACACACACATACATACATATATTTATCTTCATATAGGAAATAGGGGGGCACCAATATTTATCGTGCCTCCGGGTAACTGTGACAAATTTACGCCACTGCATTGCATTAATCAGTCACTCCAATATTATGATGGTATATACTATTCTACTGACTACTAGTTAGTAGCTAATTCTCAGTATCAGTTATTACATGTGTGAGTGTGTAATATATCCTCCTTCACTGGTTATATACCTCATACATATAACGAGTCCTATCCTTCTCTGTCCTTCGTCATTTACATTACAGTACAAAATACATGTATATGTATACACATACAAACCATACACTATTTATACATCTAAGTGAAATATATGCATAAAAGCAGTTTTATTTTGGGGACATGTGGCAAAACTAAGAAATTCTATCAATATCAAATTATATTTACAGTATATATTGGTATAAGGAAACATCTAACAGTAATCTGCATTAGTGATGAGCGGGTTCGGTTCGTCGGAATCCGAACCCCCCCGAACTTCACCCATTTTACACGGTTTCGAGGCAGATTAGAATCTTCCCGCCTTGCTCGGTTAACCCGAGCGCGCCCGAACGTCATCATCCCGCTGTCGGATTCTCGTGAGATTCGGATTCTATATAAGGAGCCGCGCATCGCCGCCATTTTTCACTCGTGCACTGGAAATGATAGTGAGAGGACGTGGCTGGCGTCCTCTCAGTTTTATTCAGGTGGCTGCAAATATCTGTGCTCACTGCTTTATTGTGGGGACTGGGGACCAGCAGTATTATATAGGAGGAGTACAGTGCAGAGTTTTGCTGACCAGTGACCACCAGTATTATACGTTGTCTGCCTGAAAAACGCTCCATATCTGTGCTCAGTGTGCTGCATATATCTGTGCTCACACTGCTTTATTGTGGGGACTGGGGACCAGCAGTATTATATAGGAGGAGTACAGTGAAGAGTTTTGCTGACCAGTGACCACCAGTATTATACGTTCTCTGCCTGAAAAACGCTCCATATCTGTGCTCAGTGTGCTGCATATATCTGTGCTCACACTGCTTTATTGTGGGGACTGGGGACCACCAGTATTATATAGGAGGAGTACAGTGCAGAGTTTTGCTGACCAGTGACCAGTGACCACCAGTATTATACGTTCTCTGCCTGAAAAATGCTCCATATCTGTGCTGCATTGTAGTATATAGTAGGAGTACAGTGCATAATTTTGCTGACCACCAGTATATAATATATAGCAGTACGGTACAGTAGGCCACTGCTCTACCTACCTCTGTGTCGTCAAGTATACTATCCATCCATACCTGTGGTGCATTTCAGTTTTGCACAGTTTGCTGACCAGCAGTATATAATATATAGCAGTACGGTACAGTAGGCCACTGCTCTACCTACCTCTGTGTCGTCAAGTATACTATCCATCCATACCTGTGGTGCATTTCAGTTTTGCACAGTTTGCTGACCACCAGTATATAATATATAGCATTACGGTACAGTAGGCCACTGCTGTACCTACCTCTGTGTCGTCAAGTATACTATCCATCCATACCTGTGGTGCATTTCAGTTTTGCACAGTTTGCTGACCACCAGTATATAATATATAGCAGTACGGTACAGAAGGCCACTGCTCTACCTACCTCTGTGTCGTCAAGTATACTATCCATCCATACCTGTGGTGCATTTCAGTTGTGCACAGTATATATAGTAGTAGGCCATTGCTATTGATACTGGCATATAATTCCACAAATTAAAAAATGGAGAACAAAAATGTGTAGGGTAAAATAGGGAAAGATCAAGATCCACTTCCACCTCGTGCTGAAGCTGCTGCCACTAGTCATGGCCGAGACGATGAAATGCCATCAACGTCGTCTGCCAAGGCCGATGCCCAATGTCATAATAGAGAGCATGTAAAATCCAAAAAACAAAAGTTCAGTAAAATGACCCAAAAATCAAAAAATGAAAAGCGTCTGAGGAGAAGCGTAAACTTGCCAATATGCCATTTACGACACAGAGTGGCAAGGAACGGCTGAGGCCCTGGCCTATGTTCATGGCTAGTGGTTCAGCTTCACATGAAGATGGAAGCACTCATCTTCTCGCTAGAAAACTGCAGTGCCACTCCTAGATGGGCCAGGTGTTTGTGTCGGCCACTTGGGTCGCTTAGCTTAGTCACACAGCTACCTCATTGCGCCTCTTTTTTTCTTTGCTTCATGTGCTGTTTGGGGACTATTTTTTTGAGGTGCCATCCTGTCTGACACTGCAGTGCCACTCCTAGATGGGCCAGGTGTTTGTGTCGGCCACTTGGGTCGCTTAGCTTAGTCACACAGCTACCTCATTGCGCCTCTTTTTTTCTTTGCATCATGTGCTGTTTGGGGACTATTTTTTTGAAGTGCCATCCTGTCTGACACTGCAGTGCCACTCCTAGATGGGCCAGGTGTTTGTGTCGGCCACTTGGGTCGTGTCACGATCCGGGTATCTGGACGCCATTACTTACCCTTCAGATGCCTCCTAAGGCTGGCTCAGCGTTCCAGGACCGGATCCCATCTGTTATACTGATGTCCACATTCCTGCCTCCTCTCCTGTCACTCTGAGACGCGGTCACCGCAACGCCTGTTATATCCGGAATGGCGTCTCCCGCGGCCTCCGCCGCTGTTCCTGAGTTTCTACATGCAGAATGTCAGAGTGGTGATTACATCAGCCGCGGCCTCCGCTGTGCCCGCGTGGTTAAATGTGCGCTTGTCAGTCTGGCGTCTCCTGTCTCCTGTGGCCGGCGCCGCTATTACTGTTTTGATTCTCACATGGATTACAAACCAAACTTCCCTCCAAGTGTCTGCATGGGCGCAGCCATCTTGGATTCTGTCATCTGTTCATTTCCACCAATCTGCTGTCTGCATTGTTAATCTGCATAATTGCCTAGCCAATCCCTTCCTTGCTGCAGGTATAAGTAATCTGTGCCTGAGCAAGGAAGGCGTCAGTGCTTTGGTTGTCAAACTTAGTTCCAGTTTGTCTCTCTCCTGTGGTTGTTTTCCAGGTTCCAGCTCCTATCTCCACACTTCCACTAAAGAGACCCGCACCAGCATTCCACCTGCGGTGTAGCTTGACTCTCCTATCCATTTGGATTCATCTGCTTCCAGCTACAGATCCACCTGCTTTCAGCATCCAGCTTCCAGCAGAGGTCAGCTCTTCTTAAAGTGCCGGTACCCTTTTCTGCAGATTATCATTTATCACCGGCATTATTATTTCACCGCTCTCAAGCTCCAAACATCACTTCATATTTCATCGCTCTCAAGCTACATTTATCATTTAACTGGTTCCAGTCAGTATCCACTCCGTGCCAACATCAGTCTGGTTCCAGCCAGTACCCACAGCAGCCGTTTTATCCACAGCAGCCCAGCTTTTCCTGGAACACCAGCTGGTACGATCCTGGGCTATCTCCATTGCTACAGTCGGGCCTGGTAAGGACTTTCCAACTAGAAGATTATAAGAACTATCTCACACTACCAGAGCCCTGTGGCCCTTGCCACCCTGTAGTACCCAGGAACTGTATTTATCCTCTGCTGATTTTTATGTTTTCTTTTACTGCTGCTGTGTTACGGAGTTTGTCATAAATAAACATCATTGACTTTTACCCTGGTTGTCGTGGTCACGCCTTCGGGCAGTTCTTCTACATGTTACTTACATGTCTAGGGGTCTGATACAACCTCCCAGGTTCCGTTACATCTCAGCCCCTACAACTGAGGCTGTCTCCCGTCAGCTCAGGCCCTCAGTTGTGACAGTAAGCACTGACCATATGAATCCAGCCGGAGACCAGGATCAAGCGGCCAGGCCGATGCAAGAACTGGCAGCCCGACTTGAACATCAGGAGGCTGCACAGGGCCACATCATCCGCTGTCTCCCGGATCTCTCTACTCGGCTGGATGGGATTCAGACAACCCTCCGTGGATCAGACGCGTCCGGTGCGTCAACCACAGTGACTCCAGCTATAACCCCACCCACCTTACCCATTTCTGCTCCACGTCTTCATCTTCCAACGCCAGCAAAATTTGACGGATCTCCAAGATTCTGCAGGGGATTTCTCAACCAGTGTGAGATTCAGTTTGAGCTACAACCTGGCAATTTTCCCAGTGACCGTACAAAAATTGCCTACATTATCTCTCTTCTCAGTGGCTCAGCCCTTGATTGGGCATCACCGTTATGGGAGAGGTCCGACACCCTGCTATCCTCATACACTGCATTTGTGTCAACATTCAGGCGTATCTTCGACGAGCCCGGCCGGGTAACTTCAGCCTCATCTGAGATTCTCCGTTTACGCCAGGGATCACGTACTGTAGGACAATATCTTATACAGTTCCAGATCCTGGCATCCGAACTGGCATGGAACGACGAGGCCCTGTATGCTGCATTCTGGCATGGCTTATCTAAGCGTATTAAAGATGAGTTAGCTACCAGAGACTTACCTTCCAAGTTAGATGAGCTAATCTCATTCTGCACGAAAGTTGATTTACGTTTCAGAGAAAGAGCAACTGAGCGTGGAAGATCATCTGCTCCAAAATCTTCTGCTCCTCCTCCTCGCCAACTGTCACCATCTAAAGATGAGCCCATGCAACTTGGCCGTTCTCGTCTAACTCCTGCTGAGCGCCGAAGACGTCTCTCTGAGTCTCTTTGTCTTTATTGTGCAGCTCCGTCTCACACCATCAATGCCTGTCCCAACCGTCTGGGAAAACTCCAAATCCTAGCTCGCCAAGGAGAGGGCCGGCTAGGAGTAATGATCTCCTCTCCATCTCCTCATGATTGTAATCTCCCAGTCTCGCTTCAAGTTGCTCAACGTTATCGGAACGTCATTGCCCTCCTTGATTCCGGAGCAGCTGGGAACTTTATTACCGAAGCCTATGTTAAACGGTGGTCCCTACCCACCGAGAGACTTCCTTCGTCCATCTCCTTAACTGCCGTGGATGGCAGCAAGATTTTTTATGCAGTTATTTCTCTAAGGACTCTACCAGTTCGTCTGAGAGTGGGAGTTCTTCATTCCGAATTTATTTCTTTTTTAGTGATTCCAAGAGCCACACATCCTGTGGTCCTGGGCCTTCCATGGCTCCGTCTTCACAATCCATCTATTGATTGGACGACTACGCAGATTCTGGCATGGGGTCCCTCCTGTGCTGAGACATGTTTGTTTAAAGTATTGCCTGTCTGTTCTTCCTCCCCCAGGTCGTCTGATGTTCCACCTCCTCCATATCAAGATTTCACGGATGTGTTCAGTAAAGCTTCTGCTGATATCCTTCCTCCTCATAGAGAATGGGACTGCCCGATTGATCTCGTTCCAGGGAAGGTTCCACCTCGAGGCCGAACTTACCCGTTGTCTCTGCCTGAGACGCATTCTATGGAGGAATACATTAAAGAGAACGTAGCAAAGGGGTTCATTCGACCTTCCTCTTCTCCAGCCGGCGCAGGCTTCTTTTTCGTAAAGAAAAAAGATGGTGGTCTGCGGCCGTGCATCGACTACAGAGGTCTGAACGACATTACCATCAAGAACCGCTATCCACTACCCCTGATTACTGAGCTCTTTGATAGAGTTAGCGGAGCTACCATCTTCACAAAGCTGGACTTGAGAGGTGCATACAATCTCATCCGGATCCGTGAGGGTGACGAGTGGAAGACCGCCTTTAACACCCGTGACGGACATTATGAGTACCTCGTCATGCCCTTCGGATTGAGCAATGCTCCAGCTGTCTTCCAGCATTTTGTCAATGAGATCTTCAGAGACATTTTATACCGTCATGTCGTGGTCTATCTAGATGATATCCTCATTTTTGCCAACAATTTAGAGGAACATCGTTTTTGGGTAAAAGAGGTTCTGTCCCGTCTCCGTGTCAATCATCTCTATTGCAAATTAGAGAAATGCGTCTTTGAAGTCAAGTCCATTCCGTTTCTAGGTTACATTGTGTCCGGTTCCGGACTAGAGATGGATCCTGAGAAACTACAAGCAATCCAGAATTGGCCGATACCCTTAACCCTCAAAGGGGTCCAGAGGTTCTTAGGGTTCGCCAATTATTACAGAAAGTTTATACAAGACTTTTCCACCATTGTGGCGCCTATTACTGCTTTAACTAAGAAGGGTGCTAACCCGTCCAAGTGGTCTGAAGAAGCTACGCAAGCTTTTCATCTCTTAAAACAACGGTTCATCTCTGCACCAGTTCTGAAACAGCCCGACATCGACTCTCCTTTCATCTTAGAGGTGGATGCCTCCTCCGTTGGAGTAGGAGATGTGTTATCTCAGAGGGCTAAAGATGGCCATTTACATCCTTGCAGTTTCTTCTCCCGGAAGTTCTCCCCAGCGGAGCGCAACTATGCCATTGGTGACCAGGAGTTGCTAGCCATCTCCTCGCTCTAGAGGAGTGGAGATATCTGTTGGAGGGAGCTTCTCATTCAATCACCATACTTACAGACCACAAGAACCTTTTATATCTGAAAGGCGCACAATGTCTCAACACTCGTCAGGCCAGATGGGCACTTTTCTTTTCCAGGTTCGACTTTAAACTCCAGTTCTGTCCGGGCTCTCAGAATCGCAAGGCCGATGCCCTTTCCCGCTCATGGGAGCAAGAAAATGAGTCAGAGTCTTCAGACAAGCATCCTATTATCAATCCGTTGGCATTCTCCACGGTAGGGATGGACTCTATGCCCCCACCAGGGAAAAGTGTTGTGAAGCCGGTGCTAAGGAAGAAGCTCATGCATTGGGCCCATGCTTCCCGTTTTGCCGGACATACAGGTATCCAAAAAACCCTGGAGTTTATCTCTAGGTCCTATTGGTGGCCAACTCTGAAAAAGGACGTCATGGAGTTTATTGCATCTTGCCCAAAGTGTGCCCAACTATGTTATGCACACTAGTGCCTGCAGGAATGTACTGGTGTCTGAACTGTTATGCACACCAGTACCTGCAGGAATGTACTGGTGTTTGAACTGTTATGCACACCAGTGCCTGCAGGAATGTACTGGTGTCTGAACGGATAGGGATGCAAAACAAAGAACTCACAGACAGACTGGGGAATATGACATTACGTAATGTGTCTCCCTAGTATTAGTAATGCTCAGATGGAAAAAGCAAGATGTTGTGTTTTAATACGTAGAGAACCCGAAATGCTGTTGCTAAGGGCAACAGCAAAACCCTAAAGGGTTACCAACGGGTGTGGCAGTAAACTCCTTGGTCAGAGATGGAATGATAGACACAAGGAGAGTCTCCACAATCCTAATCCTCACTTGCAGTGCATAGGTTCAGCTTACTGCCACTAAACTGACACCTAAACACCTTGCACAGTGAGACAGGATTTAGGCAGGCAAATCTGAGAATACAGCTGCAAACTTGCTAAGTTCACAGAGTAGCAAAAGAACCCCAGCAAGTTAAACGACTGACTCCAGTCTTACTGCTAGGTCTGGATTGGCAGAGTGTAGTACCAAATCCCCAGGCCTATTTGCAGTAAGCAACAACAAATACAAAGCTACACAGTACTGGCTAACTTTCAGGAACTGACTAACCAACAAAGATTCAGCAGCATCTGCTTAACCTGAGAAGAGGCCTTATATAGCAGGTGCTGTCCACGCCCCACTCAGACCTCACAGACTGTGAGCACAAAAACCAGCACCGGATCCCCTGCCGTGCACAGAGCCTGTAACCACTGCACAGCAAAAGACCCGAACCGGAGTATCAGCTGCGCTCAGGTTACTCTGCTAGCACTTGTCTCCCGGTTGCCTTGACGATGTGGCAGCACAGGGCAGGAGACCCTAACAGTAACCCCCCTCTTACGAGGGGTCAAAGAACCCCTACCACCGGGTTTATCGGGGAACTGCGAGAAGAAAGAGCGTATCAGTCTGGGGGCATGAAGATCACAACTGCGCACCCACGACCGCTCCTCCGGGCAATACCCCTTCCAGTGCACCAAAAATGACAGCCGACCCCGAACCATCTTGGAGTCAAGAATCCTTTCAACAACAAACTCCCTCTGGCCACGTATCAGAAGAGGGGAAGGTCTTCCACTGGAAGAAGGATTACTAATCGCCCGTTTTAAAAGGGAACAATGAAATGTTTTATTGATACCCAAAGAACGGGGCAGATCTAACTGAAATGCCACCGGATTGATAACCCTGGTGATCTTATAAGGGCCGATGAACCGGGGGCCTAACTTATGAGATGGCTGTCTCAACTTCAAATTCTTGGTAGACAACCAGACGAAGTCTCCTAATTTGAAGCTGCAGGGTCTTTTCCGCTTATCAAAAACCCTTTTGGTCACTAATGACACAGACACAAGGGCTTTCTTCACTTTCCTCCAAATACCTCTAAGGACCGAAACCACAGAGGAACCACCAGGCGTGGAGTCCAGGGGGTCAAAAGAATTGGCCTTAGGATGATGCCCATACACACAAAGGAAGGGAGAGATCCCTGTAGCAGAGTGAGCCGCGTTGTTATAGGCAAACTCCGCCATGGACAGATGAGCAACCCAGTCAGTCTGACACTTGGAGACATAACACCTGAGGAACTGCTCCAAGGACTGGTTCACCCTTTCAGTCTGCCCATTAGACTGCGGATGGTAGCCTGACGACAAGCTGACAGAAATCTGGAGATCGGAACAAAATGCCCTCCAGAATTTGGCCACAAACTGGGATCCGCGGTCAGAGACCACATCAAGTGGCAACCCGTGGAGACGCACAACATACAGCATAAATAATTCAGACAGGCGTCTGGCCGATGGCAGCCCAACCAGTGGAACGAAGTGCGCCATCTTCGAAAACCTGTCAACGACAACCCAGATGGCTGTCATCCCCGAGGATTTGGGCAAGTCCACCACAAAATCCATTGAAATGTGGGTCCATGGCTTAGATGGGATAGAGAGTGGATGTAATGGGCCAACAGGAACCCCTCTAGGAGTCTTATTTCGGGCACAGATGTCACATGCCCGAACCCACTGATCCACATCCTTAGCCACCGAGGGCCACCGCACCGCCCTAGATAGCAACTCCCGAGTTCTGGCAATACCCGGGTGACCTGCCGACTTCTTGGCATGGAATTCCAGGAACACTCGCTGTCTTAACCTAGGAGGCACAAACAAAAGACCTACCGGAAGGTCTGGAGGAGCCTGCTCCTGTGCTCTAAGGACTAATGATAAGAGGTCCTGGGTAATGCCCACTTTAATACATGATGGGGACACAATGGGCAACGGCTCCTCGGTGGTCTCCTGGATTGGAGCAAAACTCAGCGAGAGCGCATCAGCCTTGATGTTTTTTGACCCAGGGCGATATGTTATCAAAAAATTAAAGCGAGCAAAAAACAAAGCCCATCGTGCCTGCCTGGCATTGAGACGCTTCGCTGACTCTATATATGCCAGATTCTTATGGTCGGTGAGAATTGAGACCACAAACTTAGCCCCCTCAAGCCAGTGTCTCCACTCCTCGAGTGCATCCTTAATAGCCAACAATTCCCGGTTACCCACGTCATAATTCATCTCGGCAGGCGAAAATTTACGGGAAAAGTAAGCACAGGGATGAAGGCGATTATCAGACACTCCCATCTGAGAGAGCACTGCCCCAATACCCATCTCAGAGGCATCCACCTCCACCACAAAAGGACGCTCTGGATCTGGGTGTCGCAGCACCTTGGCCGATACAAATGCCCTTTTGAGACAAGCAAAAGCCGCTTTAGCCTCACAAGACTAGTGAGCAACATCCGCCCCTTTCTTAGTGAGTGCCACCAAGGGCACCACTATAGACGAAAATCCAGCGATAAATCGTCTATAAAAATTCGCAAAGCCCAGGAAACGCTGAAGCGCCTTCAAACTAGTGGGCTGCACCCAATCCAGGACTGCCTGTACCTTGGAACCCTCCATTTGGAAACCTTCTGGGGAGATAATATATCCTAGAAATGCGATTTGCTGAACTTCAAATTCGCACTTCTCCAGCTTCGCCCCAAGCCGGTGGTCTCTGAGTTTCTGGAGGACTAAGTGTACATGCTTCCGATGTTCCTCCAGGGAATGGGAGAAGATTAGGATGTCATCTAAGTATACAACTAAGAATCTATCCAAATATTCCCTGAGTACATCATTCATGAAATCCTGGAAGACTGCCGGGGCATTACAGAGCCCAAAAGGCATCACCAAATATTCATAATGCCCTGAGTGGGTATTAAAGGCAGTCTTCCATTCATCCCCCTCTCTTATTCGGATTAGATTGTACGCACCGCGTAGGTCAATCTTAGAAAAAATGGTGGCAGTACGAAGCTGGTCAAGCAAGACCGAAATGAGAGGCAGTGGGTATGAGTTTTTAATCGTGATACGGTTCAATTCCCTGAAGTCGATGCAGGGTCGCAACGAACCGTCCTTTTTACCCACGAAGAAGAACCCCGACCCAACTGGAGACTGTGAAGGTCTGATAAATCCCTTAGCCAAGTTCTCCTGAATGTACTCTGCCATAGCCTGAGTCTCAGGACGTGACAGGGAGTACAACCTGCTCTTGGGAAGCTTAGCATTTGGCAACAAATCAATGGCACAGTCATAGGGGCGATGGGGAGGTAGTACCTCTGCAACTTTTTTGGAGAACACGTCCGCAAAATCTGCATAACACCCTGGCAATCCTGGCAAACTTAGCTGCGAGAGCCTGACTGGAAGGCTCAAGCAACTCCTGAAACAATCAGTACCCCAACTAAGAATCTCCCCAGAGACCCAGTCAAATTGAGGATTGTGGGCCCTTAACCAGGGTAACCCCAACACCAATGGGGCAAAAGTACAGACAGTCACATAAAAGGACAATTTTTCAGAGTGTGTGGCTCCAATAAACAAAGAAATCTGGCTAGTGCAAGAGGTAATTTTACCTTGGGATAATGGTTCCCCGTTTAACCCACAAATCTCAATTTCCGATGCCAAGGGTACTAAGGGAACAGAATGTTTCAGGGCGAATTGGCGGTCCATAAAAACCCCATCGGCCCCACTGTCCACAAAGGCCTCAGTCTTGACAGTTTGACCGAGGATCTTCAAGGTCACCGGAATGATAAAAGTCTTCTTGGGAAATTCTGACTTCTGGCCTGACAGGATATTTCCCATCACCCTCAGGCCCTGAAGTTTTCCGGCTTTTCTGGGCATGATACTACCACATGACCTTTATTCCCACAGTACAAACACAACCCCTGCTGTCTCCTCCGCGTCTTCTCACGCGAGGAGAGGCGGGTAGCCCCAATCTGCATAGGCTCCTCGGAAAATTCCTTAGAGTCTGAGGTTCCCTTGGGAAAGAAGGAAACCTCGGTCTCCCTTTCGAGCCTACGCTCTCTCAGCCGTCTATCCACCCGGATGGATAACTGCATGAGCTGATCCAAGCTATCAGGCAAGGGATATTGTACCAGTTGGTCTTTTATCTGGTTAGAAAGACCTCTTCGGTACTGGTGTCTCAGGGCTGGGTCATTCCACTGGGTATCATGGGCAACCTCCGAAACTCCGTACAGTAAACCTCAACTGGCCTTCGACCTTGCTTAAGGATCTAAATCTTAGCCTCGGCTGAGGCCGTCTTGTCAGGGTCATCATACAACATGCCCAGGGCCGTAAAAAAAGCATCAACATTTTTAAGCGACGGACAGTCAGGCTGCAACCCATATGCCCAGACCTGTGGGTCTCCTTGTAGCAAGGAAATCACTATGCCGCTGAATCTCCGACCCAGAAGACTGAGGCCTAAGCTGGAAGTATAGCTTGCAGCTCTCCTTGAAACAAAAGGACTGCGAGCGATCTCCAGAAAAACGATCCGGGAGATTTACTTTCGGCTCCTTAACCCCTGAAGGTGCTGCTGCTGCGGGAGCTTCGCCAGCGGCCTGGGAGGTGTGCATTTTAATGGACAAATCATTAAATTGTCGAGTCAGGACCTGCACCTGATCGACCACCTGTTGCAACGTATTTTGAGGGGTATGCTCCATATTCCCACAAAATTTCAACAGGAGTATTAGGCTGCTGAATATGTTATGCACACCAGTGCCTGCAGGAATGTACTGGTGTCTGAACTGTTATGCACACCAGTGCCTGCAGGAATGTACTGGTGTTTGAACTGTTATGCACACCAGTGCCTGCAGGAATGTACTGGTGTCTGAACGGATAGGGATGCAAAACAAATGAACTCACAGACAGACTGGGGAATATGACATTACGTACACAGAAGGTGATAGGGTAACAAAATAAACACAAAGTGAACAGAGAAGCCCAGAGGCTAAGAAACTGGGTGTCTCCCTAGTATTAGTAATGCTCAGATGGAAAAAGCAAGATGTTGTGTTTTAATACGTAGAGAACCCGAAATGCTGTTGCTAAGGGCAACAGCAAAACCCTAAAGGGTTACCAACGGGTGTGGCAGTAAACTCCTTGGTCAGAGATGGAATGATAGACACAAGGAGAGGCTCCACAATCCTAATCCTCACTTGCAGTGCACAGGTTCAGCTTACTGCCACTAAACTGACACCTAAACACCTTGCACAGTGAGACAGGATTTAGGCAGGCAAATCTGAGAATACAGCCGCAAACTTGCTAAGTTCACAGAGTAGCAAAAGAACCCCAGCAAGTTAAACGACTGACTCCAGTCTTACTGCTAGGTCTGGATTGGCAGAGTGTAGTACCAAATCCCCAGGCCTATTTGCAGTAAGCAACAACAAATACAAAGCTACACAGTACTGGCTAACTTTCACGAACTGACAAACCAACAAAGATTCAGCAGCATCTGCTTAACCTGAGAAGAGGCCTTATATAGCAGGTGCTGTCCACACCCCACTCAGACCTCACAGACTGTGAGCACAAAAACCAGCACCGGATCCCCTGCCGTGCACAGAGCCTGTAACCACTGCACAGCAAAAGACCCGAACCGGAGTATCAGCTGCGCTCAGGTTACTCTGCTAGCACTTGTCTCCCGGTTGCCTTGACGATGTGGCAGCACAGGGCAGGAGACCCTAACAAACATAAAGTATCCCGCCAGTCGCCTGCGGGGCAACTGGTTCCACTATCCGTTCCCCGTCGACCATGGACCCATTTGTCGATGGATTTCATTACAGACTTACCCATGTGCAACAAGTTCAATACCATCTGGGTGGTAGTTGACCGGTTCACCAAGATGGCACACTTCATTCCTCTCACCGGTCTTCCGTCAGCTTCCAAGTTGGCTCAAGTGTTCATACAAGAGATCTTCCGACTTCACGGTCTTCCTGAAGAAATTATCTCAGATCGAGGAGTTCAATTCACAGCCAAATTCTGGCGAAGTTTATGTCAAGTCCTCCAAGTCAAACTAAAGTTTTCCACGGCTTACCATCCTCAGACCAATGGTCAAACTGAGAGGGTGAATCAGGACTTGGAGGCCTTCCTCCGCATCTATGTGTCTTCCTCTCAAGATGACTGGGTTCAATTACTTCCCTGGGCCGAGTTCTGTCATAACAATCAGTATCATTCCTCATCTTCTTCAATACCATTCTTCACCAACTTTGGATTCCACCCTAAAGTCCCTGAATTCCAACCGCTCCCAGCAACTTCTGTTCCAGCAGTGGATATCACCTTGCATCAGTTTGCAAACAACTGGAAGAGTGTACGAGCAGCTCTGCTCAAGGCATCGTTCAGGTATAAGAAGTTTGCGGACAAGAAGCGTAGAGCGGTTCCTGCTCTCAAGGTGGGTGATCGGGTATGGTTATCCACGAAGAATTTGAGGTTAAGAGTTCCCAGTATGAAGTTTGCACCTCGCTACATTGGTCCTTTCAAAATTGAGCAAGTCATCAATCCTGTTGCTTACAGACTTCAGTTACCTCCCTTCTTAAAAATACCCAGGACATTCCATGTTTCCCTGTTGAAACCGCTGATCCTGAATCAGTTTCATTCCTCACTTCCTCCAACTCCGAAAGTCCAAACTCAACGAGGCGTTGAGTATGAAGTGGCCAAGATCCTGGACTCACGTCACCGTTACGGTCAACTACAGTATCTTATTGACTGGAAGGGTTACGGCCTTGAGGAATGCTCATGGACCAATGCTTCTGATGTCCATGCTCCTGCCTTGGTCCGGAAATTCCATTCCAAGTTTCCTCAAAAGCCAAAGAAGTGTCCTGGGGCCACTCCTAAAGGGGGGGGGGGGGGTGCTGTCACGATCCGGGTATCTGGACGCCATTACTTACCCTTCAGATGCCTCCTAAGGCTGGCTCAGCGTTCCAGGACCGGATCCCATCTGTTATACTGATGTCCATATTCCTGCCTCCTCTCCTGTCACTCTGAGACGCGGTCACCGCAACGCCTGTTACATCCGGAATGGCGTCTCCCGCGGCCTCCGCCGCTGTTCCTGAGTTTCTACATGCAGAATGTCAGAGTGGTGATTACATCAGCCGCGGCCTCCGCTGTGCCCGCGTGGTTAAATGTGCGCTTGTCAGTCTGGCGTCTCCTGTCTCCTGTGGCCGGCGCCGCCATTACTGTTTTGATTCTCACATGGATTACAAACCAAACTTCCCTCCAAGTGTCTGCATGGGCGCAGCCATCTTGGATTCTGTCATCTGTTCATTTCCACCAATCTGCTGTCTGCATTGTTAATCTGCATAATTGCCTAGCCAATCCCTTCCTTGCTGCAGGTATAAGTAATCTGTGCCTGAGCAAGGAAGGCGTCAGTGCTTTGGTTGTCAAACTTAGTTCCAGTTTGTCTCTCTCCTGTGGTTGTTTTCCAGGTTCCAGCTCCTATCTCCACACTTCCACTAAAGAGACCCGCACCAGCATTCCACCTGCGGTGTAGCCTGACTCTCCTATCCATTTGGATTCATCTGCTTCCAGCTACAGATCCACCTGCTTACAGCAATCAGCTTCCAGCAGAGATCAGCTCTTCTTAAAGTGCCGGTACCCTTTTCTGCAGATTATCATTTATCACCGGCATTATTATTTCACCGCTCTCAAGCTCCAAACATCACTTCATATTTCATCGCTCTCAAGCTACATTTATCATTTAACTGGTTCCAGCCAGTATCCACTCCGTGCCAACATCAGTCTGGTTCCAGCCAGTACCCACAGCAGCCGTTTTATCCACAGCAGCCCAGCTTTTCCTGGAACACCAGCTGGTACGATCCTGGGCTATCTCCATTGCTACAGTCGGGCCTGGTAAGGACTTTCCAACTAGAAGATTATAAGAACTATCTCACACTACCAGAGCCCTGTGGCCCTTGCCACCCTGTAGTACCCAGGAACTGTATTTATCCTCTGCTGATTTTTATGTTTTCTTTTACTGCTGCTGTGTTACGGAGTTTGTCATAAATAAACATCATTGACTTTTACCCTGGTTGTCGTGGTCACGCCTTCGGGCAGTTCTTCTACATGTTACTTACATGTCTAGGGGTCTGATACAACCTCCCAGGTTCCGTTACATCTCAGCCCCTACAACTGAGGCTGCCTCCCGTCAGCTCAGGCCCTCAGTTGTGACAGGTCGCTTAGCTTAGTCACACAGCTACCTCATTGCGCCTCTTTTTTTCTTTGCATCATGTGCTGTTTGGGGAGTATTTTTATGAAGGGCCATCCTGCGTGACACTGCAGTGCCACTCCTAGATGGGCCAGGTGTTTGTGTCGGCCACTTGCGTCGCTTAGCTTAGTCATCCAGCGACCTCGGTGCAAATTTTAGGACTAAAAATAATATTGTGAGATGTGAGGTGTTCAGAATAGACTAGAAATGAGTGGAAATTATGGTTATTGAGGTTAATAATACTATGGGATCAAAATGACCCCCAAATTCTATGATTTAAGCTGTTTTTGAGGGGTTTTTGAAAAAAACACCCGAATCCAAAACACACCCGAATCCGACAAAAAATTTTCAGGGAGGTTTTGCCAAAACGCGTCCGAATCCAAAACACGGCCGTGGAACCGAATCCAAAACCAAAACACAAAACCCGAGAAATGTCCGGTGCACATCACTAATCTGCATACAGATGTGTCCTTTTATGCTGTGGCTTCAGTCTCACCAAATAACCGCCCATGGTGCTTCAGGTCACAGAGCGTCTTTTTATCCCTAAAAGTCTGTATCTAGGGGGTCATTCCAAGTTGATCGCACGTAGCAACTTTTTGCTGCTCGTGAGATTAACTAGACGCCGCCTATGGGGGAGTGTATTTTAGCATAGCAGGGCTGTGATCGCTTGTGCAGTCCTGCTATGCTAAAAAAGTTTCACGAAAAACAAGACCAACCCTGCACCTACTTACCCTGTGCGACGGATCAAGCGATGAAGGTCCCGGCTGTGACGTCAGACTTCCGCCATCCACACGCCTGCGTTCGCCTTACCACGCCCAGGAAACAGTGAGTAGATGCCCCGATCCTCCTTCCCGCTGTTAATCTTCTTGCGATCGGGCCTGCGATCGCTTTCTTTGGTCCTGGCGTCGTTGCCCGGCGACTGCCGTCGCTGGGCAACGACGCGCGTGTGCAATGCGGGTGCCGCGCAGCTGCAGTTTCTGACCCGTTCGCACCGCAGCGAAGAACCGCTGCGTGCGAACGGGTCGGAATGACTCCCTTTATTCACATAAATAAAACAACTTGAAGAAACAAAATTGCATTCTGCAAATCAGCCACTAGATGGAAGCATTGGCTCATGACTGAAAGAAGAAAGCCTTGTATCATAAGGAACTACCGTGCGTCCTATACGCTGTCCGGGGAAAGCAGACGACTCGCTTGGCAGAATGAATTTTATTTATTATCCGGTTTTATATTGCGCACACATATTCCGCAGCTCTGTACAGGGGTGTTTCGGTCCCTGCCCCAGTGGAGCTTATAAATCTATATTTCCAATCACATGGTCACACGGAACATTTTGCTTTTGGAGCATGTAAGGAAACCAAAGCACCCGGGGCAAACCCAACACGGGGAATACATGCAAACTCCACACAGATATTGCCTCCGTCAGGACTTTAAATTATGACCTCAGGTTCAGGTAGTAATGCTAACTACTACACAAACTGTGCAGCCCCAGACAAACCTTATCTGCCATTTTTGAGGGCTATGTACAGATATTAAGAACCTGGAAGATTTATGAAGAAGCGACCACTGTATACTGAGATCTTGGGTGCATTTACCACGAATGCCCCATCTGTGTGGAGTCTGTATGTTCTCCATGTGTATGTGTGGGTTTCCTGCCACATTCCAAAAACATACAGTCAGATTAAGGTGTGTGCGTCCATGTGGTAGGGTATAGACTGTAAGCTCCAGTGGAGTACGAACTGAATAGGGGATTTTGAGAGTAATTCTCTTTTAATCTCACAAAACATTAAACCGTTTCTGAGCTCTGCACAATCCGGTTTCTACCTTGTGGGGCTAAAAAAGTATTATTATAGAATGTGATTGGATATGTGTAGAGTATAACTCAAGAATTATTTCTGTTTTCAGAATGAAGATTCCAAGAAGCAGTAATTGGCCCAAATTCTGTAACAAATCCCAGGACTTGAATTTGAGTCCATACTGAATTTCATAATCTAATAAGTATCTAAAGGTGGGTACACACTAATAGATATATCTGCAGATCAATTGATCTGCAGATCTATCTATGGACGGATCGAGCAGTGTGTTCAGCATACACACTGCCCGATCTGTCGGGGACTGACGTCATGAACTGGGCGGGCGTGTACACACGCCAGCCCAGTTCAGCTGTCAATCACCGCCGGCTGCCGCAGCATGTATATCGGTAGATATATTGGCCGTTGGCTGTGCTGCGGGGCCGACGCGATACGTCTGTGAACGACGGAGTTCACAGACGTATCGGCCGTACACACTGGCCGACGGTCCCGCGATATATCGGCCGTTCAAGAGAACGGGCGATATATCGACCAGTGTGTACAGGCCTTTAGATTTCATTTCTATGAAAGGGGAAAGTCACCACTGTGATGCTCTATGTATTATATGGCTGTCACTGATGCTCTATGTATTATATGGCGGTCACTGTGATGTACTTTGCATTATATGGCGGTCACTGATAAGCTCTGTATTATATAGCGGTCACTGTGATGCTCTATGTATAGTATGGCAGTCGCTGATGCTCTATTTATTATATGGCGGTAACTGTGATGTTCTATGAATTATATGGCGGTCACTGATAAGCTCTGTATTATATGGCGGTCACTGTGATGTTCTCTGCATTATATGGCGGTCACTGATAAGCTCTGTATTATATGGCGGTCACTGTGATGCTCTATGTATAGTATGGCAGTCGCTGATGCTCTATTTATTATATGGCGGTCACTGATAAGCTCTGTATTATATAGCGGTCACTGTGATGTTCTCTGCATGATATGGTGGACATGGATAATCTCTGTATTATATGTCAGTCACTGCGATGTTCTCTGCATTATATGGCAGTCACTGATAAGCTCTGTATTATATGGCAGTCACTGTGATGTTCTCTGTATTCTCTATCAGTCACTGATACTCTGTATTATATGGTGGTCATTGTGATGCTCTATGTATAGTATGGCAGTCACTGAGATAGTGACAGCGCTAATTAGCTTCCCCAATGGTAGACAAGGAAGGCAACGCCTAGTTATAGCGACTGCCGGTTGCGGACTTGTTATATATTGAGCAGATGGAATTAGGGCTATTTTCCTATTGACATATGGATCCCTAATATAATTACTTACGCCCAACACTACATGAATATACTGTATGGCAAAACAACCTGTGCGGCGGACAGAGGTCCCATGACACTAAAGGGAGTAGGCATCTACCGCAATCCATAGCTGTATAATATATCTCTACCCTGATCCCTCTACGTCATACGGTCGGAGTGAGTCCACGTTGAGCTTGGCGTGGGTGTCTTAGCTATACTGGGGTCATGCTATATTATTTGTCTGTAGTTCTACTGTAATAAACCTGCGTCTTTTTCTCTGCCCCGTAGCCCTACAGTTTGCATGCAATACACTCTATTTATTTGCAATGACTCCACGGGATAATGGCGGCTTCTGCATTACACAGTATCTCTCACCCCGGCCTTATACCGTACATCTGCCCGGAGGAGAGAGAACAGGTAATAATGAGCAGTGAGAGGTGGAGGTCTATGTTGGGTGTCTAGAGTCTTTGTATGGCCCGGCCGCCTGTAATCCAGTCTCTCTCCCTCTGACAACATGAAGCATTATGGGGAGGGGGTGATGGTATTAGGGGATATTCAGCCATAACAGAGCCAATGAAAAGATTTGGGATAAGTAATCATGGTGTCCCTTCTTACCACCAATGACTTTTCTCTGAAGCCAATGTGGCGCACAGACTAATGCGGATGCCCCCATCCTCCGAGGAAGGAGCCGTCTCTCACGTTACTCCACCCCTGGTAATATAAGATCTGCGGGATCATTGCGCGACAGAGCACTGACACATCGCTCAGTGTTACATGTCTGAGGCCAATAATATATACAAGAAAAACTGCCACGTGACATCCCCATAACGCCAGCGTCACAGCGCGCTTCTCCAGACGGGAAATCAGACACGTCACAGTTTCCTGGCATTAAACCCTTCAGCATTATAAAGGCCAACGTCCAACACTCCAGCGGCTGTGGAACTGCACATCCCAGCATGCCCTAGCGGGCAAAACTGTGGCAGCACATGCTGGGATGTGTAGTTGCACAGCAGACAGAGGGGGTCATTCTGACCCGTTCGCTCGCTGCGTTATAACGCAGCAGAGCAAACGGGTCCCTACTGCGCATGCGCCGGTGCTGTAGTACGCCGGCGCATGCCAGAGGGCCGAAGGCCGTAGCAGGGATGCAATCGCCTCTGCCTGATTGACAGGCAGAGGCGATCGCTGGGCGGGAGGGGGCGGAACGGCGGCGTTTGGCTGCCGTTTCGTGGGCGCGGTCCGGCCAACGCAGTTGTGGCCGGACCAAATGGGGGGCGGGCCGCAGTGGCTGCGTGACGTCACACGCAGCCGCTGCGGGCCGGGAAGCGATGAGTAGCTCCCGGCCAGCACGCTAAAGCTGCGCTGGCCAGGAGCTACTCTTGAAGTGCAAAGGCATCGCCGCTATGTGATGCCTTTGTATTTGTGCGAGGGGAGACCGGTACTGACATGCGGGGCGGACTAGCCCTGTGCTGGGCGTCCCCCCGCATGTCAGGGAAGAAGATCGTAGCTGTGCTAAATTTAGCACAGCTACGATCAACTCGGAATGACCCCCAGAGTTCAAGTCTGGTTACTGATACCCAGTGGCGTGCTGGAGTTTGTTTCTTGTCTAGAGTAACCCCTCCCTTTCAGCACCTGGGGGTATTACCAGATTAATCTGAGGGATGCTCAGATGAACGATGCTTGCCTGATAGTCTTCAGAGACAGTAGCGGATCACAGAAGCTGGCAGGGGCGTGGCTTAATAAAGGGGGGCGGTGCAGGGGTGTGACATGGCCATAGAGGTTGAGTGGTGGGCATGTCTGCACGATCGTGGCCACGCCCGCAGAGATTACCGAAACTGTACAGAGGGGGGGGGGGGGGCTGCGATGACGCGATTCAGCGCAAATAGCTGGACAGCCATTTAAGGTTGTTGGAAGGATCTTAGGGGGAGATGTATGAAGGGATGTCATATGTTTTTTTTTATAACAGCGCATGTTATGTGCTGCGGTTACCTCTACCCTGCATGTATTACTGCAGGGAAGTGATCAGAATGACTGGCACGTTATACACCGCTATCATTACTGGCACGGCTAAGCCTAGATAGAGCGCCAGTGGAAAACACAGGATTTCTAGAGGGATATTGGAGCAAGTGCGGGAGTCCGGGGGAGCGGTAATGCCTGGTAACGACCCTGGACATTAATGTAAACATTGGTCTTTTTTTATACACTGGATACTGTATGGAATACAGGATTAATATTTAACACTATAGATGGTCTCTAATATAGGATGTATCAAACGTTGAAATAATATAAATAAGTGGTCAGGAAAAAGTTAAACATCCCATAATAAATAAATACACAAACATAATAGAACCAGCACTGCACTTTCTAAGTACACATTCTCCCACCTCATGGTAAGGCTCCTGTCTCTTCTTCCTGGTAGCTACTCTCTGGTCCAGTGCACTGATTGGGCACTCAAATCCACACACACAGCAAACTTGATAGAAGAAGCTGCTACCACTGTGCTATGTGCAGCAGCTCCGCTCTGTCCCTTAAACTGCATATTGTGCTGGCACCTCTAGTAATCGTAATATATACCATTGCCATTATTGTCATAATTTGAGCCACTTGCCAAGAGGGAGGGGGTTTCTGGGCAACCAGAACCCCCCCCCCCTTCCTGCGTTTGCCTATGAGCACGGATCTGGAGTGGCAAGTTATGAACGGTCCGTGACATTGAGCATTCCGGCAACTTCAGCCATAAATTTCAACAGCTGCACCCGTCATTGCCGCAGTCACACAGCAATGTCCGTGGCTGACAGTTCCATGAATTCCGACCTGAACGTGACCACATCTCAATCAGGGTGTGGCTACATCCCCAGAGGCGTGGCTTGCTCTTGTGAAGTGAAAATGATTGGGACTTACTATTGGGTAGTGATTTGTTAACAAGCCTCCCACCCGCCCCCAGTTTAGGTGGGACAATCCCGATTCTAGGGACTCCAGTCAGGCCTGCACTGTGATGAACCTTTATCACAGGGGTGGGGTACCTTTGGCCCTCCAGCTGTTGTTGAACTACACATACCAGCATGCCTTGCTACAGTTTTGCTATTTGTCCATGCTAAAACTGTTGCAGGGCATGCTGGGATGTGTAGTTCAACAACAGCTGGAGGGACGCAGGTTCACCACCCCTGATTTATCACATGGTGTGTCCCGAAAACTATCACCATGTTTAATACTAAATGGACTCCTTAGACATGCAAAATCAAGAGCATTAATACCTGTCCCCCATCTGTCCAAACTCTGCCCTGATCTACATAGATCCCACCCCTGTCCACCCAGGAACATCCACTTTTGGCTGATAAACTGCTCTTCTTGGTATCCACAAAAAAGGATTGCAGTTTTGCATGCGGTGGTGCACACAGGGGGAGTTTCTAATTGCCCAGAAAACCTCCTTGATTGGCCAAGTGTTTTTTTTTTTTTTTTGTTAGACAGACACAGCTCTGTCTCCGTCTCTCCAGTGAGTGCTCCAGCCATGATCCATGTGTTGCAGCTCTCTGAGCTTTGCAATAATGTACAGGAGATGACTGTGGGGAACTGTAGGCAGGTAGCGTCAGCAGCAGCGGGCAGTAGGATGGGTGACGGGAGCTGCATGCAGGCACTCGGCAGCGTCAGGAGAGGCGGACTGTTGGCTGAACTGCACTCTGGAGTGGCGGGCACTGTTATGCATCAGTAGTGTGTTAGTAAGAGAGGGGATTTTGGAGGTGTGAGTGACCACCTCAGCTGTATACTGCAGAACAGAGAATTTCAGCACTTTTCTTTTGTATCTATGGGGGTCATTCCGACCTGATCGCACACTAGTTTTTTTCGCTGCGCTGCGATCAGGTCAGAACTGCGCATGCGTATGCACTGCAGTGCGCATGTGCGTCGTATGGGTACAAAGCGGATCGTTGCTGAGCGATGGATTTAACAAAGAATCCATTCGCACAGCCGATCGCAAGGACATTGACAGGAAGAAGGCGTTTGTGGGTGGCAACTGACCGTTTTCTGGGAGTATTTGGAAAAACGCAGGCGTGTCCATGCGTTCACCGGGAGGGTTCCTGATGTCAATTCCGGTCCCGGACAGGCTGAAGTGATCGCAGCGGCTGAGTAAGTCCTGGGCTACTCAGAAACTGCACAAATGTTTTTTGTACCGCTCGGCTGCACAAGCGATCGCACACTTGCAAAGCGAAAATACACTCCCCTATAGGCGGCGACTATCTGATCGCAGCGCTGCAAAAAATAGCTAGCGTGCGATCAGGTCGGAATGACCCGCTATGATCGGCTATCCATCTGGGAATCTGCAAAATACAGCATGTAAAAAATCCCTGACTCGCCGATCCCAATAGTTTTTTGGTTGGAATCGGTGAAGCGATAATTTCCAACATGTTGTTGGATTTCCGTGACCCCCGACCCAAGAATCGGCAGAACGGGAATTGCCTGATACCGCCCGGATGCGTATGGGCCCCTTTATACCGTCCATTCTCTGTTGTGAGTTGTGTTACAGATAATAATATATTTTTAGATTATGGCTACATAATTTGCCAGGAATTTAGTAAATTGTGGGACATGTATTTTGTTAATGTAAGGCAGCGTCACAGCTTTCCCTGTCCCAGCTCATTTACCATTTGTTTTGTTAGAAAATTTTCTGCAAATTCTTATCTCTCGCTGAATAGCAGATATAGAAGCAGGTTGGTCCAGTTTGACGAAAAATACATTTTTATAGATAAAAATAAAAAAGCAGATCTCAGCTGAAAAAGAACATACATATATGGCATTTGTTGGAAGTACTTTACAAATTAACTTTAAATACAGGTTGAGTATCCCATATCCAAGATGCTTAGGACCAGAAGTATTTTGGATATGGGATTTTTCCGTATTTTGGAATAATCGCATACCATAATGAGATATCATGGCGATGGGACCCAAGTCTAAGCACAGAATCCATTTATGTTTCATATACACCTTATACACAGCCTGAAGGTAATTCTAGCAAACAGTTTTAATAACTTTGTGCAGTAAACAAAGTTTGTGTACATACACACAATTCATTTATGTCACGCTCGGCGTAAGTTGGGGTTCTGACAACCGAGTTTTGGCTGAAGGGACAGCTCACTGTGAGTAGAGTAAACGAGGTGGCTGAATGTAATTCCTCCTCATGGGGTGGAAGCCAAACTAAGTGTTAACGTTGGCCGGAGGGCGTAAAGAAAAGGAGGACTTCATAGGAAGATAACTGTAGTTTTAATGAATAATCAGGCTGTACACGTATATTGGAGAAATAGAAGAAACTGGAAGAATTAGAGTCTATGGTTAAATGACTTGAAGAGTGAAGTTGAAGAACTCCGGTAAAGAAGAACTGAAGACTGTGTTTTATGATTAAAAGACGAGGCTGAAGTATTTGGACTTTGAAGAAATGAAGACGTGGTTTGAGATTGAAAGACGAGGCTGAAGAACTTGGACTTTGAAGAAATGAAGACCGTGGTCCGCGATTGAAAGACGAGGCCGAAGAACTTGGACTTTGAAGAAATGAAGACTGTGGTTTGTGATTGAAAGACGAGGCTGAGGAACTTGGACTTTGAAGAAATTAAGACGTCTGCGGGGACCGCCGTTAGCACCTGGAGCTCCTCTACGACCTGGGACCCCGTGAGCGCTTCCACTAGTGGCAACGGACTTAGACAGCAGGACTGCAGCAGCGTTTAGGTAACCGATGGATGAGAGCAACCAGGACCAGGGAACCAGAAGTAACCTGGGAGCACAGAGCTGGAGAACCTTTCACAAGGAGGTTACTTGAAGCACTGGCACTCTCCCTCTGAGGCAGCCCCCTTTTGTAAGGGGAGAACATGCAGGATTGGCTGGACACAGATTGGGAACTTCATTAGTAATACTCTGGTCTCCAACATGGCTGCCCCCAGCACAGGAGACATACTTAGCTGTTAGCACACAGCTTTAGCCAGCTTCTGTCTCTGACACACTATACTGTGTCACCACTAGAGGACCTTACCGCAGCGATCCCCGCCGCAGCGCCCGGCTCTCCAGACCCTCGGCCCTTGGCAGGCGCACATCTGTCCAGGAGGACCCGCCGCCAGCAGCTCCCTGCCGCCGCAGCAACACCAACCAGCAGGACGGTGATAATGTCAATTATTACCTTTAAACATGAAGCTATATACTAATACCGTGGAGCCGTTATGGCCGTTAGACCACGTGCACGTGCTACGCACTTTGTACGCTATTTGCGTACAGAGTATCGTACGTGGTACGCACTTGGCGTACACACGCTGCGCTGGGTGTACGGAATACACACAGAGAGCGCACACGCAGTTGATAACCTTTAAAACCTTTTAAATAAACACTGTAAGAATATACTTATACTCTAAACCTTTAGACAAATACTGTAATGTTGTAATGCTTAAAAACCTTAACAAGGTGTATGCTGTTTGAGCAATTTGAGACGCTAAGAAAAGCCCTTTGCAGTAAACAGTGAAAACACAAGACCTGGTTTGGATTTAAAAACCACAGCAGCTCTAACACCGCCGTGGATGGTTTAGAGAAAAAGGGAAACACAATACAAGTTATACACTACAAACTAACATGGAAATCTAAACAGAATATCAGAAAATAATACATGAACAATAGCGAACAATCGCAAACAAGAGCGAACAGAATGAGAGCACAATGGGAACAAATGGCGAACAAAATGGATAACAAAATGGCTACAGAGAAATATACATACGTGGGGATGATTCGCAAGCGCGTCCTGGATCCAGCCCTCATCATTCAGAGAGAAAGCCTTCAGAGAGAGTGAGTGTCTGGCCAGGCAATGGTGGTCTTTATATACACAACATACATTCACAATACAATGGTCCCTATAATCTCATTGTTCATTGGACACAGGAATGTGTCTCCACATTATAGCAAAGGTCATAGGTGGATTTGAACAGGTGGGCTGTGTCTTTCCCCAACTGCTCTGGTGGGAGGTATCCTCAGGATTCCCGCAGCATGTGTAATTTACAGCAAATACAGTTAATGTTCATAAACTACATTTGTACATAACTATACGCAGGAGCGAGCGATCCTTTCCTAACTAGCATCGGAATGTTACTCTTAAAATACCCTACAGCTGGATACTAGACACCACCTTTCAACCTTTGTCTGACCCTTCCTATCATGTAAAGAGGAATCTCTCTGTCCAGGAACAGTTTAAACTAAACATACTTGCTGACATTGTCTAGGGGAATATTTACTACAAAACACACTATATGGGTTAAATATGCTACGATCGAGTCGCACGCTAGACGTTTACAAACTCTACCGTAAATGCGCATACCACGCGCGTGATCGCCGGAGCGATCTTACGCAAATTGCGGATATGTGCACGCACGGCAGAGCGTGTGCACGCGCAGCGGGCATGTGCATGAGGGGTTAGTGCAAGGCATATGCATCATGATATTTTTTGACTTTGACAACGGTAACCCACGGGAGCACCTGCCGGAGGTAAGGCTCCGGAGCCTGACAATTTATGTTTCATATACACCTTATACACACAACCTGAAGGTCATTTAATACAATATTTTTAATAATTTTGTGTATTAAACAAAGTTTGTGTACATTAAGCCATCAGAAAATAAAGGTTTCACTATCTCACGCTCACTCCAAAAATTCCGTATTTCGGAATATTTGGATATGGGATACTCAACCTGTATTAAACACTCAAGGGCTGAAAGAAGTGATGGGAAGTAGTTTCCAGCACAAATTAAACTCTATTTATATCACATAAAATTGACTTCTCAGTCCACTAAGGGCCTAATCCAGCTATTCGGAGAAATCGCAAATTGAGCGATTTTCGAACGACTGCGCATGCGTAGCGTTCGCATTGCTAACGAGGGGTAATAGCGACGATAATTGCGTACAGGTCATAATCGCAATGTAGCCGTTGTTTGACTGACAGGAAGCCGGCGTTTCTGGGCGGAAACCTGACGGAATACAGTGATCAGATGACCGAAGCCGGAGGAGCACACCAGTTCCCGATCACTGTGTAAGTGCACGCAGGCAGAGGGGTACCTGGCAATACTCTGCCATTTAACACCAAGTAAAATCTCAATTTTACCCCATGTTAAATTGCAGAGTTTATTATAATTGTTCCGATTACCAATGTTCTTAGTGTTTAGAGTGTGCACCTGTATTTCCTTTTTTTTTCTGTGTGGCACTACAAGTCTCAGCATGGTAGCATCTCTTATTATGTTTAGAATTGGGGTGTGCAGTGGCTGAGCACCAGGGCCAGTTCTAGCCCTTGTGGCGCCGGGTGAAAATAGGGGCGTGGCTTCATAAAGGGGCGTGGTCAGTTATGCCCCCTGTAGAGTTGTGCCCCTGTTTGTTCCCCCAGTAGAGTTGTGCCCCCGTTTGTACCCCTAGTAGAGTTGTGCCCCCTGTAGAGTTGTGCCCCCTAGTTGCGCCGCTTACAAAAAAAACTAAAAAATTAATACTCACCATCCCCGCTCCTGATTCCCGACCGCTGCTGCCCTCCGTCTCCGGCCGCCGCTCCTCTGATCTATGGGAGAGATGTCATGACGCCTCTCCCACAGCACCGCATAGACACTAGAGGTCAATCAATGCAGTGCGGTGCGTGATGACTTCATCGCGCACCGCATCTACCGAGGACCGGGGGGCACCAGTAGCGGATCTTGCTACCGCGGCGGCGCCCTCCAGGAGACGACGCCCCGGGCAAAAATTCTGCGTGCCCGTAGCAAGGTCCGCTACTGTTGAGCACATATGGTTAAAGCAAATTGACTGAGGTAGTAATTAAACCACCTCTGCTCAAGCACGGATATCCTTAAAACCTGGATTGTTATTGTGCCTTGAGTACCCAAGTTTGGGGTCCACTGCTCAGAATGTACCGGTCCGACTCAATTTATATCCGAAGCCCCCAAGGTCACTACAATGAAATTTGTTATAATTATTAAGCACTGCTCTACACAGGTCACCGCGCCACATACAGTATACCTCATTAGTATAATGCACAGCATCCTCATTATCAATTCATTCCACTCATTATTATAACAGAAGGTAGCCTATTACACAGGAATAAATATCATACGCTCAGCCCACGTGACCACGGCTGCCTGGAGATTAAGGTAGCTCTCAGTCATTTTATTGAGAGTTTTCACATTTTATTGACACTAGAAAGTGCACACAGTATGTAAAACATCTTAACAACAATGTAAAATATGCTGGAATGTTATAGATGACTTACTATCCTTCAAATCTGCAAAAAAGGGAGGGGGGGGGGGGTTAGTAAAGGGGGAGGGTAGGTGCAAAATTCCTCATAGTACCGTAACAGTCATGGATTACACAGGTTCTCTGGCTGGCTGACTGCAAGCCTGCATGTCACCTGGTTTTAATCAGCCCCAGAACCTGTGTAATTCATGCGTGTCCCAGTTTAAAGGGATGGGATGGTCAGCCTAGACATTGGGGGTTATTCAGTGATCGCTGAATACGCAGCCAGATCTGTGTTTATCTCTGCACATCGGATCTACGGTCGACTCCTGGCAACGCGGTCAGGAGCTCATCGGCCATTTTTTTTTTCTGAGCGGCTGCATGTGACGTCACACAGTCGGCTCGAAAACAGTCCCGGTCGGCCTCCTTTTTTCCCGGCGCCGCCCCCACAATGCCGTAACTTCACCCCCCCAAACGTCTGCGCCTGTCAATCCCATTGCGGACGTATCCTTCAGGCGTAAGGTCTTCAATGTGTAAGGTCTCTCACACGCGCACAACGGCCGGTGCGCACGAGCAGACCACCTGAATGCGGCCGATGTGGGCCACCGTGCGGCTGCGTCTGGGTCTGAATCAGGACCTTAGACCCATATTGATATACAGCCTTGGCTTTGACCTCATTGGTTAGGATGAGACTGAGGACTTATAGGGACCCGATGAAGACGCGTGCTGTGGGTATTGGGAAGCTTGCTAGATGTTTCCTGTAACAGTAATGAGCTCTATGGAAGTGGGGGAGGTGATGTGCATTGCTAAAAAGAGTAAGAGACATGATTGTCCCCCTAAAGGCACTATGCTGCTTCTGTAATTCATTATTAATACCCGGAATATGCGGAAATCATATACTTGTGTCTACCGCCGCGATTGCGAGGCCAGGAAGTCCGTGTGGCGACGCAAAGAGCCTTGGCTCTCCCCTCCCAGAAAACGGCAGCAACATGCCCCTATTTCTAGGAACACAGGCCTCCCTCCGCCTCCTGCCTACTACAGCGCCACTGGCCGTCAAGCAGTGATTGACAGTGTGCGTTTACGGGAGGTTACGGGGGGTGGCTTGTCAAACACGGGCATGTCGCCAGCACTATCTGAGCATGTCCCAGCCAGAACTGTGGCTTCAGTCGAAGTAACACTGGCCGCTGCATCTTAGTTCCGATAGTGCAACCAATATGCAACCGATGTTGAGTTTAAGTGTTGCTTTGCAAATTCATTCTCAGCAGGAGAGGTCCAGGCGTCTCTCTAGCCTGAGACAGCATTGACTTGCTCAGAGGTCCATTGTGCTACCGATGTTTCTGCTTTAGTGGTGAGCGGAGGATGGGAGATACCGGCAGTGGGCGTTTTCCGTACACCAGACAGCGCCTGAGTCATTAATATATTTTTGCAGTTAGACTGCGAACATGATCGCAGCAGCGCAAGCCATTGCATACAGCTCTGAATCAGGCCCCAGATCCGGACAGATAAAGGGGGTCATTCCGAGTTGATCGCTTGCTAGCTGCTTTTAGCAGCCATGCAAACGCTATGCCGCCTCCCACTGGGAGTGTATTCTAGCTTAGCAGAAGTGCGAACGAAAGGATTGCAGAGCGGCTACAAAAAAATTTTGTGCAGTTTTAGAGTAGCTTCAGACCTACTCAGCGCTTGCGATAACTTCAGACTGTTCAGTTCCTGTTTTGACGTCACAAACACGTCCTGCGTTCGGCCAGCCACGCCTGCGTTTTTCCTGGCACGCCTGCGTTTTTCCTGGCACGCCTGCGTTTTTTTACACACACTCCCAGAAAACGGTCAGTTGACACCCAGAAACGCCCACTTCCTGTCAATCATTCTGCAGTCAGCAGTGCGACTGAAAAGCTTTGCTAGACCTTGTGTGAAACTACACCGGCCATTGTAAAAATACGTTGCGCGTGCGCATTGCACCGCATACGCATGCGCAGAAGTGCCTTTTTTTGCATCATTGCTGCACAGCGAACATTTTCAGCTAGCGATCAACTCGGAATGACACCCAAAGTGCCTACAGAACCTGCTGAAATCTAATGGTTCGACAGTAGAATCTCCGCCTGCTGGAGAGTCTGCTAAACATCGCAGTCCTGTCCTCTGAGCCTTGATTGGCCGCAAGTGACTACGCAACCATCGGTCAGCACAGTTCCCCTCAGTCAAGGCGATCCCGAAAAGCGTTTTAAGTTCAGCCTGGGTCATTTTTCAAATCTTTAACATAATACATTTGCTAACAGCAGGAAGATCCACACAGCTGTGTATCACGCTGCGCAGAAAGGTAAACAGAGCTTCCCACCATACAAAAGCTTTGCATAAAGTAGATTTATAGAAGGAAATTAGCAATCATGCATATTAAACAGACCATCACGCTGGGCAATGTTTAGCAGGTTTTCACTCTCTGTAACGTGGAGTTTTTCTGTTTCACGAATGGAGAAGTATTTTATTTGTTAGATTTACAGGATAAGCCATAGATTATAAACTTGCGAGCAGGGCCCTCCTACCTCTATGACTGTTTGTTTTTACCCAGTTTTGTCTTCTAATTGTTAATAAATAATAAATAAATAATAAGCCGCCCAGGAACACGGAAGAGAGAGAGAAAACAAACATAAGACTGGAGCATGCTAAGGGGTATATTCAATTAGGGTCGGATCCATTCCGACATGCATTTGTCGGAATGGATCTGACAACCCCTATTCAATCTCATCTCAATTCGACTTTTAAAAAGTCGAATTGAGATGAGGGACCCAGAGGAGACAAAGAGGAGGAGAGGGTGGGGGGAGCCGCGGGGAGACCAGCGGGGACAGCCGCGGGCAGACGGAGGAGAGAAGCGTTACAGTAGCGCTGCAAAAGGACGTCTCACAGCCGCCCGACCTCACGGCAGTGTCCACCCGGCTCCAGCAAGCGTGACCTCACTTGCTGGAGCCGGGTGGACGCTGCCGTGTGCGGCGCGGCTGTGAGACAACCTGCTGCTGTGCTGTAGCGCTGCTCTCCCTTGTCTGCCCCGCGGCTCTCCCCCGTCTCCCTGCGGCTCTCCCCCCTCTCCTCCTGTAAGGTCCCTCATCTCAGTCCGACATTTTTTTATGTCGGACTGAGATGGTCGAAAAGGGGGACAAATCCTGTCGGTTTTGGCCCCGTTTTCGGCACAAGCACGTGGATCGGCAGCTATTCCGCCGATCCACGTGCTTTTCGACAAGTCAAATTCCTCGACTTGCCGAATATATTGAATAGGTTGGAACCCCTTCCAACCTAAAAAAAATCGAAAACTGCCGTCTTTTCGACAGACGGCAGCTTTCGATGTCAATTGAATATACCCCTAAGAGTCTTAGGGCCAGATGCATAAAGCCTCGGAGCGAGATAAAGTGGACAGAGATAAAGTACCAGCCAATCAGTTCCTGTCAATTTTCAAACACGGCATGTACCATGGCAGTTGAGAGCTGATTGGCTGGAACTTTATCTCTCTCCTCTTTATTACTCTCTAAAGCTTAGTAAATCTCCCCCATCTTCTGTATTGTAAAAACTATTTCAATAAGTAATAAAATAAAGTTACTGGTTGCTCGCTGCTGTCACCGCCTCCTATGGTTATTTGCACCTGACACATTGACTGAAGCCCGCCGCTGAGAGGGCAGGGCCTTCTTCCTCAGCACTAACCAGCGCCATTTTCTCTTCACAGCTCCGCTGAGAGGAAGCTCCCCAGGCTCTCCCCTGCAGTATCAAGGTAGAAAAAGGGTAAAAAGAGAGGGGGGGCACATAAATTAAAATTTAGGCGCAAAATTATCATAAACAGCAGCTACTGGGTAAACACTAAGTTACTGTGTAATCCCTGGGTTATATAGCGCTGGGGTGTGTGCTGGCATACTCTCTCTCTGTCTCCCCAAAAGGCCTTGTGGGGTCCTGTCCTCAATTAGAGCATTCCCTGTGTGTGTGCGGTGTGTCGGTACGTTTGTGTCGACATGTTTGACGAGGACGGTTACGTGGAGGCAGAACAAGTGCAAGTGACTGTGGTGTCGCCGCCGACGGCGCCAACACCTGATTGGATGGATATGTGGAAGATGTTAAATGATAATGTAAGCTCCTTGCATAAAAGGTTGGATAATCAGTCAGGGTCTCAACCCGTGTCTGATTCTGCAGCTCAGAGGCCGTCAGGGTCTCAAAAGCGCCCACTATCCCAGTTGGTTGACACAGATGTCGACACGGATTCTGACTCCAGTGTCGATGACGATGAGGCAAAGTTGCAGCCTAAAATGACTAAAGCCATCTGATACATGATTATAGCAATGAAGGATGTATTGCACATACCGGAGGAAAACCCTGTCCCTGACAAAAGGGTATATATGTATGGGGAGAAAAAGCAAGAGGTGACTTTTCCCCCTTCACATGAGTTAAATGAATTATGTGAAAAAGCGTGGGATTTCCCCGATAAGAAGGTGCTGATTTCCAAAAGGTTACTTATGGCGTACCCTTTCCCGCCAACGGACAGGGTGCGCTGGGAATCCTCCCCTAGGGTAGATAAAGCTCTGACACGCTTATCTAAAAAGGTGGCCCTGCCATCACAGGATACGGCCGCCCTAAAGGATCCTGCAGATAGGAAGCAGGAAAGTATCCTGAAGTCTGTTTATGCACACTCAGGTACTATACTGAGGCCGGCTATTGCGTCGGCCTGGATGTGTAGTGCTGTAGCAGCATGGACAGATAATCTGTCTGAGGAAATGGATATCTTAGACAAGGATACCATTTTACTGACCCTGGGGCATATAAAAGACGCTGTCCTATATATGAGGGATGCCCAGAGGGACATTTGCCTACTGGACTCTAGAATAAATGCAATGTCAATTTCTGCCAGAAGGGTCCTGTGGACTCGGCAATGGACAGGTGATGCCGACTCCAAAAAGCACATGGAGGTGTTACCTTACAAGGGTGAGGAATTGTTTGGGGACGGTCTCTCGGACCTAGTTTCCACAGCTACGGCTGGGAAGTCAAACTTTTTGCCATATATTCCCTCACAGCCTAAGAAAGCACCGTATTACCAAATGCAGTCCTTTCGATCACAGAGAACCAAGAAGGTCAGAGGTGCGTCCTTTCTGGCCAGAGGCAGGGGTAGAGGAAAGAAGCTGCACAACACAGCTAGTTCCCAGGAACAGAAGTCCTCCCCGGCTTCCACTAAATCCACCGCATGACGCTGGGGCTCCACAGGTGGAGCCAGGAGCGGTGGGGGCGCGTCTCCGAAATTTCAGCCACCAGTGGGTTCGCTCACAGGTGGATCCCTGGGCTATACAGATTGTGTCTCAGGGATACAAGCTGGAATTCGAAGTGATGGCCCCTCACCGTTACCTCAAATCGGCCCTGCCAGCTTCCCCCATAGAAAGGGAAGTAGTGTTAGCGGCAATTCACAAGTTATATCTCCAGCAGGTGGTGGTAAAGGTTCCCCTCCTTCAGCAAGGAAGAGGATACTATTCCACAATGTTTGTGGTACCGAAACCGGACGGTTCGGTCAGACCCATATTGAATTTAAAATCCCTGAACATTTATCTGAAAAGATTCAAGTTCAAAATGGAATCGCTCAGAGCGGTCATTGCAAGCCTGGAAGAGGGGGATTTTATGGTGTCTCTGGACATCAAGGATGCGTACTTGAAGGTCCCCATTTATCCACCTCATCAGGAGTACCTCAGGTTTGTGGTACAGGACTGTCATTACTAATTCCAGACGTTGCCGCTTGGCCTGTCCACGGCACCGAGAATATTTACCAAGGTGATGGCGGAAATGATGGTGCTCCTTCGGAAGCAAGGGGTTACGATTATCCCATACTTGGATGATCTCCTCATAAAGGCGAGGTCCAGGGAGCGGTTACTGATCAGCGTAGCACTCTCTCAGGAAGTGTTGCAACAGCACGGCTGGATTCTGAATATTCCAAAGTCGCAGCTGATTCCTACAACGAGTCTGCCCTTCCTGGGCATGATTCTGGACGCAAACCAGAAAAGGGTGTTTCTCCCGGAGGAGAAGGCTCAGGAGCTCGTGACTCTGGTCAGAGGCCTCCTAAAACCAAAACAGGTATCGATGCATCACTGCACGCATGTCCTGGGAAAGATGGTGGCGTCATACGAAGCCATTCCCTTCGGCAGGTTCCATGCGAGGATCTTTCAGTGGGATCTGTTGGACAAGTGGTCCGGATCGCATCTTCAGATGCATCGGCTGATCAACCTGTCCCCCAGGGCCAGGGTGTCTCTTCTGTGGTGGCTGCAAAGTGCTCACCTCCTCAAGGACCGCAGGTTCGGCATACAGGACTGGGTCCTGGTGACCACGGATGCAAGCCTCCGAGGATGGGGGGCAGTCACTCAAGGCAGAAACTTCCAGGGGCTGTGGTCAAGTCAGGAGACTTGTCTGCACATCAATATCCTGGAACTAAGGGCCGTATACAACGCCCTGAGTCAAGCGGAGCCTCTGCTTCGAAACCAACCAGTGCTGATTCAGTCAGACAACATCACGGCAGTGGCCCATGTAAACCGCCAGGGCGGCAGAAGAAGCAGGGTGGCAATGGCAGAAGCCACCAGGATTCTTCGCTGGGCGGAGAATCACGTACTAGCACTGTCAGCAGTGTTCATTCCGGGAGTGGACAACTGGGAAGCAGACTTCCTCAGCAGGCACGACCTCCACCCGGGAGAGTGGGGACTTCATCAAGAAGTCTTCAAGCAGATTGCAAATCGATGGGAACTGCCACAGGTGGACATGATGGCGTCCCGTCTCAACAAAAAGCTAAAAAGATATTGCGCCAGGTCAAGGGACCCTCAGGCGATAGCTGTGGACGCACTAGTAACACCGTGGGTGTTCCAGTCGGTCTATGTGTTTCCTCCTCTTCCTCTCATACCAAAGGTGCTGAGAATTGTAAGAAAAGAGGAGTGAGAACAATACTCATTGTTCCAGATTGGCCAAGAAGGACTTGGTACCCGGAATTGCAAGAAATGCTCACAGAGGACCCGTGGCCTCTTCCTCTCAGACAGGACCTGTTACAACAAGGGCCCTGTCTGTTCCAAGACTTACCGCGGCTGCGTTTGATGGCATGGCGGTTGAACGCCGGATCCTAGCGGAAAAAGGCATTCCGGATGAAGTTATTCCTACGCTGATAAAGGCTAGGAAGGATGTGACAGCAAAGCATTATCACCGTATATGGCGAAAATATGTTGCTTGGTGTGAGGCCAGCAAGGCCCCTACAGAGGAATTCCAGCTGGGTCGATTCCTGCACTTCCTACAGTCAGGAGTGACTATGGGCCTGAAATTAGGGTCCATAAAGGTCCAGATTTCGGCCCTATCCATTTTCATCCAAAAAGAACTGGCTTCACTGCCTGAGGTTCAGACGTTTGTTAAGGGAGTGCTGTATATTCAGCCCCCTTTTGTGCCACCAGTGGCACCTTGGGATCTTAACGTGGTGTTGAGTTTCCTGAAATCCCACTGGTGTGAGCCACTTAAGACCGTGGAGCTAAAGTATCTCACGTGGAAAGTGGTCATGCTGTTGGCCTTAGCTTCGGCTAGGCGTGTGTCAGAATTGGCGGATTTGTCATGTAAAAGCCCCTATCTGGTTTTCCATATGGATAGGGCAGAATTGCGGACTCGTCCGCAATTTCTGCCAAAGGTGGTGTCATCCGTCCATTTGAACCAACCTATTGTGGTGCCTGCGGCTACTTGTGACTTGGAGGATTCCAAGTTGCTTGACGTAGTCCGGGCTTTGAAGATTTATGTAACCAGGACGGCTGGAGTCAGGAAGACTGACTCGCTGTTTGTCCTGTATGCATCCAACAAGCTGGGTGCTCCTGCTTCAAAGCAAACTATTGCTCGCTGGATCTGTAGCACGATTCAGCAGGCTCATTCTGCGGCTGGGTTGCCGCATCCAAAATCAGTGAAAGCCCATTCCACAAGGAAGGTGGGCTCTTCTTGGGCGGCTGCCCGAGGGGTCTCGGCATTACAGCTTTGCCGAGCTGCTACTTGGTCGGGTTCAAACACATTTGCAAAATTCTACAAGTTTGATACCCTGGCTGAGGAGGACCTTGAGTTTGCTCATTCGGTGCTGCAGAGTCATCCGCACTCTCCCGCCCGTTTGGGAGCTTTGGTATAATCCCCATGGTTTTTACGGAGTCCCCAGCATCCACTAGGACGTTAGAGAAAATAAGATTTTACTCACCGGTAAATCTATTTCTCGTAGTCCGTAGTGGATGCTGGGCGCCCGTCCGAAGTGCGGACTTTCTGCAATATGTGTATATAGTTATTGCTTACTAAAGGGTTATGTTATGTGGCATCAGTTGAGTGATGCTTGTTTGTTGTTCATACTGTTAACTGGGTAAGTTTATCACGAGTTATACGGTGTGATTGGTGTGGCTGGTATGAGTCTTACCCTGGATTCCAAAATCTTTTCCTTGTAATGTCAGCTCTTCCGGGCACAGTTTCCTTAACTGAGGTCTGGAGGAGGGGCATAGAGGGAGGAGCCAGTGCACACCAGGTAGTACTAAATCTTTCTTTAGAGTGCCCAGTCCACTGCGGAGCCCGTCTATTCCCCATGGTCCTTACGGAGTCCCCAGCATCCACTACGGACTACGAGAAATAGATTTACCGGTGAGTAAAATCTTATTTTCACGGTGTGTGTGTTTTGTTTTTATTTGGGTATTTATTTTGTAGTAGAACTACAGGTACCAGTGGGCCCATGTTTCCCCTGCATGCTGGTACTTGTGGTTCTCCAAGTACCAGCTTGCAAGGGAGGCTTGCTGGGACTTGTAGTTCTGCTACAAAAAAACAATATTCTTTTTTTTACACAAAAGGCTATCAGCCTCCCATCCACCGCCCACGGATGGGGGGGGGACAGCCTCGGGCTTCACCCCTGGTCCTTGGGTGGCTGGAGGGGGGGACCCCTTGATTTAAGGGGTCCCCGCTCCTCCAGGGTACCCCGGCCAGGGGTGACTAGTTGGTGATTTAATGCCAGGGCCGCAGGGACCAATATAACAGTGTCCCCCGGCTGTGGCATTATCTCTCTGACTAGTGGAGCCCGACGCTGGTGTTAAAAATACGGGGGACCCCTACGTTTTTTGTCCCCCGTATTTTTTGCACCAGGACCAGGCGCAGAGCCGGGTGCTGGTTGTTAAAATATGGGGGAACCCCTTTCAATTTTTTCCCTGGATTTTTACAACCAGGACCGGCTCAAAGAGCCCGAGGCTGATTATGCTTAGGAGGGGGGACCCCACGCAATTTTCTTTCTGTTTTTTTTAACACTTTATACGCTTATTTTAAGGTACACAATGAAGCCCTGCATGGATCTCACAGATCCGGCCGGGATTCATTGTGTTAAGTTAGGCAGTGTTTTACTAATCACTCCCGTAAAACACTGCCCGAAATTACGAATGACATCGACATCGGAAAACACGATAATGCAGAATACGACAGCATAGTAAATGAGGCGTAAAAAAACCAAAAAGTTGCAAATTCACACATTCAATGTCATTCGTATTTAATCTCCCTCCAAATCCCGACAATTACGAATCTTAGTAAATATACCCCCGTGTGTGTGTATACCTGTGACGGCATATGCTCAGGAGCCGATTTATTTCTTTGGAGCATACACAATATGCTGGAATTCATGCACATTGCCCCTTGGCTGCGACTGAAAATCCTGCTCATAATCTGCGGCACCTGAGAGACAGCCCAAGGGAGAATGGAAGCAACCAGTGCAGGTATCTGGCTGGTTCTAACACCAATCTCTCAACCCCTAGCACAACGTGAACAGAGTTGAGGTCACCTGTGTACTACAGACTTCAGCTCATTCGAACATCATTTATCTCAGAAAATTAAGTTTAAACAGCCTAATTAATGTTTACTCTAGAGTTATATACCAATATTCCACATAAGTAAGACAGTTTAAAAAAAAAAGATTTATCCTGCAATGAATAGAGACAGTGTGGTTTTATTTCCCTTTCTATCCACTTTATTTTGCCCCCCAATCATTTTCTTTTTAACCATGTCTAGGATTTTCAAACACTTGGCACCGCAATGGGCACCAGGCTTACCCCGCCCTTTGCTGCAGTATCTGTACATGTGTGTTTTTGAAGAGCGTTGTGTTTGGCAGAGGAGTTTCCAAGCAAAGCTGGTGCTGCTTTATATTGATGACTAGGTGATTCATCGTGCCCTATGGGCACTCTTCACACCGTCGTAAGGGGCTACGCCCCCTTAACCCTTGCACGCCCTTGTGGTGTGCAATATTTTTATTATATGGGGTGTTACCTCCAATCATAATTTTGTGAGTGGTTAAATATTGCACGGAAAAATGGCGTGCGATGGTTAGGGGGCCGTAGCCCCTTGCAACAGCGTGAACAGTGCACGCAGGGCCCGATGAATCACCTAGTAGGTGCTGTGGTTGGGGAAGTGGCAGGTGCGGGGGAGATGTGGAAGGGGGAGGGGGTCTGGGGGTGCTGTGGGTGGGGGAGGGGCATTTGTGGGTGTGGGAGGGGCAGTTGCAGTGGTGCCGTGAGTGTGGGAGGGGCAGGTGCCGCGGGTGGTGGTGGGGCCCAGAGCCATTGCGGGTGGGGGAGGGGTGGGTGCAGTGGTGCCACAGGTGGTGGATGAGCAGGTGCGGTGGTGCTGTGGGCAAGGGAGGGGGTCCAGAGCCACCGTAGGTGGTGGAGGAGGGGTGTGAGGGTGTCGCAGATGGGGCCCAGAGGTACTGCGAGTGGGGGACGGGTGGGTAATGCTTCTCCTCCTGGAAGCAGCTAAGCTGCTGTCCTCCCTTTGGCAGTGGCTCTCCCGGAGACTCGCACAGCAGCCAGTCATTATTGTTAGCACTGGTGTCCCAACGTGCTGCATTACAGGGAAGAAAATGCGCTGAATAAACTACAGCTCCCAGCAGCCCTTAGCGCCGGAATGATTTGGCGCTAAGGGCTGCTGGGAGCTGTAGTTTATTTAGTGTCTCTACTGCCCTGTAATGCAGCGCGTTGGGACACCGGCGCTAACAATAGTGACTGGCTGGCAGAACTGACTGACTCGCTGAATCAATGTAAAAGGTGAGAGTGCTGTGCAGTGTCAGTGACACTGCACACCCACTGCACTGCACAGCACTGTCACCTTTTACATTGATTCAGCGTCCAAACATTACCCTACGCGATATCACCCACTCTATCCGTTACATTAGCCATCTCAGGGCTTCCAGGCCGGCAGCCCAGGTGCTGTGTTGCGGAGTCAGGGCCTCTGTGGATCTGGACGCGGCTGTGGCGGGGTGGCACTTCTGTGACATCACACGCAGAGGAGGCTCCGGGGCTCAGAGAGTATGCGGTGCAGGGAGGGCTATGAAAGCCTTCTGCTGCGCCGCTTTCATACACATCTATGCCGGTGCCCGCAGCTTTTGTTCCACCTGCGCCGGGGCTAGGGAGTGGGGATTGTTGATGCCGGAGGGGGCAGGCGGACTGGCAGCAGGGCATAGGACACTGCAGTAAAAGGATTTTCCCTATCTACAGCACAGAGACTTGCTTCATACCCTCCAGCTGCACCTTTTTGGCAGGTACAGCACCTTTTTTTTATGGTCTGTACCGATTTTTGGCTCTCCAAACTTCCATTGACAGTATAGGAAAGGGCTTTTCGGATTTGTTGTGATTTTTATATGTAAATTGTTGAAGGGTATGTTGCTGCAGATGCAGTGGGCCTATTTTGGGGTGTGGACCTGGAGCTGCAGCGCCATCAGCCCCATTGTTAATCCTGCTCTGGGAACACACATCAGCCAAAGGGCAGAGCCTCCCATTGCATGTGACCTGTGTGGGAGGGCGTTTCTCACCCAATCAGCTGTGGACTGTGTGTGATAGACCTGCTGCTAACTAAATGAGAGCTCCTAGCCACGCCCAGCGTTATACTCACAGTCACAGATCTGGGCTACTATATAGGAGATTTTGAATAATACATTTCTATTACATCTTATATTTACAAGAACTTATCTCAAATCTACGTTTAGTTTCCTGAGTATCCTCCTCTCATAGACTACAGAAAGGATTTATATGGTCACAGACTGTAGGTATCAATATAAAATAGATACTGGATTTACAAACGTCCAAGTAGACAATTATGTAGGCCAAGGAGGACTCCTTCCCTCAAATAATTGTTTGGTAGACAAAACTTATTCAAGATTTAAAAGCTAAAAAAATATCCTTTTGATCTTGCAATCAGCTTATTTAGAATCTTTAGATGCTGTTATCAATAACGCAGAAGAATTAATTTTGAAATAGGTTAATAGGTACAAAAGGTCAACAGTGGTTAAGGTCGACATGATAATGGTTGACACAAATGGTTGACAATTTTTTCGGGTCAGATCTTTTATGTTTGTTAATATGTGACCATCAGTTAAAAAAGTATACACTTGCCACGCTTCCCCAATGGCAGTCCACGTGGAGAGCATATCAGAGAAATATTGGGAAAGCGTAGCGACCATCATGTTGACCTGTTGAACCTGCTGACCTTTTGAACCTGTCAACCTAATACATGTCGACGATATGGTGTCGACCTTTTGACTGTCTACCTATACAGCGTAGATCTATCACCCGGATACCATACGGCAGTGGTCCCAAACACTCAAGGCAAGGCCGTCTTGTGGGTGTGTTAAGGGAGTGTAACGCGGGCGTCAGGGACAGCGGCTGAGTTCTCAGGTGCACGGCTGCAGCCACAGAGGCCACGTTTCGACAGAGACACCGCACCATAGAGCTGGAGCAAGCGCAGATGGTCAAGAATCAGCGGTAGTGTTACAGCATGCAGAGAGTCTGCGTCACGGCGCTCACACATTCAGACACACGCGAGTTAAAGGCTGAATCTAACATTTGCATATTATAGCCCCTGAGACTCCGCCAACAGACGCAAGAGTCGCTGCAGCAGCGCCCACCTCTGAATACGGCCCATTGCGTTATATTTTTTTTACATAGAGCCGCTTCTTTGAAGGTCAACATTGCTAAAAATAAAAATTATGATAAAACAACCTATCAGTTGTCAAATAAATAATGTCCTATATTTGCGTTTTATATATATTTTTATGCATTTATTTCAGTTCATCTGTGCATTATGAGATTTGATTACTTTTAAGCTTTAATATGTATATTCAGACTTCAGTAAATGATCTAGCTTGGCATCTAAATAGACTATAATAGTATTCAAAATATATATATATCATGCTTTCATTTTTGTGATTAATAATATAATGACATGAAAGACAGTTTTTCTTTGGCTCATGATCAGGGCCGGTTCTAGCCCTTGTGGCACCCCGGGCGAAAATAGGGGCGTGGCTTCATACAGGGGCGTGGTCAGTTATGCCCCCTGTAGAGTTGTGCCCCCATTTGTGCCCCCTGTAGAGTTGTGCCGCTTACAAAATAATAATAATTAATTAATACATACTATCGCCGCTCCTGATTCCCGACCGCTGCTGACCTCCTCCGGCGCCGCTCCTCGGCTCTATGGGAGAGACGTCATGACATCTCTCCCATAGCACAGCATAGACACTAGAGGTCAATTATGACCCCTAGCGTCTATGTGCCAGTCCCACAATGCAGTGCGGTGCGCGATGACGTCATTGCGCACCGCACAGCAAAGGTCCTCTACACGAAGGGAAACTAGACGGGTTGCATCTAGTTTCCTTCACAGCACAGCACCGGGGGGCACTGACCAGCAGTAGCGGATCTTGCCATGCGGCGGCGCCCTCCGGATGGTGGGCGGCGACCTCCGGAAGGCGGCACCCTGGGCAAAAATCCTGTGTGCCCGTAGCAAGATCCGCTACTGCTCATGATACCACTATTCATATATTTTTTTAATGTTTTGTGCATATTATTATTATTAGCAGTTATTTATATAGTGCACACATTTTGCAACGCTTTACAGAGATTATTCAGTCATTCACATCAGTCCCTGCCCCAGTGGAGCTTACAATCTATTCTCCCTATCACACGCACATACTAATACCCCTTTTACATTGCCGGAATAACCCGGTATATTGGTGTGTTGTAATAGGGCAAGGTTGAAAAATCCCGGGCAACCCGGTAATGAAGGAGGGTTTTACACGGGTTGCAGCGTGGGGATGATCTCATCTCCAAGCTCTGCCTCCGCCCCTGATGACAATATGACACAATATATTGCCAGGTCGGGTTGCCAGTCTGAAAGGGGTCTCATGGCGGCTCTCACCAGGGAAGGACCCGTGTACAATTCCCGGGTGCGACCCGCGTTTACGATGTGAAAGGGGTATTTCACACTTGGGTTACTTTTTGTCGGGAGCCAATTAGCCTACCAGTATAATTTGGGATTGTGGGAGGAACCGGAGTACCCGGAAGAAACCCACGCAAGTACAGGGAGAATATATAAACTCCACACAGTTAGGGCCATGGTGGGAATCGAACCCATGACCTCAGTGCTGTGAGGCAGTATATCTCTGGAGAAACTGATGATAATCTATTAAATTGTTGCTAGCGTAGGATTTTGTGCACAAAAGCACGCTTGGAGTGGCAACCTTTCACCAATATTGGGGGTAATTCCAAGATGATCGCAGCATCAAATTTGTTAGCAGTTGGGCAAAACCATGTGCTCTGCAGGGGGGGGGGCAGATATAACATGTACAGAGAGAGTTAGATTTGGGTGGGGTGTGTTCAATCTGAAATCTAAATTGCGGTGTAAAAATAAAGCAGCCAGTATTTACCCTGCACAGAAACAAAATAACCCACCCAAATCTAACTCTCTCTGCACATGTTATATCTGCCCCCCTTGCAGTGCACATGGTTTTGCCCAACTGCTAAAAAATGTCCTGCTGCGATCAACTTGGAATTACCCCCATTGTGTAGAAGTGTACAAAAGTGGCAGTGCAAATATGCATGTCATTTCATTTACTAGAAGTCAAGTATTTTGCACAATCCACTGTGGTGAACCTGCAATTGTTTCTCATAGCTTTGAGAATATCTCCACACAAACTAGGGTGGTCATTCCGAGTTGTTCGCTCATTGCCGTTTTTCACTGTGCTGCGATCAGGTGGAAAATGCGCATGCGCTAAGTTATTTAACACAAAATTTAGTAGATTTGCTGAGGATCCTGCAACGCTTTTCAGTCGCTATGCTGATCGGTGAATGATTGACAGGAAAGGGGCGTTTCTGGGAGGTAACTGAGTATTTTCCGGGAGTGTGCTAAAAAACGCAGGCGTGTCAGGCTAAAACGCAGGAGTGACTGGAGAAACGGGGGAGTGGCTGGCCGAACGCAGGGCGTGTTTGTGACGTCAAACCAGGAACTAAACAGACTGAGCTGATCGCAATCTGTGAGTAGGTCTGGAGCTACTCAGAAACTGCAGGGAATTATTTAGTAGCAGTTCTGCTAATCTTTCATTCGCTATTCTGCTAAAGTAAGATACACTCCCAGAGGGCGGCGGCCTAGCGTGTGCATTGCTGCTAAAAGTACTAGCGAGCGAACAACTCGGAATGAGGGCCTAGATTTCTAGTCAGTAGTCATTGCAACTTTGATTTTTGTTGCAAACTCACTAACAGCCATTCACAAACTGCAAGTGAGTCTGCACAGAGGTTTAGTTGCAAAAGTTTGCCTAATTATCCACCAAATGCATACAAGGTGCACATCCATTCCCATCCACAAGCTTACGGACACCCGGAATGGTGGACAAGATGGAAACTATGGATGTAATTTGCAAAGCACACTGCAAAATAACTAGGTTTGGAACTGGTGCATCTAGATGCTGATGCCCTTCCCTGTGCAACTCACGGCTATTGTCCGCACTAGGGAGCAGTGTCCTCAACGCAGAAGCGGGCATCAGTGTGCGGAGATGAGGAAAAACTTATGCATTTATGTGGGGGAGCAAAAAGGCTTGGCCCCTATCCCCCACAGACTGTCAGCCTTGTGCAGACCAACTGGTGGAGGATTTTCACTATAGCAGAGGGGCAGAAACTTCCTGGTACAGTGGAAACCAGCCCAAACTACATAGCAACGGAGCAGCTTAGGGTAAGGGGCACACTGCCCATTTAAATCATGCATTCATTTTACTGTGTCCCTCATTAAGAGAAAAAGACAACAACCGATCTCCACTGACTCTACCCTGGTGCAGGAGTCATTTTGTCAAGTAAGGATGGCATGAAGTTCCTGTGAAAGCATGCCCTTCCCACCCTTTATTAGTCTTTAGTTCTGCATAGGGATGGCCATCGACCATCAATGATTCAAAATCATCGATGGTTTATGACCGATGTAGAATACTTTTGCCATTGATGGGGGAGAACGAGATGGTTTCCCTCCATCGATGGAAAGGTATAACCAAACACTTTTTTTTTTTTTTGCAAATGCGGTTGCGGGACATGGAGCATAGCTCCGCCTCCGACACCCGCTAAGCCCCACCCCTGGTTTTTCATTGGTCCGTGGACCAGCCAGCAGCTTTCAGTGGTGGCCATCGAGTGGTGCAAACCATCGATGGTTCACCATAGATGGGTTGTGTACCATTGATGGTTATCGTCCATGGTATTATCGATGGCAACCATCGATGGACACCCCACCAATGGCCATCCCTAGTTCTGCAAGGTGGCATCTGTTTTACTCTTTCTTCAAAAGAAAGCGCACTAGTTGCCTACCCCGTCACAGACGTCTCAGGACCCTTCGTCATCCCGCACATGGTGTCATGACCTGACGACGACAGGGGCAGCCAAGCGTCTCCTCCGGTATAGGCACAATGGGCAGCTGCACAGGGTCCCATAATTGAGGGGCTCGGTGGAACCGAGGCACATGCCACATCTACATGGATTTTGAATTTTTGTGTTGGTCACACAATCAGAGCGGCGAAGCCGCATTCACTACCTGCCTCCCATTCTGCAGCCAGTGAATGGCTGTCTGCATGCTCACTGGTGGATGGCTGGAGTTATCCACCAATCAGTGTGTGGCATTCCCTATCTACCTTCCAGCCTGCGGCCAGGCAGTGAATGGCTGTCTGCATGCTCACTGGTGGATGGCTGGAGTTATCCACCAATCAGCGTGCAGCATTCCCTATCTACCTTCCAGCCTGCGGCCAGACAGTGAATTGCTGTCATCATACTGATTGGTGGATGGCTGGAGCTATGCACCAATCAGAGTGCTGACAGACATTCACTGTATGGAAGCATGAAGAGGAACTGCAGGAGGAGCATGTTATGATTTTGTTTTAATTGGTTCCGTGAACGTCTGTCTCAATAACGCCACAGGGATCCCAACAGGGGTACTATACCGCCGACGGATTACCGGCGAGGTAGATAATTCCCCCTCTGTGGGTGTCCACGACACCCATAGAGGGAAAATAGAACCTGTGGTGAGCGAAGCTTACCACCGAGCCTGCAAAGGGCTTAATTGCGCTCGCCCCCCTGCTGGCATTATGGCGCACGGGATGCCGATGACGGTATATCGACATTCGGCATCCTATACCGATCCCGCTACAGGGCCGTAACCAGGTAGGTGCAGTTCCAGCGTCCCCAGCGGTACTTGTTTCCAGACTCTGGCCCTCATTCCGAGTTAATCAATAGCTGCCGATGTTCGCTGCGTAGCGATCATTTAAAAAAACGGCAAAACTACGCATGCGTATGGACAGCAATGCGCATGCACGGCGTACGGGTACACAGAGCATCGGTGTTTTGCATTGCTTCTAGCGACGATTCCATTCATACAGCCGATCGCAAGGAGATTGACAGGAAGAGGGCGTTTGTGAGTGTCAACTGACCGTTTTCTGGGAGTGTTTGGAAAAATGCAGGCGTGGCCGGGCGTTTGCAGGGCGGGTGTCTGACGTCAGTTCCGGGACCTTCGTCGCAGCAATCACCGCACAGAATAAGTAACTACAGGGCTGGTCTTGTTCTGCACAAAATGTTTTTGTACCACTCGGCTGCACAGGCGTTCGTACACTTGCAAAGCGAAAATACACTCCCCCGTGGTGGGCGGCGACTATGCGTTTGGACGGCTGTAAAAAGTAGCTAGCGAGCGATCAACTCGGAATGAGGGCCTCTGGCAGGTCATGTGATGTTGTTGTGAAGTTACCGTTCTGCAGAGGCGGCAGCAGTCAGTGGGATATGCGGTGCAGAAGCATCACACCCCGGTGAGAATACGCAGCTTGGTGGTCATTCCGAGTTGATCGCAGCAGGAATTTTGTTAGCAGTTGGGCAAAACCATGTGCACTGCAGGGGGGGCAGATATAACATGTGCAGAGAGAGTTAGATTTGGGTAATGTGTGTTCAATCTGCAATCTAAATTGCAGTGTAAAGATAAAGCAGCCAGTATTTACCCTGCACAGAAACAAAATAACCCACCCAAATCTAACTCTCTCTGCACATGTTATATCTGCCTCCCCTGCAGTGCACATGGTTTTGCCCAACTGCTAACAATGTTCATGCTGCAATCAACTCAGAATTACCCCCCTTATGCGATACCTGTTGTCTTATGGATGAAAATGTTCCAGGTACACTACTAGCTTATCTGTAGCAGTAAATCACACAGGTCTGTTGTGCAATAAAACTGTGTTACACATCTGCCAACACCTATATATATAACAGAAATAACCGATGAGACTACAGGCAACTTATCAGGCTTCTTATAAATGACTTAACTAAGGGGTGCACAAACATTGTATGACATACAGGACACCACACACACATTATATGACATGCAGGACACCACACACACATTACATGACACACAGGACACCACACATATTATATGACACGCAGGACACTACACACACATTATATGACATGCAGGACACCACACACACATTACATGACACACAGGACACCACACATATTATATGACACGCAGGACACTACACACACATTATATGACACGCAGGACACCACACACACATTATATGACACGCAGGACACTACACACACATTATATGACACGCAGGACACCACACACACATTACATGACACGCAGGACACTACACACATTATGACACGCAGGACACCACACACACATTATATGACACGCAGGACACCACACACACATTATATGACACGCAGGACACCACACACACATTATATGACACGCAGGACACCACACACACATTATATGACACGCAGGACACCACACACACATTATATGACACGCAGGACACCACACACACACATCACATGACACACAGGACACCACACATATTATATGACACGCAGGACACTACACACACATTATATGACACGCAGGACACCACACACACATTATATGACACGCAGGACACTACACACATTATGACACGCAGGACACCACACACACATTATATGACACGCAGGACACCACACACACATTATATGACACGCAGGACACTACACACATTATGACACGCAGGACACCACACACACATTATATGACACGCAGGACACCACACACACATTACATGACACACAGGGCACCACACATATTATATGACACGCAGGACACTACACATACATTATATGACATGCAGGACACCACACACATATTATATGACACGCAGGACACTACACACATTATGACACGCAGGACACCACACACACATTATATGACACGCAGGACACCACACACACATTACATGACACACAGGACACCACACATATTATATGACACGCAGGACACTACACACACATTATATGACACGCAGGACACCACACACACATTATATGACACGCAGGATACTACACACATTATGACACGCAGGACACCACACACACATTATATGACACGCAGGACACTACACACATTATGACACGCGGGACACCACACACACATTATATGACATGCAGGACACCACACACACATTATATGACACGCAGGATACTACACACATTATGACACGCAGGACACCACACACACATTATATGACACGCAGGACACTACACACATTATGACACGCGGGACACCACACACACATTATATGACATGCAGGACACCACACACACATTACATGACACGCAGGACACTACACACATTATGACACGCGGGACACCACACACACATTACATGACACGCAGGACACCACACACACATTATATGACACGCAGGACACCACACACACATTACATGACACGCAGGACACCACACACACATTACATGACATACAGGACACCACACACACATTATATGACGTAGTTTATATGATACGTATAGTATAGGACATACAAAGGGCGATTCATTTATTTTTTGTTGCGGGGCTGATTAATGGGCCCCTGACTGAGCAATTATTTTAGGGCGCCCATCAATTATGGCGCTTGTTGGGTACAGTCGATTATTGCAGCTAAACCTGTGTAAAGTCCTGGTTAGGGCGCCCAAACCACTGCCTTGTCACATATTTCTGCATGCCACCGCGGGAGCTCCGGCGGGCGCCCACTGATAAGCGCAGTGATAAAGCAACTGAATTCCCCTCACAGTCTATATGACACACAGGGGCAAATTCAATTGTTTGGGGCATCTAATTTTCCCATCTAGACAATTGTCACAATTCAATTGCTGTTTGGGTGCAGCACCATATCGCGCATGTCACGCCCAAACATGTAAAATGGCTAAACCCATCTAAAGTCCTGCTTGGGCGTACAAACTCCCGTTCGGACACCCAAAATGCACATTTCTTCTTGCCCATCGAGAGGTTGTGAGAAGAAATGTAATCTACCGGGTGTATAAATGGAGCAACAACTGATACTGGTAGCCAGGGGGTAAACAATTGAATCAGCCCCACAGTATATGACATACAGCATATATGTCAATCAGGACACAAACATTATATGACATAATGACACGCAGGGTACACACATTATATGACATACAGTATATATGACACGCTGGGCACAGACAATATATGACATACAGTATATACTGTATGACAAACACACGTAAACATTATATGACACGCAGTATATATGACACGCAGGATACACACATTATATGTCAATCAGGACACAAACATTATATGACATTTTGACACGCAGGATACACACATTATATGACAGTATATATGTCACGCAGGATATACACATTATATGACACGCAGTATATATGTCACGCACGATACACACATTATATGACACAGTATATATGTCACGCAGGATACACACATTATATGACACAGTTTATATGTCACGCAGGATACAGTCATTATATGACATGCAGTATATATGTCAAGCAGGATACACACATTATATGACACGCAGTATATATGTCATGCAGGTTACACTCATTATATGACACGCAGTATATATGTCATGCAGAATACACACATTATATGACACAGTATATATGTCACGCAGGATACAGTCATTATAATAAGATTTTACTTACCGATAAATCTATTTCTCGTAGTCCGTAGTGGATGCTGGGGACTCCGTCAGGACCATGGGGATTAGCGGCTCCGCAGGAGACAGGGCACAAAAATAAAGCTTTAGGATCAGGTGGTGTGCACTGGCTCCTCCCCCTATGACCCTCCTCCAAGCCTCAGTTAGGATACTGTGCCCGGACGAGCGTACACAATAAGGAAGGATTTTGAATCCCGGGTAAGACTCAAACCAGCCACACCAATCACACCGTACAACTTGTGATCTGAACCCAGTTAACAGTATGACAAACGTAGGAGCCTCTGAACAGACGGCTCACAACAATAACAACCCGATTTTTTTGTAACAATAACTATGTACAAGCATTGCAGACAATCCGCACTTGGGATGGGCGCCCAGCATCCACTACGGACTACGAGAAATAGATTTATCGGTAAGTAAAATCTTATTTTCTCTGACGTCCTAGTGGATGCTGGGGACTCCGTCAGGACCATGGGGATTATACCAAAGCTCCCAAACGGGCGGGAGAGTGCGGATGACTCTGCAGCACCGAATGAGAGAACTCCAGGTCCTCTTTTAGCCAGGGTATCAAATTTGTAGAATTTTATAAACGTGTTCTCCCCCGACCACGTAGCTGCTCGGCAGAGTTGTAATGCCGAGACCCCTCGGGCAGCCGCCCAGGATGAGCCCACCTTCCTTGTGGAATGGGCCTTGACAGATTTAGGCTGTGGCAGGCCTGCCACAGAATGTGCAAGTTGAATTGTGCTACAAATCCAACGAGCAATCGTCTGCTTAGAAGCAGGAGCACCCAGCTTGTTGGGTGCATACAGTATAAACAGCGAGTCAGATTTTCTGACCCCAGCCGTCCTTGAAATATATATTTTCAATGCCCTGACAACGTCCAGCAACTTGGAATCCTCCAAATCGCTAGTAGCCGCAGGCACCACAATAGGCTGGTTCAGGTGAAACGCTGACACCACCTTAGGCAGAAAATGAGGACGCGTCCGCAGTTCTGCCCTGTCCGAATGGAAAATCAGATATGGGCTTTTATACGATAAAGCCGCCAATTCTGACACTCTCCTGGCTGAAGCCAGGGCCAGTAGCATGGTTACTTTCCATGTAAGATATTTCAAATCCACCGATTTGAGTGGCTCAAACCAATGGGATTTGAGAAAATCCAAAACTACATTAAGGTCCCACGGAGCCACTGGGGGCACAACCGGGGGCTGTATATGTAGTACTCCTTTAACAAAAGTCTGGACTTCAGGAACTGAAGCCAATTCTTTCTGGAAGAAAATCGACAGGGCCGAAATTTGAACCTTAATGGACCCCAATTTGAGGCCCATAGACAATCCTATTTGCAGGAAATGTAGGAATCGACCCAATTGAAATTCCTCCGTGGGGGCCTTCCTGGCCTCACACCACGCAACATATTTTCTCCAAATGCGGTGATAATGTTGTGCAGTCACCTCCTTCCTGGCTTTTACCAGTGTAGGAATGACCTCATTCCGGAATGCCTTTTTCCCTTAGAATTCGGCGTTCAACCGCCATGCCGTCAAACGCAGCCGCGGTAAGTCTTGGAATAGACACGGTCCCTGCTGAAGCAGGTCCCGTCTTAGAGGTAGAGGCCACGGATCTTCCGTGAGCATCTCCTGAAGTTCCGGGTACCAAGTTCTTCTTGGCCAATCCGGAGCCACGAGTATCGTTCTTACTCCCCTTTGCCGTATAATTCTCAGTACTTTTGGTATGAGAGGCAGAGGAGGAAACACATACACTGACTGGAACACCCACGGTGTTACCAGAGCGTCCACAGCTATTGCCTGAGGGTCTCTTGACCTGGCGCAATACCTGTCCAGTTTTTTGTTGAGGCGAGACGCCATCATGTCCACCTTTGGTTTTTCCCAACGGTTCACAATCATGTGGAAAACTTCTGGATGAAGTCCCCACTCTCCCGGGTGTAGATCGTGTCTGCTGAGGAAGTCTGCTTCCCAGTTGTCCACTCCCGGAATGAACACTGCTGACAGTGCTATCACATGATCTTCCGCCCAGCGAAGAATCCTTGCAGCTTCTGCCATTGCTCTCCTGCTTCTTGTGCCGCCCTGTCTGTTTACGTGGGCGACTGCCGTGATGTTGTCCGACTGGATCAACACCGGCTGACCCTGAAGCAGGGGTTTTGCCAGGCTTAGAGCATTGTAAATCGCTCTTAGCTCCAGTATATTTATATGAAGAGACATCTCCAGGCTTGACCATACTCCCTGGAAGTTTCTTCCCTGTGTGACCGCTCCCCAGCCTCTCAGACTGGCATCCGTGGTCACCAGGACCCAGTCCTGTATGCCGAATCTGCGGCCCTCTAACAGATGAGCACTCTGCAACCACCACAGAAGAGACACCCTTGTCCGTGGCGATAAGGCTATCCGCTGATGCATCTGCAGATGCGATCCGGACCATTTGTCCAGCAGATCCCACTGAAAAGTTCTTGCGTGGAATCTGCCGAATGGAATCGCTTCGTAAGAAGCCACCATCTTTCCCAGGACTCTTGTGCATTGATGCACAGACACTTTTCCTGGTTTTAGGAGGTTCCTGACAAGTTCGGATAACTCCCTGGCTTTCTCCTCCGGAAGAAACACCTTTTTCTGAACCGTGTCCAGAATCATTCCCAGGAACAGCAGACGTGTCGTCGGGGTCAATTGAGATTTTGGAAAATTCAGAATCCACCCGTGCTGTTGCAGCACTACTTGGGTTAGTGCTACTACGTCCCCCAGCTGTTCCCTGGACCTTGCCCTTATCAGGAGATCGTCCAAGTAAGGGATAATTAATACGCCTTTTCTTCGCAGAAGAAACATCATTTCGGCCATTACCTTGGTAAAGACCCGAGGTGCCGTGGACAATCCAAACGGCAGAGTCTGAAACTGATAATGACAGTTTTGCACCACGAACCTGAGGTACCCTTGATGTGAAGGGCAAATTGGGACATGCAGGTAAGCATCCTTGATGTCCAGGGACACCATAAAGTCCCCTTCTTCCAGATTCGCTATCACTGCTCTGAGTGACTCCATCTTGAACTTGAATTTTTGTATGTACAGGTTCAAAGATTTCAGATTTAGAATAGGTCTTACCGAGCCGTCCGGCTTCGGTACCACAAATAGTGTGGAATAATACCCCTTTCCCTGTTGTAGGAGGGGTACCTTGACTATCACCTGCTGAGAATACAGCTTGTGAATGGCTTCCAATACCGTCGCCCTGTCTGAGGGAGACGTTGGCAGAGCAGACTTTAGGAACCGGCGAGGGGGAGACTTCTCGAATTCCAACCTGTAACCCTGAGATACTATCTGCAGGATCCAGGGGTCCACCTGTGAGTGAGCCCACTGTGCGCTGAAATTCTTGAGTCGACCCCCCACCGCCCCTGAGTCCGCTTGTAAAGCCCCAACGTCATGCTGAGGGCTTTGCAGAAGCCGGGGGGGGCTTCTGCTCCTGGGAAGAAGCTGCTTGGTGCACTCTCTTACCCTTTCCTTTGCCTCGGTGCAAATATGACTGTCCTTTCGCCCGCTTGTTCCTATAGGAACGAAAGGACTGCGGCTGAAAAGACGGTGTCTTTTTCTGTTGGGAGGGGACCTGAGGTAAAAAGGTGGATTTCCCGGCTGTTGCCGTGGCCACCAAATCCGATAGACCGACCCCAAATAATTCCTCCCCCTTATACGGCAATACTTCCATATGCCGTTTGGAATCCGCATCACCTGACCATTGTCGCGTCCATAAACTTCTTCTGGCAGATATGGACATCGCACTTACTCTCGATGCCAGAGTGCAAATATCCCTCTGAGCATCTCGCATATAAAGAAAAGCATCCTTTAATTGCTCTAAAGTCAATAAAATACTGTCCCTATCTAGGGTATCAATATTTTCAGTCAGGGAATCCGACCAAACCACCCCAGCACTGCACATCCATGCAGAGGCGATGGCTGGTCGCAGTATAACACCAGTATGAGTGTATATACTTTTCAGGGTAGTTTCCAGCCTCCTATCCGCTGGATCCTTGAGGGCGGCCGTTTCAGGAGACGGTAACGCCACTTGTTTTGATAAGCGTGTGAGCGCCTTATCCACCCTAGGGGGTGTTTCCCAGCGCGCCCTAACCTCTGGCGGGAAAGGATATAATGCCAATAACTTCTTTGAAATTAGCAGTTTTCTATCGGGGTTAACCCACGCTTCATCACACACTTCATTCAATTCGTCTGATTCAGGAAAAACTACAGGTAGTTTTTTCAGACCCCACATAATACCCCTTTTTGTGGTACATGCAGTATCAGAGATATGCAAAGCCTCCTTCATTGCCGTGATCATATAACGTGTGGCCCTACTGGAAAATACGTTTGTTTCTTCACCGTCGACACTAGAATCGGTGTCCGTGTCTGGGTCTGTGTCGACCGACTGAGGTAAAATGCGTTTTACAGCCCCTGACGATATCTGAGACGCCTGTACAGGTACTAACTGGTTTGCCGGCCGTCTCATGTCGTCAACTGATTTTTGTAATGTGCTGACATTATCACGTAATTCCATAAACAAAGCCATCCATTCCGGTGTCGACTCCCTAGGGGGTGACATCACCATTACCGGCAATTGCTCCGCCTCCACACCAACATCGTCCTCATACATGTCGACACACACGTACCGACACACAGCAGACACACAGGGAATGCTCTTATCGAAGACAGGACCCCACTAGCCCTTTGGGGAGACAGAGGGAGAGTTTGCCAGCACACACCCAAGCGCTATAAATATATAGGAACAACCCTATAGAAGTGTTGTCCCCTTATAGCAGCTTAATATATATCAAAAAACGCCAAAAAAGTGCCCCCCCCTCTCTGTTTTACCCTGTTTCTGTAGTGCAGTGCAGGGGAGAGTCCTGGGAGCGTTCCTCGCAGCCGAGCTGAGCAGGAAAATGGCGCTGTGTGCTGAGGAGATAGGCCCCGCCCCCTATTTCGGTGGGCTCTTCTCCGGAGTTTGTGAGACCTGGCAGGGGTTAAATACATCCATATAGCCCCAAGGGCTATATGTGATGTATTTTTTAGCCAGAACAAGGTATTCTCATTGCTGCCCAGGGCGCCCCCTGCAGCGCCCTGCACCCTCCGTGACCGCTGGTGTGAAGTGTGTGACAACAATGGCGCACAGCTGCAGTGCTGTGCGCTACCTCATGAAGACTGAAAAGTCTTCTGCCGCCGGTTTCTGGACCTCTTCGCTTTTCGGCATTTGTAAGGGGGTCGGCGGCGCGGCTCCGGGACCGGACTCCATGGCTGGGCCTGTGTTCGATCCCTCTGGAGCTAATGGTGTCCAGTAGCCTAAGAATCCAATCCATCCTGCACGCAAGTGAGTTGAAATTCTCTCCCCTAAGTCCCTCGTTGCAGTGAGCCTGTTGCCAGCAGGACTCACTGAAAATAAAAAACCTAAAAACTTTTTCTAAGCAGCTCTTTAGGAGAGCCACCTAGATTGCACCCTGCTCGGACGGGCACAAAAACCTAACTGAGGCTTGGAGGAGGGTCATAGGGGGAGGAGCCAGTGCACACCACCTGATCCTAAAGCTTTATTTTTGTGCCCTGTCTCCTGCGGAGCCGCTATTCCCCATGGTCCTGACGGAGTCCCCAGCATCCACTAGGACGTCAGAGAAATGACATGCAGTATATATGACACGCAGGAAACACACATTATATGACACAGTATATATGTCGCGCAGGATACACACATTATATGACAGTATATATGTCACACATGATATGTGGGGCACTACGGGTGCCTTCCCCCGCTGCGTGCCGCCCGGCCGGAAGCCACGGTCACCCGGCCGGAAGCGGACGCAGATCCCCTTCGCCCGGCCGGATGTCATCCCTGGTCCCCGCGTCGCCAGGGGGTTCACTACGGCTGGCCGGCGGTCGGGCTCCCGGCGACCAGCATCCCGACCGCCGGCTTACCGACAGCGTGGCGAGCGCAAATGAGCCCCTTGCGGGCTCGCTGCGCTCGCCACGCTACGGGCGCGGTGGCGCGCTAGCACACTATTTTATTCTCCCTCTATGGGGGTCTTGGACCCCCACGAGGGAAAATAAGTGTCGGTATGCCGGCTGTCGGGGTCCCGGCGCCAGTATACTGAGCGCCGGGAGCCCGACCGCCGGCATACAGAAGACCACCCGTCGCCAGGCGCGCCCACGTGCTGTGGTGCGTCATCACAGGGCGACGCGGGCAGCGAATGAGGAGGCGCCACGGCACCCGACCCAGAAGCCCCTGCAGGGGGGTATGTAAGGTCCGGCGGGGGGGGAGGGAGGGGAGAGCTGCACGTGTAGGAGACAGAGTGGAGGACTGCTGCTGCTCCTGGTCGTGCTGCTGCTGCTCCTGGTCGTGCTGCTGCTGCTCCTGGTTCTGCTGCTGCCTGGGCCCTGGTAGCTTTCCTGGCCAGCGCTCGTTGCAAGCTGCCTTCATCCGGATCAAGGTAGGCCCTCAGTGAGGCCCCTCTCAGCATTGTCTGTTGTGTTTCACTGTACGCTCTGAGTGTAGTTATTGGGTTCTACCGTAGTCTCTTAGTGTACAAATTGCGTGTTACTGTATTCTCCTAGGGTAGGTGTTGTGTTCTCTGTAGTCTCATAGGCTTAAAAGTGTTGTGTCACTGTTTATTTGTGTATGGTATTTCCGGTGCGCATAGCGTTCCGCAGTCCCGCCCACGCGTGTCACTCCCCGGCCAGGCTCCCCCCGCAGGTAGGTGGTTGGCTGTGCGAGTTCCGGTCGGGGGCTTAGAGCCGCTTGCTCAGGCCCGGCTCTGTGCGTCGTTCCACCCGCCCCACCTGTGGCGTTGTTTCTTGCGCATGTTCGTCCTAGGTATCGGGAGAGGGATCGCTCGTCACACAAGCGGACAAGATCAAGTCGGGTGAGCCAATCAGTGTTCCGTGTGTGTGTTACGTAAGTTTGTCACTCCATTCCCCCACCCCTTCCCCCTGGTTGTGGGCGTTTCCGTCCAGGGTCGCACCGGGTGCTTTCGCACCTCACGGGCACCCAGTCTGAGGCCACAAGTGCCAATGATGACCCATCATTGAGCCCGCCTGGGGGTATTCCGCCTTCCCTCCTCTCTGTCTATGTGTGTACAGGTTCTGTTTCCTTGACAGGAATCATCCAGGACCCGCAGCCACTCCCGTCTAGTGGACCAGAGTCACCCCTGAGGAGAACCCGGAGTATTCCCAGCGGATAAGAGAGAGCGCCCTCGGTAAGTGTACCAACCCCGGACTCTCATCGGCCCCTGCTCACATTTGGCATAGTCGGCAGGATCCGAAGGGACCAGCGCCATGGATCAGGCTATCGAGGTTCTCGCGGCCCCCCCGGACCCCACGGTTCCAATGCCCGTGACGTCCGACCTGACCACAGCAGTGACGGCCACCCTGCGGTCCGGTCTGCCTATCGGAACCGCCGGACAATTTCTGAAGAAGTTTGATGGCCGGAACATGGACTTGGACGACTGGAAGGACCAACTTGAAACCACAATTCGGCAGTATCGTGTGCCCGAGTCCGAACAGGTGAACCTAGCCTTGGACACCCTCCAAGGAGATGCCAAGAAGACTCTACTGCTGTGGCCCGCCGCTAAGAAGAAGGATGTCAAGGGGGTGTTTGAGGCACTCAAGACGGTCTACCGAGAGCAATTCACCCTCACCGAACTCCAGCAACGCGCTTTCACCCGCAAGCAGCGGGAGGATGAGAGCATCTCCGAGTTTGCCAATGCTCTCCAGGAATATATGGAAGATTTACAGGCCAGAGATGATGAGTTCCTGCTAACGGGCAACCCCGACTTCGCTTTGCGAGGACTGCTCGTGTCCGGACTCCAGAATCAACGCCTGCAAACCCACCTCCGGGCCCGGATTGAGGAAAACGACACGCTAACGTTGCACGATGTACTGACCCAAGCTCTGGCCAAGGACCAGGAATTAAGGGGTGGCACCTGCACCGTGGCCGTGCAGCAGGCCTACCGGTCGCCCCAACCGTCCCAGAAGCCAATCCCCTGGACAGTGGCATGGAAACGCTGAGTACCCTACTCCTACAGATGCGGGAGGAGATGTCGCAGCTAAGATTGCGGGTAGAGCAAACAGAGACCCAGAGAGGCGACATCAGACCCGAGAATGCCCATGCAGACCGACGATCAGGGGCCAGCTCCCTTCAGCACCACCGGAGGTGGGGAGCGCCCACAAGCCAAGGGACGGCCGGGGCTCGGAGGAGGAACACCCAAGCGCCCAGATGCTGGGAGTGCAACCAGCCGGGGCACTTCGCCCGGGAATGCCCAGAAGCAAGGCGTACCAGGGATTATCGTCGGAGACCTTTAAACTAACTTCCCTCGCGGTTGCGGGCCAAACCACGAGGAAAGAGACCGAGAGCATGAACACCAACTACGCCTCGGACCTAATTGGAGAGTGCCCTACTGTAATAGCCCGGCTGGCGGGAAAAGAACAACGATGCCTCCTGGATAAGGGCTCCCAAGTATCGACCATGTCCGAACAATGGCCCTCATTCCGAGTTGTTCGCTCGGTATTTTTCATCGCATCGCAATGAAAATCCGCTTAGTACGCATGCGCAATGTTCGCACTGCGACTGCGCCAAGTAACTTTGCTATGTAGAAAGTAATTTTACTCACGGCTTTTTCATCGCTCCGGCGAACGTAATGTGATTGACAGGAAATGGGTGTTACTGGGCGGAAACACGGCGTTTCAGGGGCGTGTGGCTGAAAACGCTACCGTTTCCGGAAAAAACGCAGGAGTGGCCGGAGAAACGGTGGGAGTGCCTGGGCGAACGCTGGGTGTGTTTGTGACGTCAACCAGGAACGACAAGCACTGAACTGATCGCAGATGCCGAGTAAGTCTGAAGCTACTCTGAAACTGCTAAGTAGTTAGTAATCGCAATATTGCGAATACATCGGGCGCAATTTTAATAAGCTAAGATTCACTCCCAGTAGGCGGCGGCTTAGCGTGTGTAACTCTGCTAAATTCGCCTTGCGACCGATCAACTCGGAATGAGGGCCAATGTTTCCGGGAGCACTATGCCCACCTGATGAAAACAAGCGTAGGGAGCTGGGTGAACCTCAAGGCCGCCAACAACCTCCCCATCCCCGTTGTGGGGGTGGTGTGGATCGAGGTGGAGCTATACGACCAGTCCCTGGGGAAGAAGGGTGTCATGGTAATCGCAGGGGAAGAATTGACCCACGGACCGGTCATCCTTAGCATGAATATCTTGCGCTGCCTGGACCGGGCCCTGGTCCAGGAGAAAGGCCCCCGATATTGGAGGCACCTGAAGGTACAGAAGCCTGTACAGCAGGCCCTTCAGAGGGTGATCCAACTGTGTGAGGAACCAAAATCTACGGGCAGAGGAGGACCCGTTGGCCAAATCAAAACCCAACACAAGCAGAAAGTGAAGGTTCCTGCCCGACAGGAGGTTGTCCTGGACTTGCCAGTACAGTCGCAACAAAGACTAGAGGGAAGGGAGGTCCTCATCGAGCCTTGTTGGTTCCGGCAAACAGAGACCGGGATGGTGGTGGCCCGAGCCCTCGCCGTGGTCCAAGGCGGCACGGTGCCCCTTCGAATCTGTAATCTCGGAGACCACCCGGCGGAAATACCTGCCAGGACGACCTTGGCCGAGCTACACATCATCCCGGCGAGCCACATCCAACCAGAACCAGGTTTGACACTCCATCCGGATGCGGAAACACCTTGGACCCTGGCGGTGACGGTCGAGGAAAAAGAGATGCCCACTGCCAACTGGAATGGCCGGGCCATTCTGGGCCAGACAGACGTGACCCTGGATCAACTCCACCCAGCGGATGTCAAACGATTGGAACGCATGCTGTGGAAAAGGCAGAAGGTGTTCTCGCGCAGCGAGGAGGACTTTGGATTTACCCGGGAGCTAGAACACGAGATCAACATTCCGCCTCGGTTATACCAGGAGGTAAAAACTATGATTCGCCAGATGCTAGACAGCCAGGTCATTAAAGAAAGCAAGAGCCCCTGGGCGGCCCCAATAGTCCTGGTCAAGAAGAAAGATGGAGCCCTGCGCTTCTGCGTGGATTACCGGAAACTGAACAGCTGCACGGTGAGGGATGCCTACCCCCTTCCCCGCATCGAGGAGTCGTTGGCGGCACTAGGGAAGTCCCGGTACTTCTCGACGTTGGATTTGGCCAGCGGTTACTGGCAAGTCCCTGTGGCAGAACGGGACTAAGCCAACACGGCCTTCATCACCCCCATGGGACTGTTTGACTTCTGCAGGATGCCGTTCGGACTCTCCAACGCACCTGCCACCTTTCAACGCCTCATGGAGCGTTGCCTCGGGGACCTGAACTTTGAGGCCATCCTGATATATTTGGACGACATCATTGTGTTTGCCCCTACCCTTGACGAACACCTGCGGAGGTTGGACCTAGTCTTGCAGCGCCTGGAAAACTTCGGCCTCAAGCTGAAGCCCCGGAAGTGCCACCTCTTGAAGCCCAGCCTGAAATACTTGGGCCACGTGGTATCCGCAGAGGGAGTGCAACCCACCCCTAGCAAACTGGCCGCTATACAAGGATGGAAGACCCCCACCACAGTGACTGAAGTACGGGCTTTCTTGGGCCTAGTAGGTTACTACCGGCGATTTATCAAAGGTTTTGCCAAGATCGCTGGTCCCCTGCATGAACTACTGAGGGGCCTGGCAACGGACTCCCGGCAAAGGAGGAACAAGTGGGGCTAGGCGCAGGAAGACTCTTTCCTTCGGCTCAAGGAGGCCCTCACCCAAGCCCCAGTATTAGCCTATGCGGATTTCGACAAGCCGTTCATACTCTACACCGATGGAGGCCACAAGGGCCTGGGGGCCGTGCTGTCCCAAATCCAGGGAGGCCAGGAGAGGGTGATCGCCTACGGGAGCCGGGGTCTTCGGGAGTCCGAGCGAAAGCCCGAGAACTACAGTTCGTTCAAACTTGAGCTGTTGGCCCTGGTGTGGGCCGTGACCGAAAAATTCCCGGAGTACCTGACGGCAGGCGAAGTCGAAGTGGTCACAGACAACAACCCGCTAGCCCATCTGGACACCGCCAAACTGGGGGCCTTGGAACAGCGTTGGACTGCCCGGTTGGCTAAGTTCCCCCTAAAAATACGCTATCGGCGTGGGAAGGACAATGCCAATGCGGATGCCCTGTCCCGGTTTCCGGTAGACGCCCCCACCGGCCCTACCGATGAGGAACAAGAGGGGTGGGAGATTTCGCCCGATTTGGGCCCCCTCCGGAAGCCCAGCAGATCACCAATTGTGGCCTCCAGTTGCGGAAATCCCCCCAGGATTGGACCGCGGAACAAGGCCGGGACCCAGATTTGAGGAGCATCCGCCAATGGAAGGAGCAAGGACACTGGCCGTCCCGTTGTGATAGAGACCAGATCGGGGAGGTAGGTCGGGGGGTGTTGCACCACTGGAACCAACTTGCCGTCCTGGAAGGAGTGCTGTGTCGACGCACCTACCTCGAGCAGGAACTCCACAATGTGTGGCAGATCATCCTCCCAGAGAGAGCCGCCTGTGATCTGGTGGTGGAATCCCACCGCGAAGGGAGCCACTTCGGCGTGGCCAAAACCCTTCAGTGGCTACGCCGGCAGTACTTCTGCCCGGGACTCCAGCAAGTGGTGGAAGAGGTATGTCGAGTATGTGATCGGTGTGAGGCCACTAAACCCACAGAGCAGAGGGCGCCCGTATAAACCATCGTCACTACCCGACCCTTGGAATTACTAATGATCGACTACGTGCTCATCGGAGAGTCAGCACAAGGATACCAGTACGCCCTGGTGATGACGGACCACCACACTAAATTCACGGTAGTCGCCCCAACCCGGGACCAGACTGCTAAGGCCATCGTCGAGCAGTTCATCCGCAGGTATGGTTGCCCTGAACGCATACATTCCGACCAAGGCGCATGCTTCCAAGGGCGAGTGATGGAGCGCCTCTGCCAGACCTACGGCATGCAAAGATCCCGCACCACGCCTTACCACCCGGGGAATGGGGTCTGTGAACGCTTTAACCGGACCCTCCTACAGATGCTCCGGACCTTAGAGGCCGAGCAGAAGAGACGGTGGCCAGATTTCGTCCAGGAGCTGGTGTGGGTGTACAACAACAGGATCCAACGCACCACGGGTTTTTCCCCCTATCTCATGATGTTCGGGAGACCCGGAAGAGAACTACAGGACCTTGATCTTTCCCCGACGACAGACGACGGGCAGCGGACCCAGAGCCAGTGGGTCGAGGAACTGAGACGCCGCCTGAGGGCCGCCGGGGAGGTTGCCAAGCGGAATATGGAAGCCACCACCCACCCGCAACCTGGGCGATCCCTGGGCGGGCCCCTCAAGGAAGGACAGCGTGTCCGCGTCCGGGACCATCGGCCCCACAACAAGCTGAGCGACCGATGGGAAACCCCGCCCTCCATAGTCAAACGACAAGTATCTCCCGGGAACCTGGTCTACGAGGTATGCGCAGAGGATGGCGGCAGAAGTGATCGTGTCGTACACCGGAACATGTAGCGCCCCTGTGCGGCCCCGGGGCCAGAGCCTCTGCATCCCAACTCCGTTGAACCGGCCACCACCCCCGCCACACTGTACTGGTGGACCCCTATCACCCCGGGGCCGCCCCTCATGGAGGAGGTCCTGCAGAACCTGGAGCTGCCCCCGCCGAAAGAAGAGACATCGCCCCCCGAGGTCACCGCTGAGGTTCGGCCGGCAGCACCTGTCCAGGCTGCGCCGCCACTGAGGTCAACTCGGACAACCATGGCCGTGCCTGCCCCACGATTCGCGGATCCAGATTTTGACTGGACGGTAAACCAGCTGTTTGTGGGGACAACAAAGGAAAAGGAGGGGGGGAGTGTGGGGCACTACGGGTGCCTTCCCCCGCTGCGTGCCGCCCGGCCGGAAGCCACGGTCACCCGGCCGGAAGCGGACGCAGATCCCCTTCGCCCGGATGTCATCCCTGGTCCCCGCGTCGCCAGGCGCGCCCACGTGCTGTGGCGCGCCCACGTGCTGTGGCGAGTCATCACAGGGCGACGCGGGCAGCGAATGAGGAGGCGCCACGTCACCCGGCCCAGAAGCCCCTGCAGGGGGGTATGTAAGGTCCGGCGGGGGGGAGGGAGGGGAGAGCTGCACGTGTAGGAGACAGAGTGGAGGACTGCTGCTGCTCCTGGTCGTGCTGCTGCTGCTCCTGGTTCTGCTGCTGCTGCTCCTGGTCGTGCTGCTGCTGCTCCTGGTCGTGCTGCTGCTGCTCCTGGTCGTGCTGCTGCTGCTCCTGGTCGTGCTGCTCCTGGTTCTGCTGCTGCTGCTCCTGGTTCTGCTGCTGCTGCTCCTGGTCGTGCTGCTGCTGCTCCTGGTCGTGCTGCTCCTGGTTCTGCTGCTGCTGCTCCTGGTCGTGCTGCTGCTGCTCCTGGTCGTGCTGCTCCTGGTTCTGCTGCTGCTGCTCCTGGTCGTGCTGCTGCTGCTCCTGGTCGTGCTGCTCCTGGTTCTGCTGCTGCTGCTCCTGGTTCTGCTGCTGCTGCTCCTGGTCGTGCTGCTGCTGCTCCTGGTCGTGCTGCTCCTGGTTCTGCTGCTGCTGCTCCTGGTCGTGCTGCTGCTGCTCCTGGTCGTGCTGCTGCTGCTCCTGCTGCTGCTGCTCCTGCTGCTGCTGCTCCTGGTTCTGCTGCTGCTGCTCCTGGTTCTGCTGCTGCTGCTCCTGGTCGTGCTGCTGCTGCTCCTGGTCGTGCTGCTGCTGCTCCTGGTCGTGCTGCTGCTGCTCCTGGTTCTGCTGCTGCTGCTCCTGGTCGTGCTGCTGCTGCTCCTGGTTCTGCTGCTGCCTGGGCCCTGGTAGCTTTCCTGGCCAGCGCTCGTTGCAAGCTGCCTTCATCCGGATCAAGGTAGGCCCTCAGTGAGGCCCCCTCTCAGCATTGTCTGTTGTGTTTCACTGTACGCTCTGAGTGTAGTTATTGGGTTCTACCGTAGTCTCTTAGTGTACAAATTGCATTTTACTGTATTCTCCTAGGGTAGGTGTTGTGTTCTCTGTAGTCTCATAGGCCTAAAAGTGTTGTGTCACTGTTTATTTGTGTATGGTATTTCCGGTGCGCATAGCGTTCCGCAGTCCCGCCCACGCGTGTCACTCCCCGGCCAGGCTCCCCCCGCAGGTAGGTGGTTGGCTGTGCGAGTTCCGGTCGGGGGCTTAGAGCCGCTTGCTCAGGCCCGGCTCTGTGCGTCGTTCCACCCCCCCCCCCCCACCTGTGGCGTTGTTTCTTGCGCATGTTCGTCCTAGGTATCGGGAGAGGGATCGCTCGTCACGCAAGCGGACAAGATCAAGTCGGGTGAGCCAATCAGTGTTCCGTGTGTGTGTTACGTAAGTTTGTCACTCCATTCCCCCACCCCTTCCCCCTGGTTGTGGGCGTTTCCGTCCAGGGTCGCACCGGGTGCTTTCGTACCTCACGGGCACCCAGTCTGAGGCCACAAGTGCCAATGATGACCCATCATTGAGCCCGCCTGGGGGTATTCCGCCTTCCCTCCTGTCTATGTGTATACAGGTTCTGTTTCCTTGACAGGAATCATCCAGGACCCGCAGCCACTCGCGTCTACTGGACCAGAGTCACCCCTGAGGAGAACCCGGAGTATTCCCAGCGGAGCAGAGAGACCGCCCTCGGTAAGTGTACCAACCCCGGACCCTCATCGGCCCCTGCTCACAGATATACACATTATATGACACGCAGTATATATGTCACGCAGGATACACACATTATATGACACAGTATATATGTCACGCAGGATACACACATTATATGACACAGTATATATGTCACACAGGATACACACATTATATGACACAGTATATATGTCACGCAGGATACAGTCATTATATGACACAGTATATATGTCACACAGGATACTGTCATTATATGACATGCAGTATATATGACGCGCAGGATACACACATTATATGACACAGTATATATGTCATGCAGGATACACATTATATGCCAGTATATATGTCACACAGGATACACACATTATGTGACACAGTATATATGTCACGCAGGATACAGACATTTTGGCCCTCATTCCGAGTTGTTCGCTCGCAAGCTGCTTTTAGCAGCTTTGCACACGCTAAGCCGCCGCCTACTGGGAGTGATTCTTAGCTTATCAAAATTGCGAACGAAAGATTAGCAGAATTGCGAATAGACACTTCTTAGCAGTTTTTGAGTAGCTCCAGACTTACTCGGCATCTGCGATCAGTTCAGTCAGTTTCGTTCCTGGTTTGACATCACAAACACTCCCAGCGTTCGGCCAGACACTCCTCCGTTTCTCCAGCCACTCCCGCGTTTTTCCCAGAAACGGCAGCGTTTTTTCGCACACACCCATAAAACGTCCAGTTTCCGCCCAGAAACACCCACTTCCTGTCAATCACATTACGATCACCAGAACGAAGAAAAAACCTTGTAATGCCGTGAGTAAAATACCTAACTGCATAGCAAATTTACTTGGCGCAGTCGCACTGCGGACATTGCGCATGCGCATTAGCAACTAATCGCTCCGTTGCGAGAAAAATATAACGAACGAACAACTCGGAATGACCCCCCATAGGACACAGTATATATGTCACGCAGGATACAGACATTATAGGACACAGTATATATGTCACGCAGGATACAGACATTATAGGACACAGTATATATGTCACGCAGGATACACACATTATAGGACACAGTATATATGTCAAGCAGGATACACACATTATATGACACCGTATATATGTCACGCAGGATACACACATTATAGGACACAGTATATATGTCAAGCAGGATACACACATTATATGACACCGTATATATGTCACGCAGGATACACACATTATATGACACGCAGTATATATGTCATGCAGGATACACATTATATGACAGTATATATGTCACGCAGGATACAGACATTATAGGACATACAGTATATATGAGACACACACATAGAGCAGGGCAGCAGTGACACATGTATGTATGTATGTATGTATGTATGAGGAGATGTGCAGCAGCAGCAGCCGCCGCCTCAGCCTCCTCCTCTCCCTCTCTCCTCCTCCGGCCTCCTCCCGCCTCCCAGCCTCCTCCCCCTCCAGCCGATCCGCTCAACTCTCCCGGGCCGAGGCTGCCAGGGAGCCGGGGACTCATCGCTTCCAGCCGGCCAGGAGAGCCGCCCCTGCACCGCCAATCCCCGACAAGGTAAGGCAGCCAGACCCCCGACTCCCGCCCGGGCCGGGGCCCACGCACCCCGCCGAGGGACCCCCTCTAGCCTCAGAACCAGGGGGGGGGGTGCCGTGCATGTGGGGGGCGGGAGATTTATGAGGTGGGGGGCATTCATCAGTGTCGCCCCCCGTATCCCCTTCCCCAGCAATGCCTCATCCTGAGGAGGTGGGGGGTGCAACGTGTGTCCTGGGGTGGAAGGGGGAGGATAGCATCACCAACTGCCCCCCACCCCACTGTGACCGTCCGGGGGCCCCCCTAGCCCCAATGCCCCCCGGGCCCCGGACATGCCCTCCCCTCCCCTCCTCCTATCTTATACAGTTACATTTATATGTTTATTATTGTGACCAATTTCTCTCATGAAGGTAATTTGGGTCCCAGCAAAGCTGCACAGCCCCCCCAGTCCGCCCCCCACCCGGGGCCCCTGACCCAGGGCCGCCTCCCCCCGACCCCCATCTCGGGCCTTTAATTCTCTCAATTTTTTTTCCAATTTTTTTTTTTCCGGCAGATTTATTTCATTAGCAGAGCGCCACCTGCAGGAGAACTTCCCCCAAATGCAGAAATTCTCCAGCAAAATAAACAATTATTTCATTTGTTTTTATATATATATATTTTTTAAATAAAAAAAATAAAATAAAAAACTTACATTTTCTCCTCCAGATCTGTCACTGCTGGGGGGGAGCGTGTACTGGGACAGCGGCCGGTCTGCACCATACCTTCTATTCATTTCAATCTCAAATTTTAAATATTGTATTATTTTCTTCCCCAATGTCTGGAAAGTGAATTTAAATTTAATGTTTTTTTTTCTTTTTTACCCCCCAAATCTAATTTTTTTTTTTCCCCCTCGGAGGCTCAGTCGTAAACGTGGGAGAGAAAAAAAATATAAGTGGGTGCAGGGCAGCACTTCTGGACGAGAAGGAGAAATAGGAAATTTCAATTATTTCAGATAAAGATGAAGTAATTATAAATGATCCTATCAGCCTGCTGTTCCCGGAGGAGACATCCGGATTTCTGCATTGGGGAAAGAAAAAAAAATATTTACATTTATATGCAATGTTAGGAGGGCACACCCATAGGGGGAAAAAAAGATTTAAATTGAAATTTGAAGTTTTTGCAAATTAAATGATAGAATAGGATTGTTTTTGACTTCTGTATGTGATGCATTCGTTTGTTGTGAGTTATTTCTACTGGACTAGATTTGGTGTTAAGAATTTTTTTCCTCTTCAGATTAAATTCTCCAGAAAATGCTAAAGTTCATGAGCTGTCTGTTTTACAAAATCATTTATAAAATATTTTTTCTTGATTATATATTTGTTTAACGCTTCGTACAACATGTTGACATTCTACATCTGCTCTGGCAGGGTAGCTCACAGGCGTGTGGTACATTTTATTCAACCAGTGTCTGCCATATTGAATTAAATTTTAATTAATGAATTTGTTCACTGGCTGCAGTAGTAGGAAGGAACCCCTCCTTTTAGTTTTTTTTTTTTTTTTTTTTTTTTTTTTTTAACCTTTTGCTGGTTTCGAAATTGTCTTTCATTTTGTTTTATCAGTGTTTTCTTGGTCGGAAAACTAAGCTATTTGTTGTGATTTGAACAATTTTCTGATAATTTATGGCAGGCCTGTTTTTTTAATGGTGTGCAGTTGGAAATCAAAGTGTATTTTGGATGCTCATTTTTATATTATGGTGGGTTGTTTTCTCCTTGATGAAGTCTTTTATGACGAAACGCGTTGGGCATCCAATTGACCTCTGACTCAGATAAGCACTTTAATACGTTATTTGCACTTTATTGCTTTTATTGCTTGTATAATTGTGCATTTGCTTTTTTATCCCATTTTTAGAAAAAGTTCTGTTATAAGATTTTAAATAAATGTTTATATTTTACATATTTTTTTAAATATCCTGTAATTATTTATAGACACCATCGGTCGCTGCCCCCATCCCTTTCCTCTATAAACACAAATCAATTCGTGGGTTCACCATCCCGATTGTATTTGGGGGCTTAGCTGACGCCCACAAACAGGGAGTGTCTGATATAATTTAACTACTCTGTGGTTTTTAAGAAAGGACATTATTTCCATCTGTGGCGCAGTACTTTTCTCTGTTTTCACGATATATATATATATATATATATATATATATATATTATATATATATATTATTATATATATATTTTTTTTTTTTTACATAACACAATTCAGCCCATGGAGGTGTTGTTTTTTATTTTTTATTTCACTGGATATATTTGTGTTCAATGTTTACTTTGATTAAATGTTTGTTTTTTTATTTTTAGTTTGCCTTGTTGTTACTGGCTTCTGGTTATATTTTAAATCTTCATGATCCGAAAATAAATGTAACCCTATAATTACTTATGGGGGTCGATTCAATTTGGCAACCGAAGAATAGCGCCGGGAATTAGCTCCCGACGCTATTCAATTCAGCTCCAGTTAAGTCGGCGATGTCCCGTTCTCGCCGACTAAACAGGTTGAATTGTCGGGAGAACGGGCATTCTCCGACTTAACTCCCCGGCGCGAGGCTGATTCCCGACAGAATCAGCCTCGCACCGGCCGCGAGGCAGCACTTTTGTCTGGTTTCTTCTCTCATCCCCCGGGATGAGAGAAGAATTCCCGACAATTGCGGGTCACTAGCAGCTGAATTGAATAGCGTCGGGAGCTAATTCCCGGCGCTATTCTTAAGTTGCCGAATAGATTTGACCCCAATGAATGATGTTAAACAGGTTATATTAACACTTGCATTTTGTATTTTATTTTTGCAAAAAGCTGCATTTAGGTAGGCTTACCATACCATCCCTTTAAACCTGGACACTCATGCATTACACAGGTTCTGTGGCTGATTAAAACCAGGTGATGTGCAGGCTTGTAGTCAGCCAGCCACAGAACCTGTGTAATTCATTAGTGTCCCAGTTTAAAGGGTTAGTATGCATTTAGGGAATTGTACATCTTTTTATAAGGAACTATGACCTGTTTTCTGTTCCGAACCTTCAAAAGCTGGTTAGAATTTTAATCAAACCATATCAACAGTTTTTAATGTCATATCACATAGGTAAAATTTACATTTTTTTTTCTTTTTTTTTCTTCTTACATTTTCATGAAAACGTCAGGATTTTCTAAATTCTATATGTAAATCTTAGCCTACATTGTCAAATATTTCCAGTTGGATGGGGAGGAGGGGGATTTCATATTGACATTTCCAGTTTCTGGTGACTTGCTAAATTTCTCGCTGGGACGTGACGTCTGCAAAGTTACCATTTACATCTGATGCAACTTGTCAGTAGGGCGTTTTAAGTTTTTCTAGGTTTGTCAGAAAAAAATTGTTCATTTAGAAAACAACATATAATTTTTTTTTTTTTAAATAATAAATTCTTTAACCCAATTAAATGGAAAATGTCTGTCAAACTTTTGCAAAACATAGATTATGTAGTTTCTTTCTGACTGGGTGAAATGTGATTGGGAGTTGCTCCGTTCGAAACCTTTTTAACCACAAGAGGGCAGTGTTTTCATGAAGTCTCTGGGTATTATGACTTCTACATAATAAGTGATATGGCTTCTCCTACCATAGATGATGATAAAACTAAACTGAAGTTACAATCTGAGCAGTTCTTGTTCATAGATTTTGCAGTATATTGCATATAGGAGAAAAATGAGGCCAGTTTTAGGGGCATATTTACTAAAGCTTCTAACATGGAAAATTGGTGAAGTTGCTCTAGCAACTGTATCATTTCTCTCTTGCCTTTTAGAAAATTGACATCTGCGTGGTTACTATGGGTAACGTCACCAATTTTATGGTTTAGAAGCTTTAGTAAAATTACCCCTTAGAGTGTGACTTACCTTTGTACCAAATGAGGGCTGTGGGTGATTATGTATTTCCTCCCGATTTAGGGGTATTTATAGAAGAATGGTCATGGCTACGGGGCTCAGTAGAAAGAGATATGGAGCTGTAACGTTTGTGGTGGGTGAGTGGTTTATTGGCTGGGGGCACAGCTTGTGAGTCGTCCTCTTCCTGTGCCTTGTAGTGCTGTTTGGTGGTCATTATAAACGCTGCCCAGTAGTGGTGCAGTGTACACACACCCTCTTCTCTGTGTCATTGTCATCAGGGGTGGAAGTATTGTGTATAATGCCAGTTAATGCCAAAGGCAGTGGCACATTCCGTAAGCCAGGAGTAGCCCTGACATCGCGGAATGCAGGTACTTTCCACGGTACCTGCATTCCGTGGCACAGTAGAGGAGGTTGTAGCTAACTGCTTGCCACGTTCACAGCGCTAACTACTATAATTGTGGTGGTTCATCCGCACTCCCTGCTTATGGGGTCGATTCAATTCACTGACAGTTGAATAGCGCCGGGAGTTAGCTCCCAGCGCTATTCAATAAAGTTCCAGTTAAGTCGGCGAATGCCTGTTCTCGCCGACTTAACAGGTTGAATTGTCGGGAGAACGAGCATTCTCCGACTTAACTCTCCAGCGCGATGCTGATTCCCGACAGAATCAGCCTCGCGTCGGCCGCACGGCAGCACTTTTGTCGGGTTTCTTCTCTCGTCCCCCGGGGGTGAGAGAAGGATTCCCGACAATTGAGGGTCACTTGTCGCTGTATTGAATAGCGCTGGGAGCTAACTCCCGGCGCTATTCAACTGCCAGTGAATTGAATCGACCCCTATGGCGCATTTCCCGCAAAAAGACACTTTAGTCCTTGTCACCCATTGGGGTCGATTCAATTCACTGACAGTTGAATAGCGCCGGGCGTTAGCTCCCAGCGCTATTTAATACAGCAACAAGTGACTTTCAATTGTCGGGAATTCTTCTCTCACCCCCGGGGGACGAGAGAAGAAACCCGACAAAAGTGCTGCCGCGCGGCCGGCGCAAGACTGATGCTTCTGAAAAAACAGACACCTAACTGACTTTTCAAACAATTGAATCTCCCCCTAAATGTCCACTTCTAGACCTATCCGTATTGTCACAGCAGCTCAAATGACTGCAGTCTTTTTTTTTTTTTTTAACCTGCATCACATCCCACTACGACACTGCCATAAATATTTGGGAACAATTGCAGCTATCATTTTATTTTTGGGAAGAAGAGGTGTGAACATGATTTTGTTATTTTCGTCTCTTTACATTGTTAGTAGTGTTTTGGACAAGACTTTCTTATATGAGCCTTGTTTTCAGCTTTTTCTTTTGTGAACCTTTTTACCACTGAATAAATTATACATGAAATTACTAGAATCACACGTTTCTTTAAAAGAGAACTCCGGTTAAGTAACTTTAGGACCCGGAACCAGTAAAATAGCCGTGGTTGTCAGCTCATATATTTTTAACGTTTGTATATCTGCAGCATACTCCGCCGCGCTCTATCAAACACAGTAATGGAATAGAGAGGTGAGAGAGGGCGCTGGTCGCAGGCTGACAATCTATAGTAGGATAGGAGTTTGATACAGGAGGTGAAATGCCACAGATTGCATATTGATCCAACCAGGCTGCAATGGAGAAATGAGAATTGTTGAGAATCAGGGTCACAGTCGGGATGTTTCGGGGATGCTGATTATATGGGTGTGCGGAGCTCCAAGTTTGCTCCCCAACATACTACCATCAGAGCGGCTGTTATTCAGACGTCACAGCGGTGCGAATGGGCAGCCGACGAGGGTAAGCAGGATTGTCGGGATCACCGAAACGTTGCAAGAAAGAGACCTTGGCTAAAGGAGAAAACTTGTACAGCGAGTATTTTCTTGCTGCAGTTACAATGTAAAGTATTTCAGGCAATGCTACTCATTATAGACCCCCCCCCCCCCCGCCCCCCCTTTTAAGCAGAAAATAGAGTCCCATTCATTTTGGATAAACCTGGAAAGTGATCACAGCAAGTAATCAATATTGGTCATTGGGGGGTATTCAATTAGTGCCGTTTTATGACCAGTCAAGAAAATGGCACTTTTCGTCCGTTTTTAGATCGAATTTACATTCGACCTAATCAATGCCTGTGCCGTTTTTTTGACTGGTCGAAATATCCAGCACTGGTGAAAACCGCGTATATCGGCGAATTTGCCGCCAAAGCACGTGTTTTAGTAAATTCGTTGGGCGAAAATGGATTGAAAAATGGGCGAAAAATGCCTGCAATTGAATACCCTGTGTCGAATTAGTGCCGTTTTTTTTGACCAGTCAAAAAAAAAAATGCATTTAATTGAATACCCCCCATTATCCGTGTTTATATAGCATCATAGTGACGGGTCTTTTTGCATAAGGCTCAGCCCGGGATTCAATTTGCAGAACATTTGGAGTGTATGCTTTCCGCAACCAATATCTTAGTTGATTTTAAGTTGTTTTCCCCTGCACCCCATAGAGATATGCAGGAGAATGAACGATGACAATCTTCTGCATTACACGCCGATTGTGCCTTAATACTTATTGCCGCTTTAAATCTGGCGGCTATATTTTGCTGAAATCGCGCCGGTGACCACATACGACATTTAGGCCTTAAGGTTGGTGCAGAGATCATCTTCCATGGCTCTTTCAGTGTCATCATTGACCTCTCAATAGTGCCTCATCCAGCTATTTACCCCAGGGTTGTACGACAGACTGCATCGAGCTCCGGAGCGTGATCAATGCTTCTCCAGTGATTTCTGTCCGATTTCCCAGATTTGTGCCTCTCTGTAATTGTCTTGCTGACCACACTTGTCTGCTTGAAAAATAGGTTGGGTCACGTTGGAACAAAGCCATTTCTCCCTCTCGTTCAGCCTATATTGCGTGCACTTTTTAAACATTTATTAACATAAAGTGAAAATAGGTCTTAGACACAAAGGGGTCAATTCTATTCGGCAACTTAAGAATAGCGCCAGGAATTAGCTCCCGACGCTATTCAATTCAGCTCCAGTTAAGTCGGCGATGTCCCGTTCTCGCCGACTAAACAGGTTGAATTGTCGGGAGAACGGGCATTCTCCGACTTAACTCCCCGGCGCAAGGCTGATTCCCGACAGAATCAGCCTCGCGCCGGCCGCGAGGCAGCACTTTTGTCGGGTTTCTTCTCTCATCCCCCGGGGATGAGAGAAGAATTCCCGACAATTGCGGGTCACTAGCAGCTGAATTGAATAGCGTCGGGAGCTAATTCCCAGCGCTATTCATAAGTTGCCGAATAGAATCGACCCCATAGTAATGTAATAGGACGCACAAGCAGCTTCTGCTGATTAAAATAATATGCAGCATGCCTATATTCTGTGTCTGACTGTATATGCATACAAAATGCTATGCTAGTGTTTTCCTGGAAAACACATAACGTGGCATTTCGGATGCAGATACAGCCGCCATTACACGCAGAATATAGGCATGCCGCATATCATTTTAATCAGCAGAAGATGCATGTGCGTCCTGTTACATCACTTTTCTTGGAAAAAATGCAGAAAAGACGCTCTGCGCTTCTGAGTCCCGCCACGCCATGGAGCGACTTCAAGGGCTGTTTAGCGTGACACACCTGTAGGAGCTAGTCCTGCAAAGGAAAAGATGTCAAACCGTAAGAACTAAATGTTCGCTGAATTGTGCGCATGAAATCATGGACGCTAAAACAAAAAATAAATAAATTAAACCTTTGTCACGGGCCGTAATGTACCTGTCCAAAGATTCCTTTTGATATCGCCGATGGCATTAGTTATGTGTAAGGAAATAGTTTCCCCCGGCTTTGTTGTGATTTAATATCCCTTGCTTCATTTTATATTGTGTTCACGTGCCTAGTAAATCAAATTAAAATAGTGCCCCATTAATATGCCTCTTCCTCATTCACATATATCCCACTTTTTTAAGAATTTGTATTCCCCTCCGCCAGTGCATGTGTGTGCTGGGTGGAATCTATGCACTTATAGATCCTCCATAGATCAATACTCTCCATATTGATTGATGGCACAGCATCTGTCTTTCTGGGTTTCATTCCCTAGAGGGAAGCCGGGCAGATTTAATCTAACCGTAGAGCTTTAAATCGTTAATTTATATTAACAATAGTAATTATACAGATTATTCTTCCACGGATATTGACGAAGGCGATTTATAGAGTACTTGTATCTTCCCAGCCACTATCATGGGATAGCCGTAATCACTGCAGAACTGTCCCACGTGTTCGGTACGAGGCCAGGTATTGATGATAAGTTATAGCACTTTGGGTAGATGAAAATAAAAGCATGTCACAATCCAAAAATCCGGGACCAGGCGCATCTCCTAAACAGTCCGGTTTAGATGAACACAAACGGAAGGCTACTTCTTGAATATGCGCCATTCCTATAACCTTCCCCTGCCTAATGCAGAAACGATGTCTGTCCTTACCTGGAAAACGTGCGATGCGACCAACGTTCGTTGAAGAACCTTGATGTCCGCTGATATTTCTCTACAGGTTGAGTCTCCCATATCCGAAATGCTTAGGACCATAAATATTTAGGTTTTCGGATTTTTCTGTGTTTTGGAATATATGCTAGCATAATGAGATATCTTGGGAATGGGGCCCAAGTCTACACACAGAATGCATTTGTTTCGTTTTATATACACTTTATATACACACAGCCTGAAGGGCATTTTATATAATATTTTACTTTTTTTTTTTTTTTTTTTCCTGCATGAAACCAAGTTTGTGTACATTGGGGGAGATTCAAATGTTTGAAAAGTCAGTTGGGTGTTTGTCTATTAGATAGAAAAAAACAGAAACCCAACTGACTTTTCAAACATTTGAATCTCCCCCATTGAACGCAGAGGTGTCACTATGTCAGTCGCACTCATAAATTTTGGAATTTCAGATTTTGTTTCTAATACTAGCAAACCATATAGTTTTCCTTTTATCTGGAAGTGTCTGCACATTTAGCTGTTCACTTTTATGTAGCCAAAATTTTTTACAAATTGTCAGGACCCTCCATGCACCTGTCTGCCTGCTTCCCTCTCTCGTCCCCTGCACCTCTCCTGTCCCCTGCACCTCTCCCTGCCTTATTCCCTCTCCCGTCCCCTGCACCTCTCCCTGCCTTATTCCCTCTCCTGTCCCCTGCTCCTCTCGCTGCCTGCAGCTGCCTTCTCCCGTCCCCCTGCTCCTCTCGCCTGCAGCTTCCCTTTCCCGTCCCCCTGCTCCTCTCGCCTGCAGCTTCCCTTTCCCGTCCCCCTGCTCCTCTCGCTGCCTGCAGCTTCCCTTTCCCATCCCTGCGCCTCTCGCTGCCTGCAGCTTCCCTCTCGTCCCCTGCACCTCTCCCTGCCTGCTTCCCTCTACCGTCCTCTGCTCCTCTCGCTGCCTGCAGCTTCCCTTTCCCGTCCCCTGCGCCTCTCGCTGCCTGCAGCTTTTTTCTCCCGTCCCCTACTCCTCTCGCTGCCTGCAGCTTCCCTTTCCCATCCCCTGCGCCTCTCGCTGCCTGCAGCTGCCTTCTCCCTTCCCCTGCGCCTCTCGCTGCCTTCTCCCTTCCCCTGCTCCTCACGCTGCCTGCAGCTTCCCTTTCCCGTCCCCTGCGCCTCTCGCTGCCTGCAGCTTCCCTTTCCCGTCCCCTGCGCCTCTCGCTGCCTGCAGCTTCCCTTTCCCGTCCCCTGCGCCTCTCGCTGCCTGCAGCTTCCCTTTCCCGTTCCCTGCGCCTCTCGCTGCCTTCCGCTTCCCTTCCCCGTCCCCTGCTCTTCTCGCTGCCTGCAGCTTCCCTTTCCCGTCCCCTGATCCTCTCGCTGCCTGCAGCTTCCCTTTCCCGTCCCCTGATCCTCTCGCTGCATGCAGCTTCCCTTTCCCGTCCCCTGATCCTCTCGCTGCCTGCAGCTTCCCTTTCCCGTCCCCTGATCCTCTCGCTGCCTGCAGATTCCCTTTCCCGTCCCCTGCTCCTCTCGCTGCCTGCAGCTTCCCTTTCCCGTCCACTGCTCCTCTCGCTGCCTGCAGCTTCCCTTTCCCGTCCCCTGCTCCTCTCGCTGCCTGCAGCTTCCCTCTCCCGCCCCCTGCGCCTCTCTGCCTGCTGCTCCCGCCGGCTCGCTGCCTGCTGCTTCCCTCTCCTGCCCCTCTCGCTGCCTGCTGCTTTCATCCCCTGCACTGCTCGCTGCCTGCTGCTTCCCTTTCCTATTCCCTGTTCTTCTGTCCCCAATTTCCCCTCTCTCTCCCACTGCAGTTCTCCCCAAGCAGGGACATATCTCTGATCAGGATTGGGATGAATCATACGGTCCTGGCACCAGGGTTTAAACTTTGCGCCATCCGCAAGCCAATGGCAACTCCTGGACCGGTGACCAATCAAAGAGAAGCAGAGGCCTTCTGAATTTTGCGCCATCCACATGCCCCCTCGCGGACTAGCAGCCATTCAGAAGCAACCGCGAATTGGCTCGTCGGTTCTGCTTTTGAGTGGCTGCTGAACGGTGCCAAATTTAAAAGGCCTCTACGTCTGCCTTGGCGCAGGTCCTAATGAGAGAGAGGTCCCCAGCGGGACACCTCTCTGCCGCTATTGGTGTTCTGCCAGTGCTGGGACCCCTTACTTGTACCAGCGCCAACTACCGGTGCCACTGTGTGGGAAGGGGAAGTGGAGGTATATATATCTTCTATGTCTGGTGTCTGATAAATGGTTCTTTTCCCTGACGCCTAATGTATTTAACAGATTCTGTGTACGTTAAGGGAACGTATAAAAATTTGTGTAATTGGTATAAAGTCTGCTTTTTTTTTTTTAAGCTCTAAAAGCTTTTTGTCATTAACTGGTAAAGTGCAATTTCAGAAATCAAAACTCATGTGGTTTGATCTGGGGCCCATGAATTATATAGCAGAATGACATAAATGTCTTTACAAAATATTGATACGTGGAAATTTACCACGAGACGGCTTCCACCAAAAATATATGTGCCAATTTATAATGTATTTCATTGATGTTCAAAACACAGACAATTTGTTGTGAATTTACAGATTACCTAAATGCGTAGGGGGATTTGGCATTAATGGTGCGCTAAGGCCCAAATACCAGTAACCTAATATTAAATAACAAGACTTGCAGGTTTAAACCCAGCTAGATATATAAGAGGTAACTTATTAGCAATTGCAGATTTAAATCTATAATGGAGGGCTAGGTAACTGCTGAGGTAAATTTTTTGGGGGGAGATGTATCAAACCTTGTAGAGAGATAAAGTATTATTATTATTACCAGTTATTTATATAGCGCACACATATTCTGCAGCGCTGTACAGAGAATATTTGCCCATTCACATCAGTCCCTGCCCCAGTGGAGCTTACACTCTATATTCCCTATCACATGTACACACACATTCATACTAGGGTTAATTTTTGTTAGGCTCCAATTGACCTACCAGTATATTTTTGGATTGTGGGAGGAAACCGGAGTACCTGGAGGAAACCCATGCAAGTACGGGGAGAATATACAAACTCCACACCGTTAGAGCCATGGTGGGAATCGAACCCAATGACCTCAGTGCTCTGAGGCAGTAATGCTAACCACTACACCGTCCGTGCTGCCGAAGTACCAACCAATCGACTTCTGTCATTTTTGTAACAGCCTGTAACGTGACTGTTAGGATCCGATTGGTTGGAACTTTATCTCTCTCCAGTATATCTTTCTGCAAGCTTTGATCAATGTAACCCATTGCCCTTTCTAGGTGAACTGAATGCCTCCTAAATATATATATATATATATATATATATATATATATATATATATATATATATATATATATATAATTTTTTTTTTAGAATACTTTGGGTTTGGAGTTTAAGGTGGCGCTGCCTGCTTCGGAAAGACAGGTTGTCTCCCATATTTGAAATGCTTGAGACCAGAAGTATTTTGGATTTCGGATTTTTCAGTTTTTTGGGGAATATTTGCATACCTTTAATGAGGTACCTTGGGATTTGGACCCAAGTCAAACCACACAATGCATTTCTGTTTCATATACACCTTATACACGCAGCCGGAAAGGTAATTTTATACAATATTTTAAATAATTTTATGCATGAAATAAAGTTTGTGTACAGACATTAAATGCAGTTATGTTTCATGTATACCTTATATACACATAGCTTCACCTTATATACACATAGCTTCACCTTATACACATAACTTTAAGGTAATTTAAAATAGTTTGTATACACTGCACCATCAGAAGAAAAAAAAGTCACTGTTTGTAGTGCTCAAAAAGTTTTGGATTTCGTATATCAGATTTTCGAATATGGAAAACTCAACCTGTAATAGCCAAAAGTTTTCTCAGTCCTTGTCGCTGTTTTAGGGTTACCTACAAACAGTGGAGGGCTGAATGCGTATTCACTATGCCCCCTTTTAACCACTTAACTGACTATTTATTTAGCAAAGAGAATGCTCTGAAATTGTCTAGTTTAAAAAAAATAAATTATGAGTGAATTAGGCGAAGAACACGAATTTAACCCTATCCCAAATGATTTTAGTTAAAAAAATAAAAATAAAAAATTGTCCCCCCCCCCCCCCCCCCCAAAAACATCGAAACATCGATCGGGAACATTGCGACCATCGGGAGCATCGCAACTTTCATTTTGAAAGCCGGGACAGCCTGCAGATATACAGGGAGGGTCTGGGGGTGGCTTGGGAGGGTTAATTTACACTCCCCAGCGGCTGCAATTGTGATCGGCAGCACGGCAGATACAGGGGGAGAGTGTAGGGAGGCAGATGGACCTTCTGGTCCCTCTTGACAGCAGCAGCGGAGGGAAGTTTCTGTTCCCTGCCGCTGCTAACACTCTATCTGACTGGTCGCATCTGATGCCACCATACCAGGAGAGTGGTTAATTAAGTTTATGCTTCAGTGATACTCCTTTCACACCGCACAAATAACCCGGTATCGACCAGGCAGATTGCCGTGTCGACACGGGTCAGCGTGCGATGTGAAAGTGCATAGCAGAAATAAAGCAGTGTTATTCCCGGGTTGAATACCGGGTCAGCGGCAGCGTAAACGGGCTCCCGGGTAGATGCGACCTGGGACCCGTTCACTACAACTGGGGGAGGCGGTGCGGAGATGATCTCATCTCCCAGCGCCGCCTCCGCTGCTGGCTCCGCCCCCCCATCGCTATGGCAACCCGCCCGGCATATTGCCGGGTCAGGGTAGCCAGCGGTAGCGTCCAATGCCGGATCCCACCTGGGAAGGACCCGTTTCCAATTCCCGGGTGGGATCCGGCGTTGGCGGTGTGAAAGGGGTATGAGTCATTTGCTCTTAGGGGGATCTCACCCATCCCTGATATAACCATTCTATTATAATCTACGTTGTTGGTGCAACCCGTGTTAAGGTGGGTACACACTTGTAGATATATCTGCCGATCAGTTGATCGGCAGATGTATCTATGGACGGATCGGGCAGTGTGTTGAGCACACACACACTGCCCGATCCGTAGGGGACTGACGTCATGAACTGGGTGGGCGTGTACACACGGCCGCCCAGTTCAGCTGTCAATCACCGCCGGCTGCCGCAGCATGTGTGCACACACAGCGACGCGCCAATATATCGCTAGATATATTGGCCGTCGGCTGTGCTGCGGGGCCGGCGCGATACGTCTGTGAACGACGGAGTTCACAGACGTATCTGCCGTACACACTGGCCGATGGACCCGCGATATATCGGCCGTTCAAGAGAACGCCCGATATATCGGCCAGTGTGTACCCACCTTTAGGCTCAGTGGAACTAGATCTTGAATTTTTTTTTTTTTTTTTTTTTTTGCCGTTTCCTATTCATGCCGCAGCCTGACTATTATTATTTGTATTTAATCCCTAATGAAGCCTGATCATTGTGCTTACTGGAGAAGGATGTTATGTTTGGAGCTTTTCAAGATTTTTTTCCATTTTTTTTTTAAATTATTTTTATAAAAATAAGTTGTTTTTTTCAATTCTCTCTGCCAAATTCTGCGCTGCTGCGAGGTCACGCTGCTCTGTAATGTGGCCGTTGTGTTTTGTTTTCACATTTTTTGTCTCCCTCTTATCAGCGTGCACTGAAATTCTAATTTTCCATTTGATTCCACAAACAACAAAAGTCTAGAAGATATAATTTAGCCTGGTGCTATCACGGCTGCTTCCAATCAGGGCTATGGTGGTCATTCCGAGTTGTTCGCTCGCTAGCAGTTGTTTAGCAGCCGTACACACATTATGCCGCCTCCCACCGGGAGTGTATTTTAGCTTAGCAGAAGTGCGAACGAAAGGATCGCAGAGCGGCGGCATAATGTTTTTGTGCAGTTTCTAAGTAGCTTCAGACTTACTCAGCGCTTGTGATCACTTCAGACTGTTCAGTTCCTGTTTTGACGTCACAAACACGCCCTGCGTTCGCCCAGCCACGCCTGCATTTTTCCTGGCACTCCCTGAAAACTGTCAGTTGACACCCAGAAATGCCCACTTCCTGTCGATCACTCTGCGGTCAGCAGTGCGACTGAAAAGCTTTGCTAGACCTTGTGTGAAACTACATCGTTCCTTGTAATAGTTCTTCGCGCGTGCACACTGCGCCGCATACGCATGTGCAGAAGTGCTGTTTTTTTGGCTCATCGCTGCACAGCGAACCAATGCAGCTAGCGATCAACTCGGAATGACCACCTATGTACTGTAGACCCTAGCTGGGTGTACCTCATTAGTTATCCCCCGTATAGCTGTGCCCCTCTGTACCTGAGAGGTTGGTGCATTCAACTGCAATGTATTGGTGTGTTACTAGGGTAGGGACAGACAATCGGGTTCCCCTGATGACGGGCTGCAAGCGTAAATGTATTGATCAAAATCCCCATACTTTTATTTGCTAGATGCATATAGAGAGGGGGCCTGGACTGCACACCCTAGCTTCTTATAATGGGATGTGCTACCTTGCTGGGACTTAGTGGGTAATTCAGTTCAGACCTGATCGCTCGCTAGCGTTTTTTGCAGCGCTGCGATCAGGTAAGAACTGCGTATGCACCGCATTGCGCAGGCGCGTTGCACGGGTACAAAGCAGATCGTTGCTGTGCGATGGGTTTAACGAAGAATCCATTCGCACGGGCGATCGCAAGGAGATTGACAGGAAGAGGGCGTTTGTGGGTGGCAATTGACCGTTTTCTGGGAGTGGTTGGAAAAATGCAGGCGTGTCCAAGCGTTTGCAGGGCGGGTGTCTGACGTCGGTTCCGGCCCCGGACAGGCTGAAGTGATCGCAGTGGCTGAGTAAGTTCTGGGCAACTCAGAAACTGCACAGAGTTTTTTTTTTTTGTACCGCTCGGCTACACATGCGATCGCACACTTGCACAGCTAAAATATACTCCCTCGTGGGCGGCGACTATGCGAACGCTGGACTGCAAAAAACAGTTAGCGAGTGATCAGGTCTGAATTACCCCCCTTGGTACTACAATATAGAAACAAGGGTGCAGGTGCACCATACACCATTTCAAATTATAATAACCATAATATTCGAGGTTCTTGGCATATATTGGCCAGTATATGAGCCTGCCCACCTACTTCACAGTGACCTCATTGGACAGGTCCCTAACACTATAGGGGTTCGCCTCTGGGGAGCAGAGCACCCCCAAACTACCCCAGCCACACCACCCCAGGGCATCACGCAGAAAAAGGATAGGAGTGAAAGATCAGTGTTTAGCAAATGAAAGAGGCTGCTGAGTGATAAAGAAAAAAAAGAGAGCAGTAAGGTGTCAAAGTGTTTGAAAGCGAGGTTTAGCTGAGCAGTGTTACAAGTGTAAAAGATATGTGAAAAATGCTACATAAATATAAAACAAACACAAGGTGATATGTCTTAAAAATAAATGTTAGGTGGTGATGCCCCAAAGTGGCCCAGCCAGAGCAATACAGGGAGCCCCACGCCCCAAAAGATGCACCCAGATCTACAGTGTATTATTGTTAGTGCTGATAACAAAAGTATCTGTTTTGTAAACAAAAGTATAACATTGTAATTATAATCTGCTCAAACCTACAGTGTTTCCCCCCCCCCACTATATTAAAATTATTTTTTAAAATGATCTGCCCTTCCCACTTGCGTCCACGTTATCGCATCTTCCCATGACACTGGGGTTGATTCAATTCACCGACAGTTGAATAGCGCTGGGATTTAGCTCCCGGTGCTATTCAATTCAGCTCAAGTTAAGTCGGCGAATGCCCGTTCTCCCGGACTTAACAGGTTGATTTGTTGGGAGAACGGACATTCTCCGACTTAACTCCCCTCCGCGATGCTGATTCCCGACAGAATCAGCTTCACGTCAGCCGCGCGGCAGCACTTTGTCGGATTTCCTCTCTCATCCCCCGGGGGTGAGAGAAGAATTCCCGACAACTGTCACTTGGCGCTGTATTGAATAGCGCCGTGAGCTAATTCCCAGTACTATTCAACTGTCGGTGAATTGAATTGACCCCACTGTGTTTGGCTACACTTTGGTCATCCTAACAGGAGTTTGGACACCCAAAGCAGGACTTCAGACTGGTTTAGCCATTTTATGCGGCCAAACCCTGTCTGTTTGAGAGCTATATGCATGGACGTCTGAAAACAGTAGAACCGTGGCTAATTGTTTGGGCATCTACACAGGAGAAATAGACGCCCAAAACAATTGAATTGCCCTCAGTGTTTCGCAACCGCTGTCCCTTAGCACTTCTGACAGATCACATTTTCCAGACCACTAAAAATCCACAGGTCACCTGGAAAACATGAACTGTTTGGGGTCCTAAGGGCCGAGCTTAGGAAACAGAAGCAGGGATGGGGGGGGGGGACGTTCCCTAAAATATTTTTTTTTTTGGGGGGGGGGGGGGGGGGGTGTTTAAACCATGATTTTGTTTGTTTAATGAAAAAAGTGTGTTTTATTCAAATTGTTTAATGCCAGTGGCATGCCCAGTGCTAATGCTTAACTCCTCCTTGTGTGTGTGTGTATATATATGTTTCTCTGAAAAGTGCTTTTGCATTTTCGATTTTGTATTACTATTCAGATTTATTTAATTATAAGAAGTCATAAGTAGGACTAATGCTTAACATTAACTTGTTCTTATTTTCAATTTCATCTGAGTGTACTTTGTTTGTATTAATATGTTTAGTCTATATACGTATATTCAGATGTAATAGGAATAATAAGCTACAAAAATTGGTTTATTGAAAGAAGTGAAAATAAATAAAATCAAAGCCTAGTAACATTATTAATGTTAGAAAGCATTAAAAGATGGTTGATCGAGGTTTCTAATACAGGATTCAATCCTTTTTTTTTTTTTTTAGTAGAATAGTTTTTTTTTTTTAAAGAAATCACAGCGCTGTGACTATAGTCACAACATAATTAAAAAAAGTGTTTAAAAAAAAAAAAAAAAAAAAAAATTGGTTTAAACCAGCCAACCCTGGGCAGAAGTGATATCTGCTACCCTTTGTCGGTGGGTGAGACTGGCACAATTCGTAGTATAATACGTGAGACGCTGACCTCCTGCACGGACCAGCAGCAGAGGGCTAGGGTTAGGCTGCGGGGGGTTAACCACCGCCAGAATTTGGTCATAAAGCAACAGCATACAGTAAATGTAGGTTCTAAATACATTTTATTTATTGGCAGTAATGTAAGACGTGGATAAACCAGATGAGACCGTCCGTGTAAAGTATATAACATAGTTGAGCAATAATAGAAGTGTTTGAAGCCATGCTTGCTGGCAGCACCCGGATGAGATCATTCCACCCGGATAAGATCACTATTGCGCAGGTGACCCCTATTTACCCAACAAACATCGCAGAGTGAAATACAGAGACGGTATTGTGAGACTGAGACCTTACTGCATAGGCCTTATTTTGGCTCTGGCTAAAGTGTCCCTGCCACTATAAACACAGATCCGCATAGCTTGTATAATTATTCCTAGCTATTCTGCGTTCCCAGTTTATTGTTCATTATAAGGACCTAGAGAACATGACGGACAGGAAGATATAATACTTTGGGGTCGATTCAATTCGGCAACTTATGAGTAGCGCTGGGAATTAGCTCCCGACGCTATTCAATTCAGCTCCAGTTAAGTCGGCGATGGCCTGTTCTCGCCGACTAAACAGGTTGAATTGTCGGGAGAACGGGCATTCTCCGACTTAACTCCCCGGCGCGAGGCTGATTCCCGACAGAATCAGCCTCGCGCCGGCCGCGAGGCAGCACTTTTGTCGGGTTTCTTCTCTCATCCCCCGGGGCTGAGAGAAGAATTCCCGACAATTGCGGGTAACTAGCAGCTGAATTGAATAGCGTCGGGAGCTAATTCCCGGCGCTATTCATAAGTTGCCGAATTGAATTGACCCCATTGTATAATTTTTTTTTTTTTTAAGTGTTTAGTCCCTGCCCCAGTGGAGTTTACAATCTATATTCCCTGCCACATGTACACGCACACACATACACACTGGGGTTAATTTTTTGCTGGAAGCCAATTAACCTACCAGTATATTTTTGGATTGTGGGAGGAAACCGGAGTACCCGGAGGAAACCCACGCAAGTACGGGGAGAATATACAAACTCCACACAGTTAGGGCCATGGTGGGAATTGAACCCATGACCTCAGTGCTGTGAGGCAGTAATGCTAACCATTACTCCATCTGTGCTGCATTATGATATGTTCTCTGAATATACAGTATATGTTGTACTAAAATGAAAAAAGCTGGGAAGCCTTAAACCTGGAAACTATCTGGAGAGTAGAACGTCTTACTAACTGGGGCCTGTAGCCGTCAGTGTTGGATTGCAGCCAGTAGATAAGTATGGCTGTTACGGATGTGTCAACATACGCTTTTTCTGAAATTGCGCCAAATAGCCCCGGTTGACGTACAACAGACACTGCACCTCTAATCTGCTGCTTTAAGTCTATTGCGTCAAAAGTAGTAATCCTGAGTACTTGGCGCACATTAGGGAGTGAGGGCCTGGTTCATAGTTGTACGCAAATCCGATGGTTTGCGCAGAGCTACGATAGTGGGTGGACTGTGCATGCAAAGGACGGCTCCTGCGTCGTCGCACCCAGTGCCCACCTAAGCCGCATCTTGATTCACAGGCTGTAGCCTTGTGGGAAGCATTCCCGAAGACGGGAGTGTCGAGGACAGTAGTGTTCACTCTAGGAGTGAAAAGGGGCAGGGCGCCGGACTCCGGGGGCACACGAGCGCGCGCGTGGCCGAAATGGGGGCGCGGCCACGCAAATTAGGGGCGTGACCACGCCTCCGTCATTTTAGGGGGCGGTGCGGCCCGCAGACGCTACTATAGAGAGCGTCTGTGGCCGGCGACGTCACTGTTGGGGGGCTTCCCCCAGCCCTCTCCCAATGCGTGAATGGATGCCGCGCGCATGCGCACGGCATCTATACACGCCGGGAGGGCAGGGAGCGGGCGGCTGTTCTAGCAGGGTGCCGCAAAAGGGGCAGGGCGGGTTTTGTCTGTTAAAAAACGGGCAGGGCGCGGCGCCCTGCTAAAACAGCCTAGAGTGAACACTAGGACAGGGGTCTGTGTCTTCCGATTTATTTAAGACGTGTTAGACTAGCGCCTGACCTTATACTATCCGTTCTCCTTACCCCTTTTTTTTTTTGTCATTAGCCGGGTAGCAAAACTGGGTAGAACCCAATAGGTTCATCAGGGTGTTCACAGCAGTACAGAGTATATCAGGGGATGAGTGATGCGTTAGTCACATCAGGGCTGCATATAAAACGCCCCCTTTTATACTTCTAGCGAATCACAGTGCAGTATGGAAATGACCCGTTCTGGCTCTGGGATCAAACACCGGTCTCCCTGCCCGTCTGCACTCTGTACAGTAACTACCTAGGTGGCACAGACTCGGAGAACAATTACAGGACAGAAATAGATCACGTCTGGTGCATTGCCGTGGTCTTTCAAAGGCTTCTTTGTGCTGTGCTCTGGATTAATATACAAAATTGTCATGGAAAATAAAAATGTTAAATTTGGAACAAGCGTAAACTTGGCTCAGCACCAGGGCACTCCGGCTTGTTCCGCATGAATGGATTGATCTCATTTTCAGCAGAGAAATGAAGTAGGATCCTCTTCTTTACGTTACTTTAAACCTCCGGAAATTCCTGGATCGTCGCAGCTTTCCGGCTCTTGGGGGATTAATGACCGATCCGAGGTGTCACAGCTAGGCCTGACTCTTATGGGCCCTACACACTGGGCGATAATACTGAAAGATATGAACGATCTCGTTCATTAATGAACGAGATACCGTTCATATCTTTGAGTGTGGAGGCTCCAGCGATGAACGATGCGCGGCCCCTCGCTCGTTCATCGCTGGTCCCCCGTCACTTGTGCATGCAGGCCAATATGGACGAGATCGTCCATATTTGCCTGCACTTCTATGGAGCCGGGTGACGGGGGAGAGTGAAGAAACTACACTCCCCCCGTCACTGCAACCCGCCGTAGGGTTGCCCGTCGGCCGTATCCGCCGTCGGGCAGCTCGGCGGCGGATCGCAAAGTGTGTAGGGCCCATTATACTTGCAGAGAGTCTTGTATAGTTGGGTTGGGTGACCTTGTTGGATCCTCTGTCTGAATCCAGTGTTTCGATTCACTTTTTTAAATCTTTGTATTCTTGAAAAAGGTTTAAATCGAAACATTGGAGTAAAGCTCCGGATGCTGTGCTGTCACTGTTCCTGGGTCTTTTCTGTATGCTAACGCACTGAGGCAGTAATTCATATTGAAGGGAGTGCCGGACATTGGGCGGAATTCTATTGCTTTATCGCGTCCGATCTCCCATCTAAAGTGACTTGAGTTGGGGGGGCGATATACAATTGTTTTTCTTTTAACTCGCACATCAGACCCGTTGGGCTGTAACACACACTCCGGTTTTTCCCGGATGGCAAAAAGCCGGACAAACTTTGTCCGGCTTTTTGCCATCCGGGAGAAACCGGCAGTGTCTGTCACAAAGGACGGCTTTGAGCCGTGTGTGATGCTGTGCGCATGCGCAGCATCAGACACGGCTTCAGAAAAAACCGTTGTGTGTGAAAGCTCCCCTTCACACACACGGTTTACTGGCTGCAAAGACGGCCCGGCGCCCGCGGCAGCCGGACCTTCCAGTGGTGAGACCCGGCTGCAACCCGGCAGCCGAGCCGGGGCCGTGCAGTGTGAAGGGACCCTACCCCTCACACGGTTAGCTACAATGCCGGCACGGGAAAAAGCCGTCCGGCTTTTTCCCGGCCGGCAAAAGCCGGGTAGTGTGTTTTAGCCCAAACAGTCCGGGTTTAGCCACGTAAAGAGGGTAAACCCGACTAAAATGATGGGTGCGACGTGAAAAGTGCAGTTTGGGCACATTTCACACGTTTCAGCTCGCCACCCCTCGGCGGCTGCAAGCTGAACAGACAGCGCCGCAGCTGTTCCATATATAGATATACTGTATGAGTGAAGCTTGAACAGCAATCCTGGGATCGAGGCTTGGCTACTATGTATGACTGTCACAGATCAGCTTCTCGGAGCAAAGTAAGGACAACGCATGATTCAGATGTGATTGGAGTTGCTATTGCTGGTACTTAATGCAGCAGGGGCGCCACACCTCCCGCATGCATTAGTGATCCGGGCAGCGTCCTAGAATGCATCGGATCATCTGCAACACCATCAGCCGGCTGCGAGACTTATAAGGGTGCCACAAATTTTTCCGACGGTGATCCTGGCTTCATCACTCCCCCATAACGGCGGCGGCGGCACACCTCTGCTTTGGGAAACTGAGGCTGTTGCCACCTCCAAGTGGCGGGAGACTGTCAATCACGGAGTCTGCGTCCGACGTTGCATATGCGCAAGAAACCGAACATCGGTAATTTGTGGTATGCATCACACCTCCAACCATATCTGAATTAGGTCCACTGGGCAGAACCTTTGGTGCACCCGTGTCAATAAATAATCATGCACACCGATGGATTTAAATAGTATAAGTTTGGCCAATAAGCACACGTCTACTTTCAGGTGAACTTCTGTTAATCGTTAAGAAATATGTTACATGATCTGGTACAGGTATATAGAGGTGTAAATGGTGTGGGACAGGTATGTAGAGGTGTAAATGGTGTGGGACAGGTATGTAGAGGTGTAAATGATATGGGACAGGTATGTAGAGGTGTAAATGATATGGGACAGGTATGTAGAGGTGTAAATTATATGGGACAGGTTTGTAGAGGTGTAAATGATGGGGTACAGGTATGTAGAGGTGTAAATGGTGTGGGACAGGTATGTAGAGGTGTAAATGCTATGGGACAGGTACGTGGACGTATAAATGGTGTGGGACAGGTATGTAGAGGTGTAGATGGTATGGTACAGGTATGTAGAGGTGTAAATGGTATGGGACAGGTACGTGGAGGTGTAAATGGTGTGGGACAGGTATGTAGAGGTGTAAATGGTATGGTACAGGTATGTAGAGTTGTAAATGGTATGGGACAGGTATGGAGAGGTATAAATGGTATGGGGCAGGTACGTGGAGGTGTAAATGGTGTGGGACAGGTATGGAGAGGTATAAATGGTATGGGGCAGGTACGTGGAGGTGTAAATGGTGTGGGACAGGTATGTAGAGGTGTAAATGATGGGGGACAGGTATGTAGAGGTGTAAATGGTATGGGACAGGTACGTGGAGGTGTAAATGGTATGGGACAGGTATGTAGAGGTGTAAATGATGTGGGACAGGTATGTAGAGGTGTAAATGATGTGGGACAGGTACGTAGAGGTGTAAATGATATGGGACAGGTATGTAGAGGTGTAAATGATATGGGACAGGTATGTAGAGATGTAAATGGTATGGGACAGGTATGTAGAGGTGTAAATAATGTGGGACAGGTATGTAGAGGTATAATGGTATGGGACAGGTATGTAGAGGTGTAAATGATATGGGATAGGTATGTAGAGGTGTAAATGGTGTGGGACAGGTATGTAGAGATGTAAATGATATGGGACAGCTATTTAGAGGTGTAAATGATGTGGGACAGGTATGTAGAGGTGTAAATGGTATGGGACGGGTATGTAGAGATGTAAATGGTATGGGACAGGTATGTAGAGGTATAATGGTATGGGACAGGTATGTAGAGGTGTAAATGGTATGGGACAGGTATGTAGAGGTGTAAATGATGTGGGACAGGTATGTAGAGGTATAATGGTATGGGACAGGTATGTAGAGGTGTAAATGATATGGGATAGGTATGTAGAGGTGTAAATGGTGTGGGACAGGTATGTAGAGGTGTAAATGATGTGGGACAGGTATGTAGAGGTATAATGGTATGGGACAGGTATGTAGAGGTGTAAATGGTATGGGACAGGTATGTAGAGGTGTAAATGGTATGGGACAGGTATGTAGAGGTGTAAATGGTATGGGACAGGTATGTAGAGGTGTAAATGGTATGGGACAGGTATGTAGAGGTGTAAATGGTATGGGACAGGTATGTAGAGGTGTAAATGATGTGGGACAGGTATGTAGAGGTGTAAATGGTATGGGACAGGTATGTAGAGGTGTAAATGGTGTGGGACAGGTGTGTAGAGGTGTAAATGGCATGGGACAGGTATGTAGAGGTGTAAATGGTATGGGACAGGTATGTAGAGGTGTAAATGATGTGGGACAGGTATGTAGAGGTGTAAATGGTATGGGACAGGTATGTAGAGGTGTAAATGATGTGGGACAGGTATGTAGAGGTGTAAATGGTATGGGACAGGTATGTAGAGGTGTAAATGGTGTGGGACAGGTGTGTAGAGGTGTAAATGGCATGGGACAGGTATGTAGAGGTGTAAATGGTATGGGACAGGTACCTAGAGGTGTAAATGGTGTGGGACAGGTACCTAGAGGTGTAAATGGTGTGGGACAGGTATGTAGAGGTGTAAATGGTATGGGACAGGTATGTAGAGGTGTAAATGATGTGGGACAGGTATGTAGAGGTGTAAATGGTATGGGACAGGTATGTAGAGGTGTAAATGGTGTGGGACAGGTGTGTAGAGGTGTAAATGGCATGGGACAGGTATGTAGAGGTGTAAATGGTATGGGACAGGTACCTAGAGGTGTAAATGGTGTGGGACAGGTACCTAGAGGTGTAAATGGTGTGGGACAGGTATGTAGAGGTGTAAATGATGTGGGACAGGTATGTAGAGGTGTAAATGGTATGGTACAGGTATGTAGAGGTGTAAATGGTGTTGGGACAGGTGTGTAGAGGTGTAAATGATATGGGACAGGTGTGTAGAGGTGTAAATGGTGTGGGACAGGTATGTAGAGGTGTAAATGGTGTGGGACAGGTGTGTAGAGGTGTAAATGGTATGGGACAGGTATGTAGAGGTGTAAATGATGTGGGACAGGTATGTAGAGGTGTAAATGGTATGGTACAGGTATGTAGAGGTGTAAATGATATGGGACAGGTATGTAGAGGTGTAAATGGTGTTGGGACAGGTGTGTAGAGGTGTAAATGATATGGGACAGGTGTGTAGAGGTATAAATTGTATGGGACAGGTATGTAGAGGTATAAATGGTATGGGACAGGTATGTAGAGGTGTAAATGATATGGGACAGATATGTAGAGGTGTAAATGGTGTGGGACAGGTATGTAGAGGTGTAAATGGTATGGGACAGGTATGTAGAGGTGTAAATGATGGAGGACAGGTATGTAGAGGTATAAATGGTATGGGACAGGTATGTAGAGGTATAAATGGTATGGGACAGGTATATAGAGGTGTAAATGGTATGGGACAGATATGTAGAGGTGTAAATGGTGTGGGACAGGTATGTAGAGGTGTAAATGGTATGGGACAGGTATGTAGAGGTGTAAATGATGTGGGACAGGTATGTAGAGGTGTAAATGGTATGGGACAGGTATGTAGAGGTGTAAATGATGGAGGACAGGTATGTAGAGGTGTAAATGATGGAGGACAGGTATGTAGAGATGTAAATGATGGAGGACAGGTATGTAGAGGTATAAATGGTATGGGACAGGTATGTAGAGGTGTAAATGATGGAGGACAGGTATGTAGAGGTATAAATGGTATGGGACAGGTATGTAGAGGTGTAAATGATGGAGGACAGGTATGTAGAGGTGTAAATGATGGAGGACAGATATGTAGAGGTGTAAATGATATGGGACAGGTATGTAGAGGTGTAAATGATGGAGGACAGGTATGTAGAGGTGTAAATGATATGGGACAGGTATGTAGAGGTGTAAATGATATGGGACAGGTATGTAGAGGTATAAATGATATGGGACAGGTATGTAGAGGTGTAAATGATGGAGGACAGGTATGTAGAGGTATAAATGGTATGGGACAGGTATGTAGAGGTATAATGGTGTGGGACAGGTATGTAGAGGTGTAAATGATGGAGGACAGATATGTAGAGGTGTAAATGATATGGGACAGGTATGTAGAGGTGTAAATGATGGAGGACAGGTATGTAGAGGTGTAAATGATGGAGGACAGGTATGTAGAGGTGTAAATTGTATGGGACAGGTATGTAAAGCTTTACGCGGCTAAACCCTACCTCTATGGGTGCGATAACGAGATAACTATCGACCCCGTGATCTCCAGTCACTTTAGACAAGAAATCGGGCGCCATAATCGGTTGAATTCCGCCATCTGTCTCGAGTATCCTGCGTTTGTGGTCAGAGAATTTACTCAACGGATGCACTTCTGAGAACCAGGATCAAACGCACAGATGGAGCTGATCTTTCTTTGCTTGCAGGAGGACAAGTGACATCCCCCCCCCCCCCCAAAAAAAAAAGGAAGAAGAATATATATATATATATATATATATATATATATATATATTTTGATCACGATGATTCCTTATCCAAACCCAGTCTCTCCTGAGAAGCAGGAATAATCTTGCTGTCCACATTGCCACCGCGCTTTGAACCTCCTGTGCTGCGGTAGGGCAGGAGAGACGTTCTGTAGAGAAGTCTCCAATCTGGGTGCCATGTGTTTGTTCGGACTTGGACGTTACTTCTGACCTAAGACATGAAGAACACAGTTTATTATTTACCAATTAATGTCTGTGTGTGCAACATTTCTGGCATAGAACAATTTCTTCTATGAAATGTAATTTATGAAAAAATGTTTCTTGTTCAGTTCGATGGTCTGTATTTTGTCACATTCGCCTGATGCCGCAAGGTAATGGTGGATCCTCTTTCCACTGCAGACTCTTTGTAGAACCGGCTGATTGGGATAGAACTTGACCCTGTCACAGACAATTATATTTGCAATTTTATGCTGCAAAAAAAAAAAAAAAAAAAGCACAATCCAATTTTACATCTTCTTCTTCTTCCCGGTAATGACTCAGCCGGGGACTCTGGGTAATGACATGAAACTGGTTAGGACGCTGAGGTCTCGCTGCTGAGTGCCGTGGCTGTCAAGCTGTTGTGGAACTAAAACTCCAAGCATGTCCTGCAAGTGATCACAGACAGACTTAAGGGAACGTGATGCACATAAACTGCGCTGTCCTTACTTTTTAATGTTCGTTATGCAGATTAGCATAATCCCATTTCTACGGGGCAGCTGGCAATTTGCCCTTAATTGAATAGACCCCTTAAACGTGTGCAGGACGAACAAGAAGTTTGATTGTTAAAGCCATACACAAATGGCATTGTATGTGTAAATATTTCTTGACCACAGATGCATGTGTAATGTGCCCTCATTGAGGTCAGTAGTTTTTTTTCCAACTGTTCTGGCCCACATTGGGGTCGATTCAATACACCGACAGTTGAATAGTGCCGGGAATTAGCTCCCGGCGCTATTCAATTCAGCTCAAGTTAAGTCGGCGAATGCCCGTTCTCCCGGACTTAACAGGTTGATTTGTCGTGAGAACGGGCATTCTCCGACTTAACTCCCCGTGGCGATGCTGATTCCCGACAGAATCAGCCTCGCGCCGGCCACGCGTCAGCACTTTTGTCGGACTTCCTCATCCCCCGGGAGTGAGAGAAGAATTAACTACAATTGAGGGTCACTTGGCGCTGTATCGAATAGCACCGGGAGCTAATTCCCGGCGCTATTCAACTCTTGGTGAATTGAATCGACCCCATTGAATTCAAAAAGTGGCGCAAGAAGCTTTCACAATAGTGGCGCAAAATGCAAGTTACATGCACTTTAAAAAAGTGTTGGATTTTTAGTTGACATTAACATTTTACGATTGGTTATAAATAGGTATCCGTGTGATGTATGGAATGTGTGTATATTTCCGTATATAAGAGCTGCTAGTTTACAGGGTTCTGAGTGGGGGAAGGAGAAATAAAATTCCTCTAAGGGGATTGCGCTAAACTCTAGTAACTCTCGGAAGGGAGATAAAAGGAGGGGGGAGGGGGGGTGGGGGTACAGAGGAAAGGTCAAAACGTTGGATGGAGCTTGTATCACAAAGGAAAGCTTGTCCTCTAAGTGGCTGCAGAATCAACTTCCATTAAAAATATTAATTCTCTAGATATAATTATATTCATTTTCCTTGTTGAGCAATTTTTATTCTACGTTCCCTCCTGTAGCGGTCGCTATATACGAGAATTTGCTGTCTGTGCTTCCTAACCATGTCTTCAGATCATTAGGAAGAAGTGTGTATCTTTTCTCTGCCACTGCATATGACACAGGTATGCCACAATGTATTCTCTGCGTCAGAGCCAGATTAACGGGGAGGCCCAGGCGGTGAGTACCCCCGTGCCCCCCCTGTTTTAGGGGGCCTCCCGGCCGGATGCCGCTCTGCCCCTGAGTGACTGCACCCCTCCCCTGGCAGCGTGGAACCCTACCTCCCTGGCATCCTGGAGTCTTCATTCCCCCTTGCAGCGTGGTGCCCTCCCCCGGCTGCTCCTGTTGGTGGCTGTGCAGGTCTGATGGTGAGTGCATAGTTCGGTGGTTGGCTTAGTTGGGGAGGGTGGAAGAGGGGGAGATGTGTGGCAGGTGCAGCTGGGGGGGGGGGGTTTGCTGGCGGGAGGGAACGGGCCCTCCTGTCTTGGGTGCCCTGAGCCCCCAGAGTGCTTAATCCGGCCCTGCTCTGCGTGGTAGGCTATTCCTAATGGGCGTTTTTTAAATATAGCAAGTTATTTTATACCAGCAGTGACGCATTTTGCAACGGCTCATTTCCTGTGGGATCATCTCCACTCTTGTTAGTGATTTGATCGCTATGTGGTCCAAACATTGCGCGATGCAGAAATGTAATCGCCTCCAGGGAGCGTGCAGCGTTCATCGTTAAGTCATGCAATACAGGTTATGTTATATGGTGATACTCTTGATATAATGTAATGTCTTGCACGGTGATTCAGCTTGCTCTATAATCTACCTTTCTGTTTTGTATGGGACAATAATCTTCCCAATTGTCTAAGGCTTGCAACATCGGGGAGGGACCAGTCTTAAATTATCCGAGAAAAGGAACGGGAGACTTTATATTCTATACAGAAAGATCAATATTCTTTTACCAGTCACTAGAAACAAACAATTACAAAATCTATCGATATTTCTGTAGAAACGGCTGATTACGCCGCCACAGCCATTAGCAGAGAGTCTTATTGATGCCACTTTAATTGATATTGATGGTATTGATTTAACTGCTTCTGCATCGGAACCAGATATCTTTAAGTTAATTGTTCAAGACGTTTGAAAGGTACTTCCTTGATTCAGATGAATTGGCTTTTATTAACGTTTCCCAGGAAAGTCTATATAAGAAATTGGTAGAATCCGATATTCATCATCATCATCGCTGCCGTACGGACATTTTAAAAATTTTCCTTGTGACTTTATTATTTGGACAATGGACATTTGGATCTGATTCAGAAGTGGACGCAATTCCGATATTTTTGCAGTTGCCAATGTTTTTTTTTCTACTGGTCGCCCGTCTGAGTTGCACTGAGCGTCTGCAGCGATATCTTAGAGACGCGGTGACGGGATTTGGTCCAACGGAATGAGAGTTTTAAGCTGGATTTTTTAGCTTCTCATAGGTTTGGCCTTGAAATTTAAAGCAGCACTAATATTAAATGTAAAGTCAGGTGTTTTTTGAATTTAGTTTAAGTGCTGCTTTAAATTTCATGGTCATCCCCACCCAGCCCCTGCCTCTAATGAACCTATTTTTCTTATTTTGTGAAATGTTAGATTAAAAAAGGCAGCGCTACTTGGCCTCCTGCAACGTAATATTGTAGTTTTATTTCTCCAGGTTTCTGACAGTTTTGCGCCATTTTGTGTTACCTTCTCAGCAGCTGTTGGATTCTGTGCAGGTTGGACTCAAAGGTGGGGACTTCAACTGTTTTCTGGGCGCCCACTGGGTCAACTTATTTTGTTGCCCCCACCACCTTGGGCGCACATGTGTGCTCAGCCATTAGTAATAGGTTTAGCCACGCAAAGTTGCTAAACCCGTATAAAGTCCTGGTGAGGGCACTCAGTCCTGTTTAAGTGCCTAAACCTTGGAGTTTTTGGCCCTCAGGAGGCCGTGAGCTGCAGTATGTCACTCCAGTTGCGTGTGTGCCTGTACGGAGCAACAATTGAATTGCACCTTCAGGCGCTATCTAGTGGCAGCCGGGGCGGGGGAACAATTTAATGGACCACCTGTTCCGTTCTGCTAATGGATGCAGAAGAGGTGATTTCGTCATTACCATATTCATTCAAAAATTCTGGCCCATTTCTTGGACATATATTAGCAATGTTATAGATATTATTGAAATAATTGACTTAGTGTTAATATTTACACTATTCATACGTTATCTTTGTAGAATGTATGTAGGTGATTCCATTCTTACACAGGAATAGATCTCCCTCAGCGGCCACTATCTTGTGTGAGTATCAGTGTCGTTATCAGTCTCGTAATGCGCCTAAATCCCAAATAATGGCCGTCCGATTGGCGCAACAATTGAATTGCTCCGACAGGTGCCGAATGAAACAATTTAAGTCTCCCCTTAATGCACATTTCTATTAACACCTTATAAGTTTACTATTCGTATCGGTGATGAGTAATATGGCAATAAAGTACCAATTATATAAAGGGGTCAATTCTATTCGGCAATTTAAGAACGGGAATTAGCTCCCGACGCTATTCAATTCAGCTGCTAGTGACCCGCAATTGTCGGGAATTCTTCTCTCATCCCCGGGGGATGAGAGAAGAAACCCGACAAAAGTGATGCCTCGCGGCCGGCGCGAGGCTGATTCTGTCGGGAATCAGCCTCGCGCCGGGGAGTTAAGTCGGAGAATGCCCGTTCTCCCGACAATTCATCCTGTTTAGTCGTCGAGAACGGGACATCGCCGACTTAACTGGAGCTGAATTGAATAGCGTCGGGAGCTAATTCCCGGCGCTATTCTTAAGTTGCCGAATAGAATTGACCCCAAAGAATATTTTTTTTTATACATCCATCCTCTCATTTTTACATTAGCCAAATAATAGAATGTAAAATGTTTTTATAGTCCCTTTAAAAAAAATTGTTTGTCCCAATGGAAAAACAAAAAAATTGATACCGGTTTCTTGTTTATATAATATTGCTTTTATTTTACCACTGGATGACGGTCCCATTCCACTTAAATGCCCCCGATATAAGTAATGTGAGCTACGGTGTCAGGGGATTTTGTTTTTTCTCTGTGACATTTGCCTGCCAGATCCACGGGTGGACGGTTTGCAAATTGAGGTCATCCGCTTAAGAAAAATAACTAGGAAAATAAGCATCTCTGGAATAAACCGCATTTATTATTTTAAGGCAGCGGGTGAACTTTTAAAAGCAACTTACCTTGGAGAATTACCCATGTTGGCTCTGACCAGTACGTACCATTTGCAGCTCGACCATCATTAATTATTTTCCGTGCTTTACCGTAAGTCGACGGACACGAGTCTCATTACCGCCGAAGCATAAATGCAATTGGGGGCTTATTATATTTTCTCTTACGTCCTAGAGGATGCTGGGGACTCCGTAAGGACCATGGGGAATAGAAGGGCTCCGCAGGAGACATGGGCACTAAAAAAGAACTTTAGGTATGGGTGTGCACTGGCTCCTTCCTCTATGCCCCTCCTCCAGACCTCAGTTTAATACTGTGCCCAGAGGAGCTCTACAGGGAGCTCTCCTGAGCTTCCTGAAAGAAAGTATTTTGTTAGGTTTTTTATTTTCAGGGAGACCTGCTGGCAACAGGCTCTCTGCACCGTGGGACTAAGGAGAGAGAAGCAGACGTACTTAAGTGCTAGGCTCTGCTTCTTAGGCTACTGGACACCATTAGCTCCAGAGGGAGTCAGAACGCGGGTCTCCCCTAGCGGTTCGTCCTGGAGCCGCGCCACCGTCGTCCTCACAGAGCCAGAAGATAGAAGCCGGGTGAGTATAGGAAGACAGAAGACTTCAAAGGCGGCAGAAGACTTCAGAGTTTCACTGGGGCAATGCGCGGCGGTAACGCTGCACGCCATTGCTCCCTCACAGAACACACACAGCGCAGACTGTTGGGTGCAGGGCGCAGAGGGGGGGGGGCGCCCTGGGCCGCAATGTATACCTCTAAGACTGGCTATACATATATATACACTTTTTTGTGGTATTTACAGTGAATCCCCGCCAGTTGTTTTAAAAGAGCGGGACCGAAGCCTGCCACTGAGGGGGCGGGGCTTCTCCCTCCGCACTCACCAACGCCATTTTCTCCACAGCACAGGCTGAGAAGCTGGCTCCCCGGACTCTCCCCTGCTGATCACCAGTGACAGAGGGTTTTAAAGAAGGGGGGGGCACATAATTTGGCGCAGTACATATATATAGAAGCGCTGTATCTGGGTAATTTTTTCCAGGGTTATTGACGCTGGGTGTGTGCTGGCATACTCTCTCTCTGTCTCTCCAAAGGGCCTTGTGGGGGAACTGTCTCCAGATTAGAGCTTTCCCTGAGTGTGTGGTGTGTCAGTACGTGCGTGTCGGCATGTCCGAAGCGGAAGGCTCTCCTAGGGATGAGGTGGAGTGCATGAGTGTGGTGTCTCCGTCGGCAACACCGACACATGACTGGATGGATATGTGGAATATTTTAAATGCAAATGTGAATTTATTGCACAAACGTTTGGACAAAGCAGAGTCCAGGGACGGTACAGAGGGTCATGCCCTGCCTTTCCCTATGTCACAGGGGCCTTCTGGGTCTCAAAAACGCCCACTTTCTCCGGTAGTTGACACTGATACCGACACGGATTCTGAATCCAGTGTCGATTATGATGATGCGAGGTTGCAGCCAAAATTGGCAAAGAGTATTCATTATATGATTATTGCTATAAAGGATGTGCTGCATATTATAGATGACCCAGCTGTACCTAATCCAAAGATCCACATGTTTAAAGAAAAGAAGCCTGAGGTTACTTTTCCTCCTTCTTTTGAATTAAATGAGTTATTTGAAAGTCCTTGGGAAACTCCAGACAAGAAACTGCAGATTCCCAAAAGGATTCTTATGGCGTATCCTTTCCCGATCAAGGACAGAATCCTCCCCAAGGGTGGACAAAGCGTTGACGCGCCTTTCCAAAAAGGTGGCGCTGCCGTCTCAGGATACCGCTGCCCTTAGGGATCCTGCTGATCGCAAGCAGGAAACTACCTTGAAGTCAATTTACACACATACCGGTACATTACTCAGACCGGCGATAGCGTCGGCTTGGGTTTGTAGCGCTGTAATAGCGTGGACCGATACCTTATCTGCTGATGGATACGATGGATAAGTAAACTATTTTATTGACCCTGGGCCATATTAAGGATGCGGTCCTTTATACGAGAGAGGCTTAGAGGGATGTGGGCATACTGGGGTCCAGAGCGAACGCTATGGCGATTTCTGCCAGGCGAGCACTGTGGACCCGACAGTGGACGGGTGATGCCGACTCGAAACGGCATATGGAGGTTTTGCCTTACAAGGGTGAGGAATTGTTTGGAGAAGGTCTCACGGACCTGGTCTCCACAGCTACTGCAGGTAAATCAACCTTTTTACCTTATGTTTCCTCACAGCCTAAGAAAGCGCCACATTATCAGATGCAGTCCTTTCGGTCGCATAAATCCAAGAGAGCTCGGGGATCTTCCTTTCTTGCCAGAGGTAAGGGCAAAGGGAAAAAGCTGCCAGCTACAGCCAGTTCCCAGGAACAAAAGTCCTCCCCGGCTTCTACTAAATCCACCGCATGACGCTGGGGCTCCGCGGGTGGAGTCCGCTCCTGTGGGGGCACGTCTTCGTTTTTTCAGCCAAGTCTGGGTTCACTCTCAGGTGGATCCCTGGGCAATAGACATTGTTTTCCAGGGGTACAAGCTGGAATTCGAAGGGGTGCCTCCTCGCCGGTTTTTAAAATCGGCACTGCCGACTTCTTCCCCAGAGAGGGAGGTAGTTTTGGCAGCAATTCAAAAGTTGTGCCTTCAACAAGTGGTGGTCAAAGTTCCCCCTGCTGCAGCAGGGGATGGGCTATTACTCAACCCTGTTTGTGGTCCCGGAACCGGATGGTTCGGTCAGACCCATTCTGAATTTAAAATCCTTAAACCTATACTTAAAGAGGTTCAAGTTCAAGATGGAATCGCTCAGAGCGGTCATCGCAAGTCTGGAAGGGGGAGATTTTATGGTGTCCCTAGACATAAAGGATGCATACCTTCATGTCCCCATATATCAACCTCATCAGGCGTTCCTGAGATTTGTGGTGCAGGATTGTCATTACCAATTTCAGACGTTGCCGTTTGGGCTTTCCACGGCCCGAGGATTTTTACCAAATTAATGGGACACGGAACAAAAGAGGGTCTTTCTCCCAATGGAAAAGGCCCAGGGACTTCAGAGCTTGGTCAGGGACCTGTTAAAGCCAGACAGGGTGTCGGTACATTACTGCACTCGAGTTCTGGGAAAGATGGTGGCGTCTTACGAGGCCATTCCTTTCGGCAGGTTCCATGCCAGGACTTTTCAGTGGGACCTTCTGGACAAGTGGTCCGGGTCACATCTACAGATTTATCAGATGATCCGCCTGTCCCCCAGGGCCAGGGTATCTCTCTTGTGGTGGCTGCAGAGTGCTCACCTTCTAGAGGGTCGCAGGTTCGGCATTCAGGACTGGGTTCTGGTGACCACGGAGGCGAGCCTCCGAGGATGGGGAGCAGTCACACAGGGAAGAAACTTTCAAGGTCTGTGGTCAAGCCAGGAGACTTGTCTACACATCAACGTACTGGAATTAAGGGCCATATACAACGGCCTTCGTCAAGCGGAGACCTTACTTCGAGGTCTTCCGGTTCTGATTCAGTCAGACAACATCACAGCAGTGGCTCATGTAAACCGCCAAGGCGGCACAAGGAGCAGAGTGGCAATGGCAGAAGCCTCGAAGATTCTTCGATGGGCGGAGAGTCATGTAAGCGCTCTGTCAGCAGTCTTCATTCCGGGAGTGGACAACTGGGAGGCAGACTTCCTAAGCAGACCCGATCTGCATCCAGGAGAGTGGGGACTTCATCAGGAAGTCTTCGCAGAGATTGCAAGTCAGTGGGGACTGCCTCAAATAGACATGATGGCGTCACGCCTCAACAAGAAACTTCTGAGATATTGTGCCAGGTCAAGGGACCCTCAGGCGGTGGCAGTGGACTCACTGGTGACACCGTGGGTGTTTTAGTCGGTCTATGTGTTCCCTCCTCTTCCTCTCATCTCAAAGATACTGAGAATCATAAGACGAAGAGGGATTCAGACAATTCTCATTGTTCCAGATTGGCCTCGAAGGGCCTGGTATCCGGATCTGCAGGAAATGCTCACAGAAGATCCGTCGCCTCTTCCTCTCAGGGAAGACCTGTTACAACAAGGGCCCTGTCTGTTCCAGGACTTACCGCGACTGCGTTTGACGGCATGGCGGTTGAACGCAGGATCCTAGCGGAAAAGGGCATTCCGGATGAGGTCATTCCTACTCTGATAAAGGCTAGGAAGGAGGTGACATCGAAACATTATCACCGTATCTGGAGGAAGTATGTATCTTGGTGCGAAGCCAAGACTGCTCCTCCGGAAGAATTCCATCTGGGCCGTTTTCTCCACCTCCTGCAAACTGGAGTGAATTTGGGCCTAAAGTTAGGCTCCATTAAGGTTCAGATTTCGGCCCTATCCATTTTCTTTCAAAAGGAATTGGCTTGTCTCACAAAAGCCCTGATCTGATCTTTCATGTGGATAGAGCTGAGTTGCGAACTCGTCCTCAGTTTTTGCCTAAGGTGGTTTCTTCTTTTCATATGAACCAACCTATTGTGGTGCCGGTGGCTACTAGGGACGTGGAGGATTCCGAGTCCCTGGATGTGGTCAGGGCATTGAAAATGTATGTGGCCAGAACGGCTCGGCTTAGGAAAACAGAGGCACTGTTTATCCTGTATGCAGCCGCTCCTGCGTCTAAGCAGACTATTGCTCGCTGGATCTGTAACACGATTCAGCAGGCTCATTCTACGGCTGGATTGCCGTTACCGAATTCAGTAAAGGCCCATTCCACTAGGAAGGTGGGCTCTTCTTGGGCGGCTGCCCGAGGCGTCTCGGCATTACAGCTTTGCCGAGCGGCGACTTGGTCGGGTTCAAACACTTTTGCAAAATTCTGCAAGTTTGATACCCTGGCTGATGAGGACCTAATGTTTGCTCATTCGGTGCTGCAGAGTCATCCGCACTCTCCCGCCCGTTTTGGAGCTTTGGTATAATCCCCATGGTCCTTACGGAGTCCCCAGCATCCTCTAGGATGTAAGAGAAAATAAGATTTTAAACCTACCGGTAAATCTTTTTCTCCTAGTCCGTAGAGGATGCTGGGCGCCCACCCCAGTGCGGACAACATCCTGCACGACTTGTATATAGTTGTTGCTTACATAAGGGTTGTGTTTCAGTTGGATCAGTTTTGGACTGATACTGGTTTTGTTTCATACTGTTGACTGGTTCGTATATTCCATGTTATACGGTGTGGGCTGGTATGAATCTCGCCCTTAGATTAACAAAATCCTTTCCTCGTACTGTCCGTCTCCTCTGGGCACAGTTTCTCTAACTGAGGTCTGGAGGAGCCAGTGCACACCCATACCTAAAGTTCTTTTTTTAGTGCCCATGTCTCCTGCGGAGCCCGTCTATACCCCCATGGTCCTTACGGAGTCCCCAGCATCCTCTACGGACTAGGAGAAAAAGATTTACCGGTAGGTTTAAAATCTTATTTTTATTAATACCAAAGCCGTAACCTCGTTAGTCGCGAGATGAAGATGAGGGCAGTGGAGAGAGCGCCTGTTTACTTTTGTTCTGTACATTGTTACAAATAAATAAAATAGTACTTATGCCAGCTCCTCTGTTCTTAGTGGTCTTTTTATTCTCTGTGCCGCCTGGCTGTCCAGGTTCAAGATTGAGCAAGGTGTTGCCTCGCCACCCCGCACATGGCATGGAGAATTGAGAAAGGGTTGCCAGAGGAATTGAGGCTTGCTTTAACCTTGCTGCGTCTTGTTTCTGCACAGGGAGGCCCGTAGGGGTGCACCGGGGCCGGAAAGTAGATGTTTGAGTAGATGGGTTCAGCTGATGGGGAGTATCATTATTTCTCTGACGTCCTAGTGGATGCTGGGAACTCCGTAAGGACCATGGGAAATAGCGGCTCCGCAGGAGACTGGGCACAAAAAGTAAAAGCTTTAGACTAGCTGGTGTGCACTGGCTCCTCCCCCTATGACCCTCCTCCAAGCCTCAGTTAGATTTTTGTGCCCGAACGAGAAGGGTGCAAGCTAGGTGGCTCTCCTGAGCTGCTTAGAAGTAAAAGTTTAAATAGGTTTTTTATTTTCAGTGAGTCCTGCTGGCAACAGGCTCACTGCATCGTGGGACTAAGGGGAGAAGAAGCGAACTCACCTGACTGCAGAGTGGATTGGGCTTCTTGGCTACTGGACATTAGCTCCAGAGGGACGATCACAGGTTCAGCCTGGATGGGTCCCGGAGCCGCGCCGCCAGCCCCCTTACAGAGCCAGAAGAGCGAAGAGGTCCGGAGAAAGCGGCGGCAGAAGACGTTCCTGTCTTCAAATAAGGTAGCGCACAGCACTGCAGCTGTGCGCCATTGCTCTCAGCACACTTCACACTCCGGTCACTGAGGGTGCAGGGCGCTGGGGGGGAGCGCCCTGAGACGCAATAAAAACGATATGTAAACCTTATATGGCTAAAAAAAATGCATCACATATAGCTCCTGGGCTATATGGATGCATTTATCCCCTGCCAGTTTCCTGAAAAAAGCGGGAGAATAGGCCGCCGTGAAGGGGGCGGAGCCTTTCTCCTCAGCACACAAGCGCCATTTTCTTTCACAGCTCCGCTGGAAGGACGGCTCCCTGACTCTCCCCTGCAGTCCTGCACTACAGAAACAGGGTAAAACAGAGAGGGGGGCACTATTGGCAGCTAATATATAAATACAGCAGCTATAACAGGGAGTAACACTTATATAAGGTTATCCCTGTATATATATAGCGCTCTGGTGTGTGCTGGCAAACTCTCCCTCTGTCTCCCCAAAGGGCTAGTGGGGTCCTGTCCTCTATCAGAGCATTCCCTGTGTGTGTGCTGGGTGTCGGTACGATTGTGTCGACATGTATGAGGAGGAAAATGATGTGGAAGCAGAGCAATTGCCTGTGTTAGTGATGTCACCCCCTAGGGAGTCGACACCTGACTGGATGGTGGTAATTAAAGAATTACGTGACAATGTCAGCACTTTGCAAAAAACTGTTGACGACATGAGACAGCCGACAAATCAATTAGTGCCTGTTCAGGCGTCTCAGACACCGTCAGGGGCGCTAAAACGCCCGTTACCTCAGATGGTTGACACAGACCCTGACACGGATACTGAATCCAGTGTCGACGGTGACGAGACAAACGTAATGTCCAGTAGGGCCACACGTTACATGATCACGGCAATGAAGGAGGCATTGAACATTTCTGACACTACAAGTACCACAAAAAAGGGTATTATGTGGGGTGTGAAAAAACTACCAGTGGTTTTTCCTGAGTCAGATGAATTAAATGAGGTGTGTGATAAAGCGTGGGTTTCCCCCGATAAAAAACTGCTGATTTCTAATAAATTATTGGCACTATACCCTTTCCCGCCAGAGGTTAGGGCACATTGGGAAACACCCCCTAGGGTAGATAAGGCGCTCACACGCTTATCAAAACAAGTGGCGTTACCGTCTCCTGATACGGCCGCTCTCAAGGAACCAGCTGATAGAAGGCTGGAAAATATCTTAAAAGGTATATACACACATACCGGTGTTATACTGCGACCAGCGATCGCCTCAGCCTGGATGTGCAGCGCTGGAGTGGCTTGGTCGGATTCCCTGACTGAAAATATTGATACCCTGGATAGGGACAGTATATTATTAACTATAGAGCATTTGAAGGATGCATTACTATATATGCGAGATGCACAGAGGGATATTTGCACCCTGGCATCTAGAGTAAGTGCGATGTCCATTTCTGCCAGAAGAACGTTATGGACGCGACAGTGGTCAGGTGATGCGGATTCCAAACGACATATGGAAGTATTGCCGTATAAAGGGGAGGAGTTATTTGGGGTCGGTCTATCGGACCTGGTGGCCACAGCAACGGCTGGAAAATCCACCTTTTTACCCCAGGTCACCTCTCAGCAGAAAAAGACACCGTCTTTTCAAACCCAGTCCTTTCGTCCCTATAAGGGCAAGAGGGAAAAAGGCCGCTCGTTCCTGCCCCGGGGCAGAGGAAGGGGAAAAAGACTGCACCATGCAGCCTCTTCCCAGGAGCAGAAGCCCTCCCCCGCTTCTGCCAAGTCCTCAGCATGACGCTGGGGCTCTGCAAGCAGACTCGGGCACGGTGGGGGGCCGTCTCAAGAATTTCAGCGCGCAGTGGGCTCACTCGCAAGTGGACCCCTGGATCCTGCAGGTAGTATCACAGGGGTACAAATTGGAATTCGAGACGTCTCCCCCTCGCCGGTTCCTGAAGTCTGCTCTACCAACGTCTCCCTCCGACAGGGAGGCAGTATTGGAAGCTATTCACAAGCTGTATTCCCAGCAGGTGATAATCAAGGTACCCCTCCTACAACAGGGAAAGGGGTATTATTCCACGCTGTTTGTGGTACCGAAGCCGGACGGCTCGGTGAGACCAATTTTAAATCTAAAATCTTTGAACACTTACATAAACAGGTTCAAATTCAAGATGGAGTCACTCAGAGCAGTGATAGCGAACCTGGAAGAAGGGGACTATATGGTATCTCTAGACATCAAGGATGCTTATCTCCATGTCCCAATCTACCCTTCTCACCAAGGGTACCTCAGGTTTGTGATACAAAACTGTCATTATCAGTTTCAGACGCTGCCGTTTGGATTGTCCACGGCACCACGGGTCTTTACCAAGGTAATGGCCGAAATGATGATTCTTCTTCGAAGAAAAGGCGTATTAATTATCCCTTACTTGGACGATCTCCTGATAAGGGCAAGGTCCAGGGAACAGTTAGAGGTCGGAGTAGCACTATCTCAGGTAGTGCTACGTCAGCACGGGTGGTTTCTAAATATCCCAAAATCACAGCTGATTCCAACAACACGTCTACTGTTCCTAGGGATGATTCTGGACACAGTCCAGAAAAAGGTCTTTCTCCTGGAGGAGAAGGCCAGGGAGTTATCCGAGCTAGTCAGGAACCTCCTAAAACCAGGACAAGTGTCAGTGCATCAGTGCACGAGAGTCCTGGGAAAAATGGTGGCTTCTTACGAAGCGATTCAATTCGGAAGATTCCATGCAAGAACTTTTCAGTGGGATCTGCTGGACAAATGGTCCGGATCGCATCTTCAGATGCATCAGCGGATAACCCTATCTCCAAGGACAAGGGTATCTCTCCTGTGGTGGTTACAGAAGGCTCATCTTCTAGAGGGCCGCAGATTCGGCATTCAGGATTGGATGCTGGTAACCACGGATGCCAGCCTGAGAAGCTGGGGAGCAGTCACACAGGGAAGAAATTTCCAGGGCTTGTGGTCAAGCATGGAAACGTCTCTTCACATAAATATCCTAGAGCTAAGGGCCATTTACAATGCCCTAAGTCAAGCAAGGCCTCTGCTTCAGGGTCAACCGGTATTGATCCAGTCGGACAACATCACGGCGGTCGCCCACGTAAACAGACAGAAGCGGCACAAGAAGCAGGAGGGCAATGGCAGAAGCTGCAAGGATTCTCCGCTGGGCGGAAAATCATGTGATAGCACTGTCAGCAGTGTTCATTCCGGGAGTGGACAACTGGGAAGCAGACTTCCTCAGCAGACACGACCTCCACCCGGGGGAGTGGGGACTTCATCCAGAAGTCTTCCAAGTGATTGTAAACCGTTGGGAAAAACCAAAGGTGGACATGATGGCGTCCCGTCTCAACAAGAAACTGGACAGATATTGCGCCAGGTCAAGGGACCCTCAGGCAATAGCGGTGGACGCTCTGGTAACTCCGTGGGTGTTCCAGTCGGTATATAGTGTTCACTCTAGGATTTTTTTAGGGCAGGGTGCTGATCACGGGTAGGGCACATTTTTCATTCGGGAGGGCACATTTTTCGTTCGGGAGGGCACATTTTTCAGTTAGAAGGGCAAAATTAGGTACATACTATAATGCTTGGTCCTCCCATTCCCACATGATAAAGAATGGGCAGTGCGCGCCAAAGGCGCGCAGCAAAAATTTAGGGGCGTTGTTTTTCGTGGGGAAGGGGCATGGCCACATAATAGTGGCAATTCACATTACACCACACAGTAGTGCAGCTAATACACACTGCACCAGGTAGAACCTCCTATACACACTGCGACAGGTAGAGCACGTTATACATATTGCGCCAGGCAGAGCACATTCTACACTTTGCGCCAGGCAGAGCACGTTATACACATTGCACCAGGTAGAGAGCACTGAGACACACTGCACCAAGTAGAGAGCACCGAGAAACATTGCACCAGGTAGAGAGCACCGAGAAACATTGCACCAGGTAGAGAGCACCGAGAAACATTGCACCAGGTAGAGAGCACCGAGAAACATTGCACCAGGTAGAGAGCACGTTATACACATTGCACCAGGTAGAGAGCACTGAGACACATTGCACCAGGTAGAGAGCACTGAGAAACATTGCACCAGGTAGAGAGCACGTTATACACATTGCACCAGGTAGAGAGCACTAAGACACACTGCACCAGGTAGAGAGCACTGAGACACATTGCACCAGGTAGAGAGCACTGAGACACATTGCACCAGATAGAGAGCACTGAGACACATTGCACCAGGTAGAGAGCACTGAGACACATTGCACCAGGTAGAGAGCACTGAGAAACATTGCACCAGGTAGAGAGCACTGAGACACATTGCACCAGGTAGAGAGCACTGAGAAACATTGCACCAGGTAGAAAGCACTGAGAAACACTGCACCAGGTAGAGAGCACTGAGGCACATTGCACCAGGTAGAGAGCACTGAGAAACATTGCACCAGGTAGAGAGCACTGAGAAACACTGCACCAGGTAGAGAGCACTGAGAAACACTGCACCAGGTAGAGAGCACTGAGAAACACTGCACCAGGTAGAGAGCACTGAGACACATTGCACCAGGTAGAGAGCACTGAGACACATTGCACCAGGTAGAGAGCACTGAGAAACATTGCACCAGGTAGAAAGCACTGAGAAACACTGCACCAGGTAGAGAGCACTGAGACACATTGCACCAGGTAGAGAGCACTGAGAAACATTGCACCAGGTAGAAAGCACTGAGAAACACTGCACCAGGTAGAGAGCACTGAGACACATTGCACCAGGTAGAGAGCACTGAGAAACATTGCACCAGGTAGAGAGCACTGAGAAACACTGCACCAGGTAGAGAGCACTGAGAAACATTGCACCAGGTAGAGAGCACTGAGAAACATTGCACCAGGTAGAGAGCACTGAAAAACATTGCACCAGGTAGAGAGCACAAGACACACTGCACCAGGTAGGGCACATTTTTGATCTCCGCTTTTTTTGTGCCAATCTTACATACTGGGGGCTGATGCTGCGGGTCACCCCTCACACACCGCGGAGCTGGTTGAAAATGGCCACAACACTGATCCATGTACACAGAGGAGGGAGGGCTGGGTTTGTCTCGGCGGGAGAGGCAAACCCAGCCCTCCTGTCTCATCAGATCATGAGCAGACCTATAGTCTGCTCACAGAGGAGGGGAGCTGCGACGGCTGACAGCTAAGGACGGGCGGGACGCGGAGGTCTCTGTCTCTCATGCAGGGAGACACAGTGATCTCGCTGAGCCAAAAAAAAAGTGGGTCCCAGGGACCCCTCAGTTTTAAAAATTTGGGTCCTACTTCAGTTTCTGGGTCCCACAGCAACGTATGCTTTTGAGATCCCCTTATGCCTCCCCACATAGCATTAGACCACCCCACATGGTAGATAGCAGTTATGGCAGTATTGGGGGGCAAATAGAGGGTTAGGTGCAGGTAGTGCTGTAGGCAGTGTTAGGGGTAGGGAGGCATCAGTACCCAGGATTCGGTGCTTCCTGCTCCCCGTCAACTTTTAAGATCAGCTTCTCTGTGTCCTTGTTGAAGCCCTACCGCTATAACACGAGGTGTGTGCGTATGCTGGGCACTGCTTTGGTTTGGGGATTGTTTGTGTGTATGCTGAGCACTGTGTGGGTGTGGCAGTTGTGTCTATGCTGAGCACTGTGTGTGGATATGGGAGTTTATGTATGCTGGTCACTGTGTATAGGGGGATGTATCCTGGGCACTGTGGGTATGGAGTACCCATATGCTAGGCGCTTTGGGAAGGGGGGGGGGGGGGGGGATGAGCAATGTGTGGGTATGGGTTGTGCGTATGATGGCCACTGTGCGGGTGTGTGGGTATAGAGGGTGCTATGAGCATTGTAAGTGTGTATAATGAGTACTGTGTGGGTATAGAGCATTATGAGAGCTGTGGGGGGTGTATAATGGGCACTGTGTGGTATAGGGGTGTGCATATGATGGGCGCTGTGTGGTATAGGGGTGTGCATATGATGGGCGCTGTGTGGTTTGGGTGTGCGTATGATGGTCACTATGGGGGTGTGCATACTGGACATTGTGTGGGTTTAGAGGGTTTTATGAGCTCTGGCGGGTGTATAATGAGCACTGTGTGGGCATGGAGTGTGTGTATGATGGGCACTGTGGGGGTGTGAATACTGAGCACTGTGTGGGTATGGGGGTGTTTATAATGGGCACTGTGTGGGTATGTGGGGTATAATGGGTGCAGTAGTGGTGGTAGCAGCAGGGGACAGGATAGGTGCAGTAGTGGTGGTATCAGGGGGCATGATGGGTGCAGTAGTGGTAGGGGGTAGGATAGGTGCAGTAGTGGTAGCAGGGGGTAAGATAGGTTGCGCAGTGGTAGGAGGCAGGATGGGTGCAGTAGTGGTAGCAGGGGGTAAGATAGGTGCAGCAGTGGTAGGAGGCAGGATGGGTGCAGTAGTGGTGGTAGCAGGGGGTAGGATAGGTGCAGTAGTGGTAGCAGGGGGTAAGATAGGTGCAGCAGTGGTAGGAGGCAGGATGGGTGCAGTAGTGGTGGTAGCAGGGGGTAAGATAGGTGCAGCAGTGGTAGGAGGCAGGATGGGTGCAGTAGTGGTGGTAGCAGGGGGTAAGATAGGTGCAGCAGTGGTAGGAGGCAGGATGGGTGCAGTAGTGGTGGTAGCAGGGAGTAGGATAGGTGCAGTAGTGGTAGCAGGGGGTAAGATAGGTGCAGCAGTGGTAGGGGGTAGGATAGGTGCAGTAGTGGTAGCAGGGGGTAAGATAGGTGCAGCAGTGGTAGGAGGCAGGATGGTTGCAGTAGTGGTGGTAGCAGGGGGCAGGATGGGTGCAGTAGTGGTAGCAGAGGGCAGGATGTGTGCACTAGTAGTTGGGACGCTGGGGGAATAAGATGCAGCGTAACAGGAAGCGCCCTCACAGGTATAATGTGCAGGTATTGGCCATGTTATTTAATAAATATAGGAAAGGCCCGCCTGCACGTTTGTGAAACGAAAGATTTATCACCATTCCCCCAGGTCGCAGCGCTCTGACCTCTTGGTACTTTGCAGTCGTGGTGCCCGACCGCACTGACATGTCCCGCTCGGCCCCAGCTCATGTTCTCTGCAGCAGACCCACCGGGCTGCCCCTGGTGAAAGCGCTCCTCTCCTCCTCGGCTCCCTCCTGCATCTTCCATTCTCCTGTCATCGTGATGTCCGCGCCCGGTTGCCACCAGCACATTCAATGGGTTGGAGATCAGCGCAGGGAGGAGGGACCGACGTCTCAGGTGGCGCTTGGATTGGGAGACGCTGCCGGCAGCGATTGGATGTTGAGAAGCTGCCGGCGGCTATTGGCTGGTGAGGCAGGGCTTGGGGATTTCTATTGGCTGTGAGGCGGCTGTGAGGCGGCTGTCAGCAAAAAACAGCGCGTCCTGCGGGACCCGCTCACTTTTAAAATCCGAGTCCCTCTTTGCGATCACTGCAGTGTGGTTAATGTGTCCGGCGGGCAGCAAAGTGCGGGGCGGGAGGGCGCACACAAACGGGCAGGGCGGCATTCAGGTGTCTAAAAAAGGGGCAGGGCGCAGCGCCCTGTGAAAGACACCTAGAGTGAACACTAGTATATGTGTTCCCTCCTCTTCCTCTCATACCAAAAGTACTGAGAATCATAAGGAGGAGAGGAGTAAGAACGATACTCGTGGCTCCGGATTGGCCAAGAAGAACTTGGTACCCGGAGCTGCAAGAGATGCTCACGGAGGACCCGTGGCCTCTACCTCTAAGGAAGGACCTGCTCCAGCAGGGACCTTGTCTGTTCCAAGACTTACCGCGGCTGCGTTTGACGGCATGGCGGTTTGAACGCCGGATCCTGAAGGAAAAAGGCATTCCAGATGAAGTCATCCCTACCCTGATCAAGGCCAGGAAGGATGTAACTGCAAAACATTATCATCGCATTTGGCGAAAATATGTTGCGTGGTGTGAGGCCAAGAAGGCCCCTACGGAGGAATTTCAACTGGGTCGTTTCCTACATTTCCTGCAAGCAGGATTGTCTATGGGCCTAAAATTAGGATCCATTAAGGTTCAAATTTCGGCCCTGTCGATCTTCTTCCAGAAAGAACTGGCTTCAGTGCCTGAAGTTCAGACGTTTGTCAAAGGGGTACTGCATATACAGCCTCCTTTTGTGCCCCCAGTGGCACCTTGGGATCTCAATGTAGTTTTAGGGTTCCTAAAATCACATTGGTTTGAACCACTTGCCACAGTGGATTTGAAATATCTCACATGGAAAGTGGTAATGCTGTTGGCCCTGGCTTCAGCCAGGCGTGTATCAGAATTGGCGGCTTTATCCTATAAAAGCCCTTACCTGATATTTCATTCGGATAGGGCGGAATTGAGGACTCGTCCTCAATTTCTCCCTAAGGTGGTTTCAGCGTTTCACATGAATCAACCTATTGTGGTACCTGTGGCTACTAGGGACTTGGAGGACTCCAAGTTGCTGGACGTAGTCAGGGCCCTGAAAATATATGTTTCCAGGACGGCTGGAGTCAGAAAATCTGACTCGCTGTTTATCCTGTAAGCACCCAACAAGCTGGGTGCTCCTGCTTCTAAGCAGACGATTGCTCGTTGGATTTGTAGTACAATTCAACTTGCACATTCTGTGGCAGGCCTGCCACAGCCAAAATCTGTAAAAGCCCATTCCACAAGGAAGGTGGGCTCATCTTGGGCGGCTGCCCGAGGGGTCTCTGCTTTACAACTTTGCCGAGCAGCTACTTGGTGAGGGGCAAACACGTTTGCTAAATTCTACAAATTTTATACCCTGGCTGAGGAGGACCTGGAGTTCTCTCATTCGGTGCTGCAGAGTCATCCGCACTCTCCCGCCCGTTTGGGAGCTTTGGTATAATCCCCATGGTCCTTACGGAGTTCCCAGCATCCACTAGGACGTCAGAGAAAATAAGAATTTACTTACCGATAATTCTATTTCTCATAGTCCGTAGTGGATGCTGGGCGCCCATCCCAAGTGCGGATTGTCTGCAATACTTGTATATAGTTATTGTTACAAACAAATCGGGTTGTTTATTGTTGGAAGCCATCTTTTCAGAGGCTCCTACGGTTATCATACTGTTAACTGGGTTCAGATCACGAGTTGTACGGTGTGGTTGGTATGAGTCTTACCCGGGATTCAAGATCCTTCCTTATTATGTACGCTCGTCCGGGCACAGTATCTTAACTGAGGCTTGGAGGAGGGTCATAGGGGGAGGAGCCAGTGCACACCAGCTAGTCTAAAGCTTTTACTTTTTGTGCCCAGTCTCCTGCGGAGCCGCTATTCCCCATGGTCCTTACGGAGTTCCCAGCATCCACTACGGACTATGAGAAATAGAATTATCGGTAAGTAAATTCTTATTTTTACTATGGGGTATCCAGGAATTGGTTTATTGTAGTTTCGATATTTAGTGTTGGATTAACCCTTTAGGTTTTAGGAATTATTTCTCTCTTATTTATGCTTCTTATATAATTGAGCTTGAACATTATAGTGTCATAGATATTACTCAAGAAATAAGCAAATCCATTCCATGCTGAGCTCTTTACTAGGGTCACCCACATTTTGGAGGGATGATTTGTCCTACTCTGCACAGTCTTTTCACAGTTGGAGCATCCTCTCCCCCCCCCACCACCTTGCAATCACAGTCAAAGCCCCCTCTATCTGCCACTTTGTAATCACAGTCAGAGCCCCTATTTCCTCCACCTTGTAATTGCAGTCTGAGCCCCTCTCTACTCCACCTTATAACTGCAGTCTGAGCCCCTCTCTACTCCATCTTACAATTGCAGTCTGAGCCCCTCTCTACTCCATCTTACAATTGCAGTCTGAGCCCCTCTCTACTCCACCTTGTAATTGCAGTCTGAGCCCCTCTCTACTCCACCTTGTAATTGCAGTTGGAGCCCCCTCTCTACTCCACCTTGTAATTGCAGTCTGAGCCCCTCTCTACTCCACCTTGTAATTGCAGCTGGAGCCCCCTCTCTACTCCACCTTGTAATTACAGTCAGAGCCCCTATTTCCTCCACCTTGTAATTGCAGTCAGACCCCCTTCTCTACTCCACCTTATAATTGCAGTCTGAGCCCCTCTCTACTCCACCTTATAATTGCAGTCTGAGCCCCTCTCTACTCCACCTTGTAATTGCAGTCTGAGCCCCTCTCTACTCCACCTTGTAATTGCAGTCGGAGCCCCCTCTCTACTCCACCTTGTAATTGCAGTCGGAGCCCCCTCTCTACTCCACCTTGTAATTGCAGTCTGAGCCCCTCTCTACTCCACCTTGTAATTGCAGTTGGAGCCCCCTCTCTACTCCACCTTGTAATTACAGTCAGAGCCCCTATTTCCTCCACCTTGTAATTGCAGTCAGACTTCCTTCTCTACTCCACCTTATAATTGCAGTCTGAGCCCCTCTCTACTCCACCTTATAATTGCAGTCTGAGCCCCTCTCTACTCCACCTTGTAATTGCAGTCTGAGCCCCTCTCTACTCCACCTTGTAATTGCAGTCGGAGCCCCCTCTCTACTCCACCTTGTAATTGCAGTCGGAGCCCCCTCTCTACTCCACCTTGTAATTGCAGTCGGAGCCCCCTCTCTACTCCACCTTGTAATTGCAGTCGGAGCCCCTCTCTACTCCACCTTGTAATTGCAGTCTGAGCCCCTCTCTACTCCACCTTGTAATTGCAGTTGGAGCCCCCTCTCTACTCCACCTTGTAATTACAGTCAGAGCCCCTATTTCCTCCACCTTGTAATTTCAGTCAGACCCCCTTCTCTACTCCACCTTATAATTGCAGTCTGAGCCCCTCTACTCCACCTTGTAATTGCAGTCTGAGCCCCTCTACTCCACCTTGTAATTGCAGTCAGAGCCCCTATTTCCTCCACCTTGTAATTGCAGTCAGACCCCCTTCTCTACTCCACCTTTTAATTGCAGTCAGACCCCCTTCTCTACTCCACCTTATAATTGCAGTCTGAGCCCCCTCTCTACTCCACCCTGTAGTTGCAGCTGGAGTATCTCTCACCCATCCTCTAATTACAGTCGGACCCCCCTCTCTACTCCACCTTGTAATTGCAGTTGGAGCCCCCTCTCTACTCCACCTTGTAATTACAGTCAGAGCCCCTATTTCCTCCACCTTGTAATTTCAGTCAGACCCCCTTCTCTACTCCACCTTATAATTGCAGTCTGAGCCCCTCTCTACTCCACCTTGTAATTGCAGTCTGAGCCCCTCTCTACTCCACCTTGTAATTGCAGTCGGAGCCCCCTCTCTACTCCACCTTGTAATTGCAGTCGGAGCCCCCTCTCTACTCCACCTTGTAATTGCAGTCTGAGCCCCTCTCTACTCCACCTTGTAATTGCAGTCAGAGCCCCTATTTCCTCCACCTTGTAATTGCAGTCAGACCCCCTTCTCTACTCCACCTTGTAATTGCAGTCAGACCCCCTTCTCTACTCCACCTTGTAATTGCAGTCTGAGCCCCTCTCTACTCCACCTTGTAATTGCAGTCTGAGCCCCTCTCTACTCCACCTTATAATTGCAGTCAGACCCCCTATGTCCTCCACCTTGTAATTGCAGTCTGAACCCCTCTCTACTCCACCTTGTAATTGCAGTCTGAGCCCCTCTCTACTCCACCTTGTAATTGCAGTCTGAGCCCCTCTCTACTCCACCTTGTAATTGCAGTCTGAGCCCCTCTCTACTCCACCTTGTAATTACAGTCAGAGCCCCTATTTCCTCCACCTTGTAATTGCAGTCGGAGCCCACTTTCTACTCCACCTTATAATTGCAGTCTGAGCCCCCTCTCTACTCCACCCTGTAGTTGCAGCTGGAGTATCTCTCACCCATCCTCTAATTACAGTCGGACCCCCCTCTCTACTCCACCTTGTAATTGCAGTCGGAGCCCCCTCTTTCCCCCACCCCATTATTGTAGTCTGAGCTCCCACAACCTGTATATGCATTCAAAGCCCCTCTGTCCCTACCTCGTAATTTCAGTCTGAGACCCCTCTATCTCACCCCATAATAGCAGTTGGAGACGCCTCTCTCCCATAATGTTATTGCAGACAGCGCCCACCTTTCCTCTACCCTGTAACCGCAATCCAAGACCCCCCTCTCTCTCCTAACCTGTTATTGCAGACAGCGCCCCCTTTCCTCTACCCTGTAACCGCAGTTGGAGCCCCCTCTCTCCCTTGAATGGGACTCTGCTACAAGCTTATTACTCTTGCTCTGAAAAACTCTGTTCCCTTTTCTATTGGCCGCTGTCTTAGCGTCTGCTGCTGCTGCATCACGTCTCGGAACATTTGTGACAAAAGAGACATCATCGGCGCTGGTCTCTGAGCGTACCTGACAGCGACTGTGTAAAGTGTGCCGCGCCTTTCCACGCGCTCTACTCTCACACATTAGGAAATTGTTTACAAATGATTTGGTAACGCGTAGAATATTCTCGTCTTGTCCTTTTACGAGCTCTTTATTTGCATATAAATGAGATTTCTCAGCTGCACATTAGTGACATTACAGGAACGGGAGCAATTAGAATCTGCCTTGATTTTTACTCCATCATTATTAAGTTCTCTAAGGTGTCACTTTATCCTGTTACAAAATAACTTTAGTTGTTTCAAGGGGTTTTATATATACCGTGTTTATATGTGTACAAAGGGCCATCTTTTCGCATGTGCTCAATGGACAGTTGACCAAAGGGCCCCAGGAGTACCCTAGGATGATAGCTGAGGGTTCCCTTTTTCAAGCGGTACCAGAGTTTTGAAAATCGGTCCATGGGAACCGGAGAAAGCCGACTTCAAAGCAGTGGTCCCTTTCCTTGTCTGTTAATTGCTCTTCCCAGCCAAATATCTCTGGTTCTGTCTGACGTAGAGTATATTCCAAAAGCTGGAACTCTCCCCTTTCGCTGGACACTGGTCTCTACTATGCCCAGAACCAGAGATATCAGCCTTCTAGCAGCCGGTCCCTGCTCCAGCTCCACACGCCTGGTATGGAGTTTTATATAGTCATTGGTGGATTGCTCTGGCTCCTGAACTCTGATCCCCAAGTCCCCAGTACCTCCTGAAAGATGTCCCCATAACCTCCTGAGCGAGACTCTCTAGTGTTTTTATCCCATTGAAAGCTTAGAAATCTATTTCCAGGAACTAGAGATATCTGCAGTCACGCAAGCTGCCCTCCCACCGGTAAATGATGAATATTAAGCCCACTCCACTATCCACCCCCCGCACTTATTAAACCCCCCCTACCACCCTAGAAGTCTGTACTGGGGCCCCTTTATTTAACCCAATGCCTCCTTCCACAGTTTAGTGTTCTCCCTCCTACCCCATCTCCCACCATCTGTGCAGTGAAGGAGTAATTAGCAGTAGTTATGGCTCCAGCTCCTACATACTGAGTGGAAAACAGAACACCCTCTACCGCCCATGGGACAGCAAAGCTGCGCTGATAGCACCCCCAACCTTTACCACTGGAGGATGGGTAGGGGGTCCCAGTGCATTGCTTTGCCCAGTGGCCTTACTGCTAAGACGGCTCTGTGTATATATGTATGTATGTATATATAGTGGGGAAATGTTGCTGGCACTGTGAAGTTGGTCTTGAGAAAGGTCTTTGCATAGATTGAAACGCTGACCCTGACCTGTTTATTACCCAGAATCTGCTATTTGAAGCCCGGTGATTGCTTTTATTTTTATATTATATTGGAGTAGCCTGAAGACGTTCTTGGCAGAATGGATATAATTCAGACACGCCCTGTAACGTGGTTTACAACAAGGAATTTACAGACTGAAGGAACTGATAAACGATAAGAAAATAAAAATTCATTTGCTAAGGAAGATATTAAGACAGATGAGTGTACTAAAAAAATGGGAAAGAATTTTTCTTTTTTCTTTTTTTGTATAATTGAATAACAGTAATAATCACTAAGTAAAGATGGGTTGGCGCTGCCAGTGTATATATAAAAAGGATTTAAAAAAATAAACACAAAAAAATGTCACCTCCAGGTGCCAGAATAAAAGGTTAATATAATCCAAGGAGATTTCAACAAACATTAGTATATTGATTTACAGAAGTGACGTTTCATGTCTAGTGTGATCCAATCTCAAGCTATACATGTATAATGAAGTAATATGTTTTTCATAACCTTCTAGACAGTTTTATAGTCAAATAAAAAATCTGCTTTTTTTATCCTTATTTATTTGGAACATTATATGGAGATTAGTGCACTTAATAATGGTTTTGCGTTTTGTTATTTGCAGTTTCTGTAATTCCAGTGATTACATTTTGAAGCACAAAAGTGAAATTAATCCAGTGCTCAATTAAGGTTTGGCCTGACGGTGCAGCAGATAGAGATGTTTGTGTATATATACAATATCTATCTATATCTATCTATATATATATATATATATATATATATATATATCTATATCCCTTTCCTGTTTTATACAGTTCAGTTACCTTTTCCCGCAGCTCCTTTTGACAATTCTTTTGCTTTCCCCATGACTCAGAATCCAGACATGTCAGTGCAGCACTGGATGAAAGATGCAAGGGTCTTTCAGGAGTCCAGAAACTCACTGACCTTTTATACACACACACTGATTACAAGCAAACAGATCACAGGTGAGGATGGTTACAATTAGTAGCCATTCAAACCCGTTTGTGTCAACTTGTGTGCATGTTATCTGGCCAAAATCTCCAGGGTATGTAAACTTGTGATCAGGGTCATTTGGGTAGTTTCTGTTGTCATTATGATTTAAAAAGAGTAAACACAGTTGTTTGACAATAAATGGCTTCACTCAACCACTAACCATGAGTGAAAGTAAAGTTTGTGAGTTATCATTCATATTCTCTGACAAATGGCCGGAAAATCACAAATTCTGCTAGGGTATGTAAATTTATGAGCACAACTGTATATATGTGTGTGTGTGTGTGTGTGTATGTATGTATGTGTGTGTCTATGTGTGTGTGTGCGTATATATATATATATATATATATATATATATATATATATCTCTATCCCTTTCACACCGCACAAATAACCCAGTATATTGCTGGGTGTGAAGGGGTGTGAAGAATTCCTGGGTCATCTGACTCTGTATTTCAGCCCGGGAGTAAAGCAGGGTTATTGATGGGCTATTACCAGGTCAGGTGTGATGGGAACGTGATACCCGCGTCGATGCGATCCAGGACCCGTTCACACTATGGAGGCGGCGGCGTGGAGATGATCTCACCTCCAAGTGGCGCCTCTGCTCCCGCCCCCAATATTGCCGGTGATTGCGATGTGAACGCGGCTTTAGTCTACACATGAGAAGCCGCACGACAACCAGTGAGCGGTGATGCGCTGTAAAGGGGGATGTACCCCAGCGTTGGTGCTATGAAGTGTGATACGCTGGAACTATGCTGCTATTTGCAGTGCACACACAGCGTACAATCCAGTCCACGCATTGCACCTGGGAGCCCATACTTGGGCCTAGTCGTGAGTTGGCGATAAGAGAAGGAACGGTACTGTTGTGCCTCTGTCCTTACTGAATAGGGTTCCCCATGCGTATCGCCAGCTGTGACCCTGTATTGTATATAGCATAAGCCCTGCGTCCATCCGTTTCTCATATTGATAAATAGCTTTTAGTTCCCGTCCACATAAAAACATTTTCTGCGCTGTTCTATTGAAGTTGTTCCTCGTTGTGCGGTCTGTGAGCTTCAGCTGTTTGCCACAGTAGCAGGACTGAACTTAGAGTGTTTTCTGCCAGCAAATTGCTGTGTTACAGCCTGCGTGCCAGCTCTATGATCAGGGACCGGTGTGGCATATATGTGCCAGGCTTAGGTGGAATGCTCCTGTGCCAGCTCAGTGGCAGCGTCCCTCAGATTACAGCCATACACGTCAGTCATTACTCAGATTTGCTGCTGGGTTTCTGCTTAGTGATCGTCTGTCCAAGATGTTTTATTTATCTTATTGTATATCACACTTCCCGTACTACTGTGTGGCCCCTCCTATACTACTGTGTGGCCCTTCCCATGTTGCTGTGTGGCCCTTCCCGTGTTGCTGTGTGGCCCTTCCCGTGTTGCTGTGTGGCCCTTCCCGTGTTGCTGTGTGGCCCTTCCCGTGTTGCTGTGTGGCCCTTCCCGTGTGCTGTGTGGCCCTTCCCGTGTGCTGTGTGGCCCCTCCCGTGTCGCTGTGTGGCCCCTCCCGTGTCGCTTTGTGGCCCCTCCCGTATAACTGTGCGGCCCCTCCCGTATCACTGTGTGAAAACAATATGTGAATGATTGGTCTATACTTGGCCATGATGAGCCTGCCCCTCTGCTAGTAGTAGACCTGCGTATTGCTGCGCGTAGTGGGTAGAGCTTCTCTATCTTGCATAACATTTGGGTGGTGAATGGGAGATGAGTAACTGGAGTAGCTGCAGGTAGGTCTGACTGCTGAGCTTGCTGACCTGCTTTGTGCATCCAGACATACACCACACACTTTAGTGCTTGCAATGTGAATGCTACCAGTTGCCCATCAACATTGCGCTAATCTTGCTTTAATAGTGATGGTGAAATGACCTACTCATTTGGATTCAAGTATATTTGGATCTTAGTTTATTACGTCTAGTTTTAGGGGGAAGGGGGGATTCAGTTTGTTTTTGTGTGCCCGATCTCCTGTGTAAAGAAATTGGGCAGTGTCCAATTGTTTTGCAGATCTGGGTAACTGGGCACCCGTAACTTTTTGCACCCAATTGCATCGGGTGTAGACTCATAGGGGTCGTTTCAATTCGGCAACTTATGAATAGCGCCGGGAATTAGCTCCCGACGCTATTCAATTCAGCTACTAGTTACCCGCAATTGTCGGGAATTCTTCTCTCATCCCCGGGGGGTGAGAGAAGAAAACCGACAAAAGTGCTGCCGCGCGGCTGGCGCGAGGCTGATTCTGTCGGGAATCGGCATCGCCGCGGGTAGTTAAGTCGGAGAATGCCCGTTCTCCCAACAAAACTACCTGTTAAGTCGGCGAGAACGGGCCATTGCCGACTTAACTGGAGCTGAATTGAATAGCGTCGGGAGCTAATTCCCGGCGCTATTCATAAGTTGCCGAATTGAATCGACCCCATAAAGTGGCTAAACCTGTCTAAACTATCAGACACCCAAAAGCATGACTGTTCCCACATTTCTGCTCTTTACCTCAGGACGGGGAGAGCAGAAATAATGGGTGCCCGTGGCACTGCACAACCTCAGGACTGGGTGTACAGAAGTAGAATAACTCTGATGGGTGCCCAAAAAACAATGGAACCCCCCCCCCACACTGTCATTGTGTAAAAACCAGGAGATTGTGTGAAAAGGAACTCAAATAAAAAATATCACATAAATTCACTTTATATCTCTCTAACGTCCTAGTGGATGCTGGGGACTCCGTAAGGACCATGGGGATTGACGGGCTCCGCAGGAGACATGGGCACTTTAAGAAATAATTTAGGTTCTGGTGTGCTCTGGCTCCTCCCTCTATGTCCCTCCTCCAGACCTCAGTTTAATACGGTGCCCAGAGGAGCTGGGTGCTTTTCAGTGAGCTCTCCTGAGTTCGCAGAGAGAAAGTATTTTGTTAGGATTTTTTATTTTCAGAGAGATCTGCTGGCAACAGACTCCCTGCATCGTGGGACTGAGGGGAGAGAAGCAGCCCTACTCTCTGCAGATAGGTCCTGCTTCTTAGGCTACTGGACACCATTAGCTCCAGAGGGATCGTACACAGGATCTCACCCTCGCCGTCCGATCCCAGAGCCGCGCCACTGTCCCCCTCGCAGAGCCGGAAGACAGAAGCCGGGTGAGCATGAGAAGCAAGAAGACTTCAAATTGGCAGCAGAAGACTCCGTTCTTCACTGAGGTAGCGCACAGCACTGCAGCTGTGCGCCATTGCTCCCACACACACCTCACATACTCCGGTCACTGTAAGGGTGCAGGGGGGGGGGGGGCAGCATTTGGAATCTCTTTTTGGCAAAAGTAAACATATATACAGTTGGGCACTGTATATATGTATGAACCCCTGCCAAGAAAATGCATATTTAAGCGGGACAGAAGCCCGCCGTCGAGGGGGCGGGGCTTCCTCAGCACTCACCAGCGCCATTTTTTCTCCACAGCTCCACTGAGAGGAAGCTCCCCAGCCTCTCCCGTGCAGATTCACGGTAGAAGAGGGTAAAAAGAGAGGGGGGGGGGCACATAAATTAGGCGCAAAAACACAATATAAACAGCAGCTACTGGGTTAACATTAAGTTACTGTGTTATTCCTGGGATATATAGCGCTGGGGTGTGTGCTGGCATACTCTCTCTCTGTCTCTCCAAAGGGCCTTGTGGGGGAACTGTCTTCAAAAAGGGCATTCCCTGTGTGTGTGGTGTGTCGGTACGCTTGTGTCGACATGTCTGATGAGGAAGGCTATGTGGAAGCAGAGCGGGAGCAAATGAATGTGGCGTCTCCGCCGACGGCGCCGACACCTGATTGGATGGATATGTGGAAGGTTTTAAATGATAATGTTTTAATTCCTTACATAAAAGGTTAGAAAAAGCTGAAGCCTCAGGGACAGTCAGGGTCCCAACCCATGCCTGATCCTATGTCGCAGAGGCCGACAGGGTCTCAGAAGCGCCCACTATCCCAAATTGTTGACACGGATACCAACATGGATTCTGACTCCAGTGTCGATTACGATGATGCAAAATTACAACCAAAATTGGCTAAATCCATCCGTTATATGATTATAGCAATTAAGGATGTGTTGCACATCACAGAGGAAACTCCAGTCCCTGACAGCAGGGTACATATGTATGGGGAAAAGAAGCCACAGGTAACCTTTCCCCCCTCACACGAGCTAAATGAGTTATGTGAAAAGGCTTGGGAATCTCCAGATAAAAAACTGCAGATTTCCAAAAGGATTCTTATGGCGTATCCTTTCCCGCCAACGGACAGGTTACACTGGGAATCCTCCCCTAGGGTGGACAAAGCTTTAACACGCTTATCCAAGAAGGTAGCCCTGCCGTCACAGGATACGGCTACCCTCAAAGATGCTGCGGATAGAAAACAGGAGGGTACCCTGAAGTCCATTTATACACATTCAGGTACCTTACTGAGGCCGGCGATCGCGTCGGCCTGGGTGTGTAGTGCTCTAGCAGCGTGGACGGACACCCTGTCTGAGGAACTTGATACCTTAGACAAGGATACTATATTATTGACCCTGGGGCATATTAAAGACGCTGTCCTATATATGAGAGATGCTCAAAGAGACATTAGTCTACTGGGTTCTAGAATAAATGCTATGTCGATTTCTGCCAGAAGGGTCCTGTGGACTCGGCAATGGACAGGTGATGCCGACTCAAAAAGGCATATGGAGGTTTTACCTTACAAGGGTGAGGAATTGTTTGGGGAGGGTCTCTCGGACCTGGTCTCCACAGCTACTGCTGGAAAGTCAAATTTTTTGCCATATGTTTCCTCACAGCATAAGAGAGCACCGTATTATCAAATGCAGTCCTTTCGATCACAGAAAAACAAGAAAGTCCGAGGTGCGTCCTTTCTTGCCAGAGGCAGGGGCAGAGGAAAGAAGCTGCACAACACAGCTAGTTCCCAGGAACAGAAGTCCTCTCCGGCCTCTACAAAATCCACCGCATGACGCTGGGGCTCCACAAGCGAAGCTAGGCCCGGTGGGGGCACGTCTTCTAAATTTCAGCCACAAGTGGGTTCACTCCCAGTTGGAACCCTGGGCTATAGATATTGTGTCTCAGGGATACAAGCTGGAATTCGAGGAGATGCCCCCGCACCGATACCTCAGATCGGCCCTGCCAGCTTCCCCCCACGAGAGGGAAATAGTGTTAACTGCAATTCACAAATTGTATCTTCAACTGGTAGTGGTCAAGGTTCCCCTCCTTCAACAAGGAAGGGGTTATTATTCGACCATGTTTGTAGTCCCGAAACCGGACGGTTCGGTCAGACCCATATTGAATTTAAAATCCCTGAACATATACCTGAAAAGGTTCAAGTTCAAGATGGAATCGCTGAGAGCGGTCATCGCAAGTCTGGAAGGGGGGGATTTTATGGTGTCTCTGGACATAAAGGATGCATACCTTCATGTCCCCATTTATCCACCTCATCAGGCGTACCTCAGATTTGTGGTACAGGATTGTCATTACCAATTTCAGACGTTGCCGTTTGGTCTCTCCACGGCACCGAGAATATTTACCAAGGTAATGGCGGAAATGATGGTACTCCTGCGGAAGCAAGGAGTCACAATTATCCCATACTTGGACGATCTCCTCATAAAAGCGAGATCAAGAGAGCAGTTGCTGATCAGCGTAGCACTTTCTCTGGAAGTGTTACGGCAACACGGCTGGATTCTAAATATTCCAAAGTCGCAGTTGGTTCCTACGACTCGTCTGCCTTTCCTGGGCATGATTCTGGACACAGACCAGAAAAGGGTTTATCTCCCGATGGAGAAAGCTCAGGAACTCATGACACTGGTCAGGAACCTATTAAAACCAAAACAGGTGTCAGTGCATCACTGCACTCGTGTCCTGGGAAAGATGGTGGCATCATACGAGGCCATTCCCTTCGGCAGGTTCCATGCGAGGACTTTTCAATGGGACTTACTGGACAAGTGGTCCGGATCACATCTTCAGATGCATCGGTTAATCACCCTATCCCCCAGGGCCAGGATATCACTCCTGTGGTGGCTGCAAAGCGCTCACCTTCTCGAGGGCCGCAGATTCGGCATTCAGGACTGGGTCCTGGTGACCACGGACGCAAGCCTCCGAGGTTGGGGTGCAGTCACACACGGAAGAAATTTCCAAGGTCTGTGATCAAGTCAAGAGACTTGCCTTCACATCAACATCCTGGAACTACGGGCCATATACAACGCCCTACGTCAAGCGGAGACCCTGCTTCCCGACCAACCGGTTCTGATTCAGTCAGACAACATCACCGCAGTGGCTCATGTAAACCGCCAAGGCGGCACAAGGAGCAGAGTGGCGATGGCGGAAGCCACCAGAATTCTTCGCTGGGCGGAGAATCACGTAAGCGCACTGTCAGCAGTGTTCATCCCGGGAGTGGACAACTGGGAAGCAGACTTCCTCAGCAGACACGACCTCCACCCGGGAGAGTGGGGACTTCATCAGGAAGTTTTCGCACAGATTACAAGTCGGTGGGAACTGCCACAGGTGGACATGATGGCATCCCGCCTCAACAAAAAGCTACAGAGGTATTGCACCAGGTCAAGAGACCCTCAGGCGATAGCTGTAGACGCCCTGGTGACACCGTGGTGTTCCAGTCGGTCTATGTATTTCCTCCTCTTCCTCTCATACCCAAGGTGCTGAGGATAATAAGAAAAAGAGGAGTGAGAACAATACTCATTGTTCCAGATTGGCCAAGAAGGACTTGGTATCCAGATCTGCAAGAAATGCTCACAGAGGACCCGTGGCCTCTTCCACTAAGACAGGACTTGTTGCAACAGGGGCCCTGTCTGTTCCAAGACTTACCGTGGCTGCGTTTGACGGCATGGCGGTTGAACGCCGGATCCTAGCAGAGAGGCATTCTGGATGAGGTCATTCCTACGCTGATAAAGGCTAGGAAGGACGTGACAGCTCAACATTATCACCGTATATGGCGAAAATATGTTGCTTGGTGTGAGGCCAGGAATGCTCCTACGGAGGAATTCCAGCTGGGCCGTTTCCTTCACTTCCTACAGTCCGGAGTGAATTTGGGCCTAAAATTGGGTTCCATTAAGGTCCAGATTTCGGCCCTATCCATTTTCTTTCAAAAAGAGTTGGCTTCTCTACCTGAAGTTCAGACGTTTGTAAAGGGAGTGCTGCATATTCAGCCCCCTTTTGTGCCTCCAGTGGCACCTTGGGATCTTAACGTGGTGTTGAGTTTCCTGAAATCCCACTGGTTTGAACCACTCAAAACGGCGGAGTTGAAATATCTCACGTGGAAGGTGGTCATGCTATTAGCCTTGGCTTCGGCTAGGCGTATGTCAGAGTTGGCGGCTTTGTCACATAAAAGCCCCTATCTGGTTTTCCATGCGGATAGAGCAGAATTGAGGACCCGTCCACAATTTCTGCCGAAAGTGGTTTCATCCTTTCATATAAACCAACCTATTGTGGTGCCTGTGGCTACTACTGACTTGGAGGATTCCGAGTTACTTGATGTGGTCAGGGCTTTGAAGGTTATGTAGCCAGAATGGCTAGGGTCAGGAAAACAGAGTCTTTGTTTATCCTGTATGCTTCCAACAAGCTTGGTGCTCCTGCTTCAAAGCAAACTATTGCTCGCTGGATCTGTAACACGATTCAGCAGGCTCAGTCTGCGGCTGGATTGCCGCTGCCTAAATCAGTTAAGGCCCATTCCACTAGGAAGGTGGGCTCTTCTTGGGCGGCTGCCCGAGGGGTCTCGGCATTACAGCTTTGCCGAGCGGCTACTTGGTCAGGTTCAAACACTTTTGCAAAGTTCTACAAGTTTGATACCCTGGCTGAGGAGGACCTTGTGTTGCTCATTCGGTGCTGCAGAGTCATCCGCACTCTCCCGCCCGTTTGGGAGCTTTGGTATAATCCCCATGGTCCTTACGGAGTCCCCAGCATCCACTAGGACGTTAGAGAAAATAAGATTTTACTTACCGGTAAATCTTTTTCTCGTAGTTCGTAGTGGATGCTGGGCGCCCGTCCCAAGTGCGGATTGTCTGCAATACTTGTATGTAGTTATTGCTTCAATAAGGGTTATGTTATGGTTGAATCAGGGTTGACCTGATGCTCTGTTTATCATACTGTTAACTGGTTGTTTTCACTTGTTATACGGTGTGATTGGTGTGGCTGGTATGAGTCTGGCCCTGGATACCAAAATCCTTTCCTTGTACTGTCAGCTCTTCCGGGCACAGTTTCTCTAACTGAGGTCTGGAGGAGGGGCATAGAGGGAGGAGCCAGAGCACACCAGAACCTAAATTCTTTCTTAAAGCGCCCATGTCTCCTGCGGAGCCAGTCTATCCCCATGGTCCTTACGGAGTCCCCAACCTCCACTACGGACTACGAGAAATAGATTTACCGGTAAGTAAAATCTTATTTTTAGGTTCTCGTTTAAAGATAGTTGAGCAAATGTCTCCTTTCTGTAGTTGTAGCACACAAAATTTATGTTCTGTTTTTAGAGGGAGTTAATTCAATTGCATTTCATTTAAAACGACATTGTTTAGGAAAGTCTGGCATAGAGAACGCAGGGAACATAGTGTAAGACTGCGGCAGTGGCCGGTGAGTTTAATCTAGTTGGACACGTGATTCCCTAATGTGCGACACTCAGGGGTTACTGCGCCTTCCGCCGTGGACTCTGGAAGGGGAGGGTGTAGATTTTGTGTACAGCGATGGTAATAAACTTTTTCAGAGTATTAAAATTGCTCCTTGTGCACTGAATGCAGAGAGTAATCCCCAGGCCAAACGCCGGTGTCTAATTTTGGAGCATAGGGTTAAGAGTTCACCGTCTATTCTGGTATCACCGTGAGATGAGCTCAGGGGTTATTTAACGAATACGTCTTCAGCGCGCAGGAATTGCCTGCCGGCCCTAGTGATTCATATTTAACACTAGGCCAAAGAGTGGCCACAAATGACTGTTAAATCACCAGTAAGTAATAAAAATAATCTACTTCAGTAGAATAAGGGCACATTACAGCCACTGTGACATATTTACATAGGAACAGCCGTGAGATTCATACGCTTAACGTTATAAGACAGCAGAGAGCCGTCTTACAGCCCGGGGCAATGATTCCTGAGGACGCAGCCTAGGGATAGACTGTTTGTATCACCCTGTAGTCCACATGCATCCGAGACAGCCATGTTGTTTGCCCGACCAATGTTTCTATGACGTGTTACCAGTAACAATACTGAGGCACGAGGCACCAGGTGTTTAAGCAACCTGCAGTGGCATCTGTAAAACATGGCATAACTACGAGCACATATTTGCACTTTGCCATATTTCACTTGGAATAATGACTCTTGTTGTGTGCCATGGTGGAGGGGGGGGGGGGGTAGGGGTAAGTCTGTGGTAGGCTGCATGCAGGTGCCCTCTGCTTAGAGTGTAGTTACAGGTGATGGATTGCACCTGAATGAGGAGGTGGTGGCGGTGCTAGGGGGTTAGAAGGTTGGAGGAGAGTTTAAACTAGGAGCCTGGGGAGAGGGTTTAGCTAGAAACTACGGGTCATGCAGTGAGAATAGTGGGGACAGCGGTAGTAAACTAAATCAGGGAGGAATAGGGGGGAGAGAGAGAGAGCAGCCGGTAAGGGTATCAACATGGGCACTAAAAAAGGTTTTATCAAAACACTAATAACGATTATGCGTCATCGTTGCTGCATAAAGTGAATGATTTCCCTAGAACAAGGGGAAATACTTAATTGTATGTATGTAAACGCTAGATGCCTTACAGGTAAAAAGGGCGAACTAGAAATACTTGCAGCAAGCAAACAGTATGATATTGTAGGCATTACTGAAACTTGGTGGGACGAATCTCATGATTGGACAGTCAATCTACAGGGTTATACGCTGTCCAGGAGACACAGATTAAATAAACGGGGTGGAGCGGTATGTCTCTACGTAAACCCGTTTCTAAAACCTGATATGCGGGAAGATATTCAGGAGGGGACTGTAGACACTGTTGAGACGTTATGGGGTAGAAATTGCATGCGGGGAAAAGGAATAAAAAAGTTAGTATTGGGTTTATGCTACAGGCCGCCTGGTATTAATGTATCTGATGAGGAATTGTTACTGAAGCAAATTGAAAGAGCAGCAGGAGTAGGAGATATAGGGCTATATTCAATAACTGTCTGAAGCTGCCGTCTTGTCGGAAAGACGGCAGCTTCCGACAGTTTTAGGTCAGAAGGGGTTCCGACCTATTCATTACGGCCCCGTTTATTCCGACAAGTCGGGAAACCCGACTTGTCAGAATGCACGCTGATCGGCGGCTTCAGACGCCGATCAGCGTGCATTGTCGGAAGCGGGGCCAAACCTTACAGGTTTTAGCCCCGTTTCCGACAATCTCAATTTGACTTTAAAGAAAGTCGGATTGAGATGAGGAGACTAGTGGTGCTGCGGGGGGAGCAGAGATCGGCGGCCGGCGGGAGGAGAAGGCTGCGGAGGGACATGTCTGCGGCGGCGGGAGGAGGCGCTGCAGGGAGAGAGGTGCCTGGCCGTCTCCCGGCAAGGCACCTCTATCCCTGCAGCGCCTCCCCCCGCCGCCGCAGACATGTCCCCCCGCAGCCAGCTCCTGCCGCCGGCCGATGATCTCTGCTCCCCCTGCCACCGTCCCGCTCACGCCTGCCGCCGCCATCTGCACCGCTGCTGTCAGCGCATCAGCAGCCGCTGACAGCAGCGGCAGCACAGGACCTGTGTACGGCCAAATCAGACAGTCGGATTTGGCCGTCCATTGAATAGGGGTTGTTGGGTCCATTCCGACAACGGAATGGACCCGACTCTTATTGAATATACCCCATAGTAGTGATGGGAGAATTTAACTATCCAGAAATTAACTGGAAAAACGATTCATGTGATACTGCTTGGGGTAATACGTTTTTAAACATACTAAATAATAACTACTCAGTTCAGCTTATCGACGAACCCACCAGCTACAATGGAATCTTGGATCTGGTATTAACAAACAATGGGGAATTGGTATCAAATATTATAGTAGGGAACCCATAGGAAACTGCGACCACAATATGGTCACATTCAATATCCGTTTTCATTAGCAGTCCTATACTGGCTCAACTAGGACTCTAAACTTGAAGCCAACTTTGACATGATGAGGGAAGTTTTAAGGGATATCGAATGGGAAATTTTGTTTCAAGGAAAAAATACTACGGCGAAATGGGATGTATTAAAATCACTGCTAGTTAAAAAATACTCTCAAATTTATTCCCATGAGCAGCAAAAAAAGGAAAAGAAATCCCAAACCAATGTGGCTTAACAAAAAGATAAAGGAACTTATGGGCAAGAGAAGGCGAGCATTCAAAAAATACAAATCTGACGGGAATGCAGAGTCATTTCAGCACTATAAGGAATGTAATAAAATATGCAAAAAAGAAATAAGAGCTGCTAAAGTAGAAACTGAAAAACTAGTAGCAAAGGAAAGCAAAGCGAATCCCAAAAAAAATATTTAAATACATCAACAGCAAGAGATTAAAGAAGTAGAGTATAGGCCCTTTAAAAGAAAAAGTTGGGAGTCTTAATCAAAAATGATAATGACATAGCAGACAAACTGAGTTTTTTTCAACGGTGTTTACAAGAGAGGACCAAATTCAGGGACTAACACACAATCTCAATAATGATAATGTCCCACTGATAAGTGCTTATTTAAGTGAGGAGGTAGTCTGTGACCGATTAAAAAATGTAAAGATTAATAAGTCACCGGGTCCCGATGGAATTCACCCAGGGGTTCTAATGGAGCTTCACTCTGAACTTGCAAAACCGCTATTTTTGATCTTTACAGATTCAGTTATATCAGGTATGGTTCCCAAATACTGGCGTATAACGGAAGTAGTGCCAATATTCAAAAAGGAAAGTAAAGCTGAACCGGGTAATTACAGACCAGTTAGTCTTGCATCTATAGTGGGGAAAGTATTCAGAAGTTCCTTGAAGCCAATAAGGTCATTAAAAGGAATCAACATGGATTTGTGAAGGACAGATCATGTCAAACCAACTTACTTGGCTTTTATGAAACAGTAAGTGCGAACCTTGATCAGGGTAAGGAGGTGGATGTAATCTTTTTACAAGAAATAGGGCTAGGGAGCACAATATGCACTTGGGTCAAAAATTGGTTAGATAATAGGGAGCAGCGCGTTGTGGTTAATGGATCATTTTCAAATTGGACTGAAGTGCTAAGTGGTGTGCCAAAGGGTCTGTACTAGGACTACTATTGTTTAACATTTTCATTAACGAGCGAACAGTAGGTTTAGAGAGCATGGTGTCAATTTTTGCAGGCGATATCAAATTGTGTAAGGTTATAAATACGGAGGGAGATCCTGAGTCTCTTCAGAACGACTTAGTTAAACTAGAAGCATGGGCAGCCAAATGGAGAATGTGCTTCAATACAGAAACGTGTAAGGTAATGCACTGTGGTAGCAAGAACAAAAATAACACCTACATACTAAATGGTGTAATATTAGGGGATTCTGTACTGGAAAAGGACTTAGGTGTTCACATAGATATCAAACTAAGCAGCAGTACCCAAAGTAGGATTGCAGCAAAGAAGGCTAATAAGATATTAGCATGCATAAAACGGGGCATTGATGCAAGGGACGAGAGTATTATACTCCCATTATACAAATCACTAGTGAGGCCACATCTTGAATACTGTGTACAATTTTGGGTACCATACTACAAAAAGGATATCCTGGAGCTAGAAAAGGTTCAGAGGTGGGCGACCAAACTAATTAAGGGCATAGAGACGCTGGAATACGAGGAAAGGCTCACAAGGCTAGGCATGTTTACACTGGAAAAGTGGAGACTAAGGGGTATATGCAATTAGCGGCGAATCGCGGCAAATTATCGCCGTTTTTTAATTCGACACAATTCGACAGGTGAATTCCGGCAGGTGGCTTCCGGAATTCACCATATTCAATGAAAAACGGATTCGACAGTCCCGCGGGCGAAAAACGGCCAATTTGCCGGATTTTGCCGCGATTTAAAAAACTGGGAAAAACCCGGAAAAAAATGGCGTGGGGTCCCCCCTCCAAAGCATAACCAGCCTCGGGCTCTTCGAGCTGGTCCTGGTTCTAAAAATGCGGGGAAAAAATTGACAGGGGATCCCCCGTATTTTTAAAACCAGCACCGGGCTCTGCGCCTGGTGCTGGTGCAAAAAATACGGGGGACAAAAAGAGTAGGGGTCCCCCGTATTTTTTACACCAGCATCGGGCTCCACTAGCTGGACAGATAATGCCACAGCCGGGGGTCACTTTTATACAGTGCCCTGCGGCCGTGGCATTAAATATCCAACTAGTCACCCCTGGCCGGGGTACCCTGGGGGAGTGGGGACTCCTTCAATCAAGGGGTCCCCCCCCCCCCAGCCACCCAAGGGCCAGGGGTGAAGCCCGAGGCTGTCCCCCCCATCCATGGGCTGCGGATGGGAGGCTGATAGCCTTGAGTAAAATGACAGAATATTGTTTTTTCCAATAGTACTACAAGTCCCAGCAAGCCTCCCCCGCAAGCTGGTACTTGGAGAACCACAAGTACCAGCATGCGGGAGAAAAACGGGCCCGCTGGTACCTGTAGTACTACTGGAAAAAAAATACCCAAATAAAAACAGGAGACACAGACCGTGACAAGTACAACTTTATTACACACTGCCGACACACACATACTTACCTATGTTGACCCGCCGACTGCCACAGTCTCCGACGATCCGGGGTACCTGTGAAAAAAATTAGACTCACCTCAATCCAGTGTCCGGGAGATAATCCACGTACTTGTTAAAAAAAGAAAACGAACACCCGTACCATGCCGGACTGAAAGGGGTCCCATGTTTACACATCAGACCCCTTTCCCCGAATGCCGGGACACCACGTGACTCCTGTCACTGAGGTCCCTTCAGCCAATCAGGAAGCGCTACTTCCGTGGCACTCACCTGATTGACTGTGCGCGTGTGACCTCAGACAGCGCATCGCAAAGCCTCTCCATTACTTTCAATGGTGGGAACTTTGCGGGTAGCGGTGGGGTTAACCCGCGGTCAGCCGCTGACTGCGGGTGACCTCACCGCTGACGCAAAGTTCCCACCACTGAATATAATGGAGAGGCTTTGCGATGCGCTGTCTGAGGTCAGACGTACACAGAGCCAATCAGCAGAGTGCAAGGACGTTACACTCGCTGATTGGCTGAAGAGACACTTCTGTGACAGCTGTCACGGGGGTGTCTGCATTCGTGGAAAGGGGTCTCATGTGTCAACATGGGACCCCTTTCAGTCCGGCATGGTACGGGTGTTCGTTTATTTGTTTTGCCAAGTACGAGGATTTATATCTGGACACTGGATTGAGGTGAGTATAATTATCTTTTATTTTCAGGTACCCGTGGATTCTACTTGGAGAAGAGGACCGACTGCTTCGTGTCAACATAGGTAAGTATGTGTGTGTCGGCAGTGTGTAATAAAGTTGTACTTGTCACGGTGTGTGTCTCCTGTTTTTATTTGGGTATTTTTTCCCCCAGTAGTACTACAGGTACGAGCGGGCCCGTTTTTCTCCCGCATGCTGGTACTTTTGTTTCTCCAAGTACCAGCTTGCGGGGGAGGCTTGCTGGGACTTGTAGTACTACTGGAAAAAACAATATTCTTTCAATTTTGACAAGGCTATCAGCCCCCCATCCGCAGCCCTTGGATGGGGGGGACAGCCTCGGGCTTCACCCCTGGCCCTTGGGTGGCTGGGGGGGGGGCCCCTTGATTGAAGGGGTTCCCACTCCCCCAGGGTACCCCGGCCAGGGGTGACTAGTTGGATATTTAATGCCACGGCCGCAAGGCACTGTATAAAAGTGACCCCCGGCTGTGGCATTATCTGTCCAGCTAGTGGAGCCCGATGCTGGTGTAAAAAATACGGGGGACCCCTACTCTTTTTGTCCCCCGTATTTTTTGCACCAGCACCAGGCACAGAGCCCGGTGCTGGTTTTAAAAATACGGGGGATCCTCTGTCAATTTATTTCCCCGCATTTTTAGAACCAGGACCAGCTCGAAGAGCCCGAGGCTGGTTATGCTTTGGAGGGGGGACCCCACGCCATTTTTTTTCTGAATTTTACCATTCCATCTAAAAAAATAAAAATAAAAATAATACTTGTGCCTCCAAAAAAGACAAACCAAGTACCTAATCCCTTCTAATATAAATAGATATGCTATTATCAATAAAAAAAACACAAAAAAAACATGTTTTAATTTTTTTTTATTAGTTTCACCCACCAAAGTGTGGCGGATTGAAAATGTCGAATTTACTGTCTAACAGCACTGTTGTCAAATTTCCAAACTTCAATTGAATATACTTTGGTCGAATTGCAGCACTTGTATCATTGCAGAAAAGTCGAATTTGACAAAAGTCGAATTTCAAAAAGTCGAATTTTGAAAGTCCGTTTTTTGGACGGAAAGTACTGAATTGCATTGACAATTTTTTTTTTTTTGGGCGAAAAAGTCCCAAATTCGACAATTTCGGGAATTCGACCGCAATTGCATGTACCCCTAAGAGGGGACATGAACAACGTCTACAAATATATAAGGGGACAATACACAGAGCTTGGGAGGGACCTATTTTTTACTCGCTTAGGTTAGAGGAGAGGAGTTTCCGAACAAAGCGAAGAAAAGGTTTTTTCACAGTAAGAACAATACGTGTTTGGAATTCCCTGCCTGAGAGAGTAGTAATGGTGGACTCAGTCAACACCTTTAAGAATGGGTTACATAAATTCCTAATGGATAAGGATATCCAGGGTTATGGTGCGTAGTCATGCAAATATAGTTACTATAAAAAGAGGAATATAACACAACAGCTGACCTCAGCATCAGACAAAATTTAGACCAAAATAATCCTGCATAGGAGACCACAAAATAGGTTGAACTCGATGGACAAATTGTCTTTTTTTCAACCTCAGATACTATGGTACTATATTACTAGGTAGTGAATTACTTTGTAATACTAATGCTTGTATCTGCAAGTCCCATTCTAAATATAAGGCAGGTATCATGGCCATTAAAATAGCACACGGGGGCCCAGGGGATATAGGCTGACCCACATTTCACTCTGACAGAGATGGATTTGGGCGTTCGACAGGCAGCTACTGCATAAATCGAGCGTTATTTTGGACGAGCCAGTCAGATTTGGGACAGTATAAAAGTGATAGTCTCTAGTCTCTGTATATTTTCACCATACAGTATGGTCCTTTTAATTGGCTTTTTTTTACTTTAATCACCATACTGGGGATCTTGCTGGCCTTGAGATGCTCCACAGCATGGGTCTTCAACCTGCGGCCCTCCAGCTGCTGTGGAACTACACATCCCAGCATGCCCTGCCACTGTTTGGCTATTAAGGCATGCTAAAACCGAGGCAGGGCATGCTGGTATGTGTAGTTCCACAGCAGCTGGAGGGCCGCAGGTTGAAGAGCCATGCTGTACAGTACGGGGTCTGCGACAGCACAGTCCTATATTATACTGTATTGCGCCTGGTGAACGTAACACGCCCGTACGGTTATGTTTTTGGGAGAGATAAGAGATAACAGTCAAAACAACAGATACAGAACGGAACCAAAACTCTGCAAACAGGCAGGGGGAAATGTATCAAAGCTTGGAGAGAGAGAAAGTGGGAAGAGATAAGTACCAACCAATCAGCTCCTAGCTGTCATTTTTCAAACACAACCTGTAACATGGCCGCTAGGATCTGATTGGGTAGTACGTTCTCTCCACTTTCTCCAAGCTTTGATAAATCTCTCTCTTGAGAACACATTTATAGGAGCAATTAAATCCCTGTATCAACAGCATTGTGTATCCATCAAGGATCCTTTCTGTTAGATAAATACACGGGTGAATATAATGGGGCCAGCCTGAATTTTATTGTACAGAAGTGGGTTTTAAAACCTGCCGGTTCAACAGTATTAGTGCTGCTCCAAATGCTGTATAACCCTAGAGCTTCCCTAGAAGGGAAAGGGGGGGAAAATGGGGTACAACCTAAAGCACATTGAAAAAAAATATATATATATAAAAAAAAATTAAAGTAAAAAAATAAATATAAATATATATAATTTATTTATTTAGATTTTGCATTCTGACTTCCCAAGCCTAAATTCCTAACATTCCTCTGGCTGGGAGTCCTGGGCATAAAACAAAGGAACTCATTTCAATTTCTAGATCTGAAAAAAAAAAAAAAGAATGAATAAAGCATTTGCCAAATATTTTCACCAGAGAAAATTATTCACATTCCAACCAGGTATTTTTATTGCTACTTTTCTATGTGCAAAGTGTAATGAATTTATTTAAAGTGAAGTTGTTGGTGTTTTTTATTTTATTTTTTATTCCTCTTAGTTTATATGTACTTCCGTTAATGCAGTTTGGTTATTCATGCCGCTGAATGTTCATGATTTTGTTACTACACCAGATCTGCTCATGCAGCGCCAGGTTTTACAGGGGCCGATGGGATGTTTTCACTGATATTTTTGCAAAAATAAGGCCATTGGTTGCTGCTATAGGTGTTTGCTCTCTGGGTTGGGGGTTAAGTCATCCTCAGAGGTATGGTGCACTTTGGTTCACAGTAGGTGGGCAACCCTTGCCAGCACTGGAACGAAGAAGGCGCAGGCAGCACTTATAGCTGTGTAGCTTCTTAACTGTGTTTTCTTGCAATAAATTGGGATTTGCAGGTTCCACCTGTTGCATGGAATCGTTTGGTAAGCTAGGCAAGCCGTTCAGCCAATTGGGAAGGGTGTAGCAATCAAAATGACAATAAAGGTTTAATACAAAGATCCCCCTAGTTGTTCTCTGCCAGATACTCCAGCCCGGGTCACTTTTAAAGAGACTTGCAGCAGAATCACCATCACATCCTCAAGATGTTGAAGTCTACAAACGGTCCTAAGTCAGATCTGTGTAACAACTGGTGCATTAAACTCTCCCTCTTGTTTAAGGCATAGGGGGTAAGTCAGATCTGATCGCAACAGCAGATTTTGTTAGCTAATGGGCAAAACCATGTGCAGTGCAGGTGGGGCAGATGTAACATGTGCAGAGAGTTAGATTTGGGTGGGTTTTACTGTTTCTGTGCAGGGTAAATACTGGCAACTGCAATTTAGATTTCAGTTTGAACACACCCCACCCAAATCTAACTCTCTCTGCACATGTTACATCTGCCCCACCTGCAGTGCACATGGTTTTGCCCAACTGCTAACAAATTTGCTGCTGCTGCGCTCAGATCTGAATTAGGCCCATAGTCGCCAGATGGGCAGCATTGTGGAATTGCTGGTTACTTTTCCCCTCGATACTGTGGATGCGGTGTTCTACACCTATTAGTAGTGTTATTGTTGTCTTTGCGGTTCATGTGCACTGCTTCACATTTTGAATTCTCTGTGAAACGTCTGCTCTGCGGTGGAAAATGAGCATTAGGATTTGGGATTTTAGAGAGCAAGCAACCGATTGCACAGGCCAAGTGACTGTTTTGGCCAGGTGCAAGTTGCCGCTTGCAAAACACTGGGTAGGAGTCTAGTTTTGCGCTCAAGTACAAGACAAGAAACCAGATTTACTTTTGCGCTATTAGATGGTGGTGGTGGTGGGAAGGTGCAGAAGCCTAATTTTTAGAGAGTAAAGTTCTTTCCACGGCGCAAATGGTTTGATTTTTGCGTTGGCTTGACGCTGGCATCTACATGTTGGAACTTCAGTAGAAAAGTGCATGGAACGAAGACGTTAAAGTTTTGCCCAGTGTAATGGTCAGTGGTGGTGGTGGTGGTAGGAGCAGGTTGGGCGTTTGACCGGGCATTTTAGTTTTTACACACTGCGCCTCCTGAGAATTGTCCTCCTATGTACAATTGTAGATCATGGAGACATCTCTGGAGAGCAGAGTGTAGGCGTGGACCTTGATCTGCGTCAGACAGACGTCCATTCAGAAATGACCTCCTGTTTTGCAAGTAGAGTTGACCTGAAGGGTGTCTCTTCCCCTGGTATCACGCCAATATTAATTTTTCCAGGTGTGTTGTGGCGATTCTTTTTCTATTTGCACAAAATGGGCCACCCAGTGAGTCATCTCCTGCAGTTACCTTGAGGAGCACTACTAAGCGGTTTATCAAGGAGGGGAGCGCTGAGGTGCTAGTTCCCAACAATTTCACAAAATAGATCCTATACCTCCATATATGTGCTGCTGCTGTTTGTTCAATCCCAATTATTTAAGATGGTAATTCAGTTGTTTTTTGGGCTGCCCATAAGTAATGGAGGCCCTATGGAACTCAATTGTTTTGCAGATTGGACGTGAGTGTTTTGCGGGTGTCCATTTTTTTTAGGCTCGCCTTATTTCTGTCCAAACTGCAGTTTGCGCGGCTATACCCGGTGTATGTGGGTGCGACATGTGCGATACGTAATGGACGCCTGCTGCATCGGAATCCATCGGCAAAGCAATTGAATAGCTCCGTCAGAGCGTGCAAAAACAATTGACTCCCCCAACCAAAGAGAGGGGTGAAAAAGAGGGACGTATATTTGAAACATTTATTGTGCTATCACAATTTATTCTCTGCATATGCATACACAAACACACCCAAAGAATAGGATCATTATTTGAGGGCATTATAACCGAGGCTCTTCACAAATTTTGGTTCTTTTGTGCATTTGTTTCCTGCAAAAGCTGCCTTGTGAGGTTTTTCCTTCAGTGCGTTCCTTTAATATTTCTGAATTTCATGAGTACATTAAATGTGACCTCTATAACTCTAAATTAAGAATTTATGCTGTCTTGAAATTTATGAAATATTTCAACATGAAAGAGAGGCCCGTTCCCCTGGGAAGAGAGTAAAATAAATCACAGCTCTGTGGATTTAATACTCCGTAGTCAGCAAGATCGGATTTTTTTTTTTCCCTGCTTTCAAAAATGAAAAAAATGTAATCCTATAAAATAGCTTAACTGCCGTCATCCCACATACTAGAATTTTTAATTTCTGCTGTTTCTGCCTGGATTTATTTCCAATATTCCTGCTCAGCTTTTCAATTTCCTCTGTTATTAAAATTTAATTCAGTGCATTAGCATTTAAATTAAAAAAGGTTTTTATTTAGTAATCATTTTTTTTTTCTCTTCCGAATCTTTGGCAAGGAAGAAAATTGTAACCGACCTGTTCTTTCATGACATGAATTTATGATGCTGCCTCACGGCACGTACAATTTTAAAATGCAGATTTTTTTATCATGATAATTTGTTTCTGAATCCATGTTTTTAGAATAAAAAAAAAAAACCTCGATTTTAAGTGTATTTTTATTTTTTTTATTTTTTTTAGTGTTCCTGTACCCCCATAATAATTTGGGGGAAAATACTTAGAAATTGTGAAATTTTAGTCCTGTGACGAAGTCGTAAACTTTTATATGTAATGTCCACTTACTCTGTTGCAGAGCTATTAAAAAAAAATACTTCTCTTTTGAAAGATTTTTTGTCCCTTGTTTTTGTCGAGTGTGTTCCGCTCCTTTTTAACTACTGGTATCTAGAATTAATTTTATTTGATGGTGGTTTCTCCTGCTTGACGCCCCAAGTGTTGTTCTTGTACCCAGGTTCCTTGCAGCCTAGGGGATTTGGGAAGAACCCCTCCGCTTTTAGCACTGGGCTATTTATCAAAATGGTAGAAGGTCCCCATGCTCATGGTCTCTCTAGGGCAAATTATAGGGGCATACAGCTGCTGGAGGATTTGGGTCTTTCCATGACTATTTACATTTATTTTAATGGGTCCCATTCTTTTCAGTGAGGTAAATGCAACACACTTGATAAAAAGCCAATTGAAATTAATGGGCAATTCAAATAAATTGTAAGCTCTAGATACTAGCGTAAAAGTTTTTGTTTTTATTATTTTTTTTATTTAATTTTGCTGGCGGGAAGAAAAATCTGTATTGTCTCAAACCAGCGAGGAAACATTTTTGTGGTTTCAACAGCAATTTACTAAACTAATTCATAGGTTCCCCTCTTTTTTAATTTTTTTATAGAAGTTTTGAAAATTGTTGATTTTTTGGTTGCTGTGCCGTCGTTAGACTGACCTGTAAATGCAGAAGAAAATGGTTATTTTTATTGCTATACTGCAACCTTTAGTAGATCTTTCCTTAGTGCTACTGGGATATCCTACCTTATTACTACTATGGTATCCTATTGCTGCTTCTTCCTACTACTGTTGCAGACAGTAAATATGTTTAGTGTCTCGTTGCGCTGATGCAAAGCGGGTGCTAAGCCGATTAGCGTGTGGCGTAACTTAATCCAATTGGCGCTATGCATTCCCAGAACGATGTGCACACAAATGTCCCCAGTTTGTTCCTGCTGTAATTTAATTGATACCTTATAGCAAATGTGCTTGTTGCACCCAAAATAGATATTTTGGATTTGCCGCAGACACTGCCACCTCTGGGTGTCTGAATGTTACTTACAGATCATATAAATACATTGCTGTACATATTCCATTTATTGTAATGCGAGGAAGGTATAAATCCCCAAATTTCTTGTGGTGCCTAGTCCTCCCAAAAATAGCCAATTAAAGCACCTGCAGGGTCCAGCAGGTGTATGGAAGGTAGTCTTTTGTAGGCTTACTGGTAATCTCTGGACCCCGGGGGTGTGTGATCCACTCTACTGTGCCCACCTTAACGGTGGTCCATATTGGACACATGGGGAATGAGCGTTATATGGTGCCATGCAGGACATACAGATAACGTGTCCACCTGTGACTCCATGACGCTCGTTACCGTGGTCTGGTCATTTCTACCAACGCATCATACAGCGGTTACTGAGCAGTGTTGTATTAGGCTCACTAGACTGTCAGCTGCGTGGTTCTGTGAGTCGTTGTTCTGAAAGAAGACATTTTTACTTCAGATTAACGATGCACATTGAACCCGTCCATGTTGAATTTTGGGCTCCGGCCTTTTATTCTCGGTGACTGATCACTCTTTCTTATCTTTGTTCCTTAGGATTTTAATAAATATTCATGAGCTGGAAATAATACGTTCTAATTTAAATTAATTAGGATTATTAAAATGAGCGGAGAAAATCGGCAACCTTTTTAAACCATTTCGTTCAGGTTTGAATACATTATCATCGGAACGTTTCTATAAATTAGCCGTAGATGTAAAGTAGCGTAAATGGCTTAAAACGAATGCGTGGCAATGTTTACCCCAAAAATGTTGTATATTCTGAAGTAGTAAGGTGTCAGATTGGGGGGGTAATTCAATTCTTTTGGGGTGCTGTGGTAATTAATAGGCACCTGATGGAGCAATTCAATTGTTTTGGGTGCCCATTAATTATCGTGCTTGTCACCCGTGTAAAATCTTGGTTAGAGTGCCTGAACAATGGACTTTTCACACATTTTCAGCCCAATAACACCAGTAGGCTGCGAGCAGAAACGTGGACACCCGTTCTCGCCCGATCCGAGCAACGGACCTCCCCAGGGCTGGGTGTATCACGCTGTCTGTAAATTAGCCCACCAACTTTGTTTCATTTTTTTATTTTTTTTATTTAACGGTGTTAAAATGATTATTTTGAAGTAAAAATGCAGAAACTAGGAAAAAGCTTTGAAATTGCTGTTCTGGGAACTTGACAAGATAAACAGGGGTTTTGTGCATATGAACAATGCACGTCTGCAAGTTTTGTTTTTTATTTTATTATTTCTTTTATCACATAATAAAAATCGTGTATGCCAGATACAAACTCTCTATCATTTTTGCGTTTCATTATTCTTTAAAAAAAATTATTTTAATACTGTATTTGCAAAATGCCCTGCAAATCCACATTATTTATGATTATTATTTATTATTATTATTATTATTATTCTTGGACTGAAGCACTGTACATCACAACTACAGAAATAGCTACATAAAGAAAAATACAGAGAATATTCCCATAGCATTGGTACGATATTGCAAAATGCCCAATACAAGAAAAATCGACTTTGCTTTAGGAACAGCCAGATATGAATAATTATAGCACCCTCGGGGGAGGGACTGGGCCACGGTAAGAAGACCATAACTAAAAAAATCGCTGAGGTATTGGAGGCCATCTGTCCGTGTTCCGTAGGGGGAGATGTACTAAACCTTGGAGTGTGCAAAGTGGACGGAGACTAAGTACCGACCAGTCCGCTCCTAACTGCCATGTTACAGGCTGTGTTTGAAAAATGACAGTTAGGAGCTGATTGGTTGGTAGTTTTATCTCTTTCCACTTTATTACTCTCCAAGGCTCCATGTGACGACACTAGGGGCAATGATGATTTGGCGACCAACCCATAATATACAAGGGATGTGGTTAAGATACCGACTGTCCGGATCCAGGCAGGTGGAATGTCGACGCCGGAATCCCAACAGCCATCAGTGTCGACGCCGGAATCCCGACAGGGTCAGGAGATCGGTGCTGTAATCCTGACAGCCGGCATCCCGTAAGTGTAGCAGCAGGTTAGGCTTAGGCGCCACCCGGGAAGGGGGGGGGGGATTGGTTTAGGCACCACCCGGGAGGGTTAGGGTTAGGCTGCGGGAAAGGGGGGTTAGGGTTAGGCTGTGGGAAAGGGGGGTTAGGTTTAAGCACTGAGGGGGGAGATTTAGGCTGCAGGGATGGGGGGGGGGGGTAGGTTTAGGCACCTCTAGGGAGAGGTTAGGGTCAAGCACTAAGGGGGAAGGTTAGGGTTAGGCTGCGGAAAGAGAGGGTTAGGGTTGAGGGGGGAAACAGTCTTCCCGTGTCGGGATTTACACTATCAGGATGCCGGCGTCGATATTCTGACGGCCGGCGTCAAGTCAGCCGAGATATTATACTGAATCCATATACAATTTCTGAAGGGTAAGATACTCCCTATGATATACAGTACATTAAGGAAATGTTCTGTATATATAATAGCAGGGAGAGCATTTTCAGCAAGGCGTCAATGGAAATAATCTGTGAATAATCCGCTGCTTCTGTAATAAATCGGTAGTGGGATCTAATGGCTGTAAGTAGCAGGGGGCTGAGGTAATAACGGATCCAATGGATTTTTCCAGTCTGAGACGGAATTACGATGGGTACAATCAGTAATTTGCAGAAAATTGAAAAAACTCTTGGGAATTTTAAACTTTTCAGAAGCGGCCTTAAGAGTAAGTGGCCTCTTCAGGCGTTGGGCAATTTGTGGGTAATTCCTCTTACTCACTGGATCAGTAAGGGGCAGGAAGCCAGGTTGTAATGAAGATCTAAAGTATATGTTAATGGTTATTGATTACACCAAACTTCCGTGGTAGTCCTGAGAAGAGAACAATCTCTCAGGTCTTGGGTAAATTCGGGGTCGTATTGGTGGGAAAAAAATATTTAATATCGCTGTTGTGCAGGAATTGTTGTATAGATAAAAATTTTGCAGGAAAATTCTCCCAGGCAATTTCAGAAAGTAGAGTCCGTAATCAGGAGATCCGTATGTTCCCTTTTTTTTTTGTAGGATCAAATATACAGAAATAAAATGTGACGGTTACTCCTTTGTACTTAAAAAAATATTTGATATCCATTTCATCTTTTCTAAAAATAAAAAACACTGGAACGTGTCTCCAGAATGAATTAATTTTCAAACCCTGTCCTACATTTCTCCCTTTCGCATTACACAGCTCTACACACCAGGATTAAAATAGCCGCCGGCCCTTCTAGAAAATTCTCAGCCTAATATATTCCTGCAGTTTGTTGTTTTTTTTTTCTTATGTAGGCGTTATTTACACAATATTTTCCTAAGAACTTTTTTTTTATTTCCCCCTATGCAAAATATTTCATAGAAATTCTTCTGCTGCTCGCTGATGCAATCAAAGCTGGTTTATTTTTTATTTTTTATTATTTTTTCGTTTGCCTTCTGACGTGCAGTAATTTATAGAAATGGGGGGGAATGAAATTGAAAGAGATATACGTCAGTGGAAAATTATTTCCTCCCCAGTTCTCAGATATTTTCCACCAGAAATCTTAGGCTGCATGTGGAAGAGGACTGAATAGTACATTATACAAGGAATACTGATTGTTTTTCCCGATGTGGGGGTTCTGTGCAGCAAAATTACCCTGTGATACACACACACACACACACACACACACACACACACACACACACACACACACACGCGCTCACACGCGCTCACACGCGCTCACAGATGTTTTATGCTATTGTGGCTTTTATGTATTAAACACTGAAAGTTGAATCTTTTAAATCTGTTTATTTATGATATACAGTACTATCCATTAGCGCACGTAGACTCTAGTTTGTTGGTTTGATATCTTAGGGCCCCACCTAACAGGGGGTTCGTCTAAGCTGCAGCTCAGTTCCGCTCCACGTAGCGCCTAAGGGTACCCCTTGTTTTTATATATATATATATATATATATATATATATATATATATATATAGAGAGAGAGAAATAATGGAGGCACTCTCCAGATTTTTCAAAATATGCAAAAGGTTCTCATTTTATTGTGATATACTTTACATATTCCACTTGAATGGTATCCTGAAGCGCTTTCGGCCCAAAATGGGCCTTCCTCAGGAGGTTATCTGTAACAGCTCATCAGATAATAACACCAGGTAGCAAATCATTCTGCTGGATACCTGGTGTTATTATCTGATGTATAGCTGTTACAGATAACCTCCTGAGGAAGGCCCATTTTGGGCCGAAAGCGCTTGAGGATACCATTCAAGTGGAATATGTAACGTATATCACAATAAAATGAGAACCTTTTGCATATTTTGAAAAATCTGGAGAGTGCCTCCATTATTTCTCTATAATTACAATGCCTTGGCATTGGAGTGGACACCCCAGTTGATGTTTTTTCTGAAGATGTGAGTGCGACCTTTTTGGAGATATATATATATATATATTATATATATATATATATATATATATATATATATATATATATATATATAAAATCAGATAATGTATTTTTTGTGTTGAAACAAATAGATTGTAACAGCAAATTTAGCTCCTGTTATATTTGATAAATAGCAGTACTATACCCATGCAAAAGATAGGCGGCCATTTTGAGGTACTGGACAGCCCATCCACCTACTGAGGTAATTTTACGTCCAGTTTTCACGAGGCAACTGTTCTTACTGGGTGAAAGATTGATTTCTCATAAAAGGATGGCTCAGTCTGTTCTGTACCACATACCGTTACTGAGGTAAAATGGAACATGGCCACATACTGCCATATACTACAGTGGCGTAAGCACCATTGGCCATGGTCCAATAATAGTGCGGTGTAATGGAATAAATGTCTAGTTTTATGCAGCAGTGCCCTTGTCCACCATGGAAAACTTTTATTTTCATTATTCTTAATATTATTTTAAAATTGAATGTCTAGCCATTCATCTAGGTATAGACGTGGTGCACTTCTCCAGTATAAGCTACTCTGTGCTGAAGGACAAAATACTGAAGCTTTAGTTATTAAATCTAACAAAAATGTATGAACAACTACTGTAGACTTTTCCATTGGTTACGCATATCTATCTATCTATCTATCTATCTATCTATCTATCTATCTATCTATCTATCTATCTATCCATCCATCTATCTATCCTACACTACTTTATACATAGCCCAAGCAACTATATAAACAACACTTTAAATAAATTCTCTGTTCTCGTACAATAATTCATATTCATGTCTACTTTGTTTTTTGAACGTTACACACATATATATTTACATATATACATTAACATATATACATTATCTCGATTGTTATACTATAACTCCTCTATGTATTTATACATTAACTGGTGTTTGTGAATTCTAGACATAGTTTTATCCCTCATCTATGTCGGCAATAAGCCAATACAGGGGCTGTGTCGGCTTCCTCTCTTTTCCCACCTTTTTTCACTTTTTCGCTTTTTATTAGAATTTTTTTATTTATTCATCTTTTCCTGGCTGGCCCGTCCCTGACGTTGTTCTCTACTTTCAGTGATGTAACACATCCATCCTCGTTAGGATATACCCACCAATTATTGTATTGAGAGGATTCTCACATCTGCATATGACTCGCACGAGACTCCTGGGAGTAGATCAGGGGTGGCCAACCAGTCAGAGGCAAAGAGCCAAAAAATATCTGTAGTCAAGCTAAAGAGCCACTGTCATGCGCGCGCATTCGGTGCGCGCAAAAAATGGGGCGTGGCCTAGCTGGCACAAACCCACGCCCCTTTTTTGTGTGCATGCCTACAGTATGATGTTTGTAGGAGCATGACTGTGTGTGTCGTTCTCCCCCATTTTTAGTCACGCAGGTAGTGAGCTCAGTACATAGAAAATAATACATCATCTGCACACAATCTTCCCAGTTTAAAACTTTGTTTACCTTTTTACTTTGCAAACATAGAGAAAGCCATATTCACATAAAATACACTGAAACAAGCCAGATCAACAGAAAATACACCGAAAAAAGCCAGTTCCACATAAAATACACTCCCCAAGAAAATACACTGGAAAAATACACTTCTGCATAAAATGTTTTTTTAAAAACCCACAAACACATAAAATACATTTTGAAATTCAAAACCACATGAATTAATCAAAAAAGTCAGATTCACATAGTACACGTCAACCTCTCCATGTGTCACTCCAGCCCCCTCCCATGTCATTCCATCCCAGGGACGGATTATAGGTGGGGTGACAGGGGACACCTTATCCACTATCCAGCACCCCCCCAGCTTCACACACAGTATCAAGTATCCCCCAGCTCCAAACACAGTAGCCAGCATCCCCTGCCCACACACAGTAGCCAGCATCCCCCCCACCTCCAAACACAGTCGCAAGCATCCCCCCAGCTCCTCACACAGTGTCCACTATCCCCCCCAGCACCACACACAGTCTCCACTATCCAGCATCCCCCCTCCAGCTCTACACACAGTATCCACTATCCAGCACCCCCCCCCCCCAGATCAACACAGAGCATCCACTATCCAGAATCCCTCCCAGCTCCACACAGAGCATCCACTATCCAGCATCCCCCCCCAGCTCCACACACAGTATCCACTATCCAG